>NC_090223.1:8426429-8799124 GCF_024489055.1 Chanodichthys erythropterus
CAAAAATCCTTTCAAACCAATTGCATTTTATTTTCTCAGATTCAACAGGCCACAAAGAAATGCAACTCATGTTGTGTTTACAAACACAATGTATTGTATTAAAATGATAAAAGTACAAATTACAAGGAACAGACAAATTAGAAGACCAGGAAACCTGAAGCACTCTGGGAAAAGCTCTAAAAAAGAGGTGCTTTTTAGTTAAACATGTAATGAAACAATACATTTTGCTGAAATCCGTACAATGTTTGAAGGTCAAAAGGCTTAAAGAAATGCAAAGGTTTCAACATTTAAAAGGGAAACTTTCCTGCAAAGCCCCTCACCCCAGACTTGAAATGAGTGAAGATGTTTAACAAAACATACAGTTTCAAAATCCATGATCAACAATAAATACTGACCACTGAATTCAAATGTGTCGATAATTTTACTGAAGACAGGAATATCATCTTTCAATTCTGAACAAACAAGAGAAGTCCTGAGCGGTATTCTGTCCCAAAAACAAGAAATCCAAGAAAGGGTCAATGTCAAGTTGCAGTTGCTGCAATCAGTTCACAATCCAGCAAGTTACAAAGCTGAACGACATTGTTACAGGTCCCACACTCCATACCCTTGAAAGGCTGAGATTCCCAGTGGTATGCGATAGCCATCAGATGTTTAAGTGCTAATGACTTGGTAATGTTTTTGAAATTTTTTACACTTTTTTTAAAAAAGATGTTTTGCCTCATAAAACGCATCCCCCAAACATGAACAAGCGGGACTATCTTCCTGATGCATCGGGGATAGTGGATCATGAAGTGATGCTTGGATCAGGTTCTTTGAACAGCGTGTGATGTTCACAGATCAAATGTTTCAGATAAACAGTCATTCCATTTGAGAGATGACTGGAGAAAACACAATATTTACTATCTGCAGTAGAAGCGACAGTAATCTCCAGTGCTTATTTTCTACTTCAACCAGATCTCCAAAAATCAGAGGCAGATTTCTAATGAGCCCAAAATGTCTGGATGGCATTGAGACCCAACCCATTCCCAGCTTGTTCAAATTTAACCATGGTAGGTCGGTTTTTACGTTCAACATAACCATAGTTAAGCAGGTAAACCTGTTGCTCACAGACTGTAAGGACACAACTTTGCTCTCCGACAGATAATCAAAAAGCAACTTCATCTCTAACTGTACTACTCCCTCCTACCAAGTCATGCAAGATATCCACTGCATAGTTTTTCAGAAATATTAAAATACTCCAATTCATTAAGTAAACATGTTCTTTTGACACCAAATGATGACTGTGAAGCATCATCAGTAAGGAGGCTTTGACAGTGCTCAGCATGTAAAACTCTGTCACGCAGTATGATGTCCGGGATGGTCATCAAAGAAAATGGTCTGAGAAGAAAAGCTTATCAATTAGACAAAACCTGCAAAAATAGCTTTAAGCTAAATGACTGTATTGCCAAACCCAAAGAGTGTGTGCACACCCAAATTATCACCAGTTACTTGAGCTGTTGTTCCACGTATTGGTTCTTCAGAAGGTAGCAGCTTAATTCCTGAACTCTCAAGAATTTTAATATCACGCACAATAGGATTGCTGCATTAAAGCCATACCCGCTGGACGTATCTTGTGTGTGAAAAAGTGCCAAAAGATGAAATATTCATTAGGGCAGAGTTGATCTTGGGAGACAGGTTTCTCAAAACAAAATACATACTCCCCAGCCTTGTGCATGCCATGTTTTGGATTCCAGAGGATTTGAGGTTTCAAAATCATCATAAAAGAGTTCTTCAAAATAGCTACCATCACAAAACTCTTAAAATTTCTCTCTCCTCACTTGTACCTGTAGCTGTATTTCGCCTAGTGTCACATCTCTGTCCTAAAGGTATTTCAACAGGTTCTACAACACCCCAAGTCTCAAAGAAATACTTTTTCCATTTTGTTTCTGTTGTGAACTCTGAAAAAACAAATCACCACTAAGTTCTCCCCATTCTTTTTTTGATATTTTGACAGTCTTGAGAATCCTTTTTCTATCCTCAACCCAAACATTATTGCCTCAAAGTACTTCATCCCAATTTTTCTGTTTTTTTGTGCCACACCAGCTTGCACAGAGGAAACAAAAAAAAAAAAAAAAAAAAAAAAAAATTTTAACTGACAGTGAGAATTCTCCCAAACAGATCAATTTTGATCCCACTTGCATTTGCTGCTGTAGATTGAAGACCATACATATGACAATAATGTACATTAAGTATAGATGAATATGTGTTAAATGAACAATTTCCCTTACCTTTGAATTGTACCATTCATCCTCACTACCAGTCCATTCGTTTGAGGATGGTTGTTACGAACTTTTAAAGGTCTAGGGTAGAACGCAACATTTAGTTTTTAACATTGCTGTAATGGAGCGGGCAGCAGAAAAGACCAGGCACACAGAAGCAAAGTACAATCAATTTGTTTATTGTTGGTACATCAAGCCGAAGCCACTAATCAGTGTGTGAGTGCGCTATGATACAATGCATTTATATAGAAGTAGGGATAAAGAAAGTTACAATTAACTAATGGGGAAAAAGAACTAGGGTGGCACCAAATTAAAGAAAAGAATAAAACAAAACAATTCATAAACTAGAGATTCTACAAACCCTCTAAACTTACTAACCAAAGAAAAATGTGAAAAGAAAAAACCGAGATCTTCGGCGCACCCGACGCCATAACTATACCTACCCTTTAATAAAAACCAAAATACAAGAAGGGCGCTCACCTCTTACTCTGGTGTTTCTAACACTTAATAACCTGCGGGCAATATGTATGTCGCGCAACCTGCTTACCTGTTCACTGTTTCCCCAAAAGGTAATCAGTTACTCTTTAACTCTTCGACATTCTAACATATTAAGACAAAGTCAAGTGTTGGATTCACACGCCAAAGGAACAAAACATACAGAGTATAACAGGCTCTAACTAAAACGCCTGAAACACACACACAAACTGCACTGCTGAACAAGACACGCCGTGAGACTTTTAAACTCTCCAGGGCGGCACTTGATTGGCTGCAGAGACGACACACCGTAATGAAGAGTGACAGTCACCTACTCCAATCAGCGTGGACCTGCGAGCAAGACAGCACAAGCCAGAGAACAGAGGGCAGAAACAAAAACAGAAACATTCCCAAAAACACAATGCAGCACGTAACAATGGTACAGTGAACAAAGGCTCCTTTTAATTCCAAGCATGACACATACATTCTTGTTTATCTGTTAATATAAAGAGCATAATATAACTTATATTATCCCAATATTGAAATATGATTTTTAAAGAAATTCTTTAGAAATTCGTTTTTGTTACAGATCAAAACACTAGTACAAAATAAATTTTTTATTACAAAAAAAACATTTGAGTGTGAGTGTGTGATTAGTTCCTAGTTTGGGAATTGTGGGAAATGTAGTCAAGAGTGAAGTGACTGCATGTGTGCAATAAAGTCTTAATGGTGAAAATGAGACCTCTGGTGGGGAGTGAGAGAAAGCAGCAGGCGACGGAAACGTGACGAAAACTTTCTTCCTTTCCACAGGCTCTGCTTAGATGTAAAGATTGTGAGATATGTTTTGTGATTTAAAAAAAAAACAAAAACAAAAACAAAAAACAGACAGTTGAATGAGTGAACAATACCTACCTTGATTGGGGTATACTCCACTTCCTGTTAGATAATATGACACAACCTGACACCTGTTTAAAACATATACACATACGCGTTTTTGTGTCACGTCAAGGACCTTTCTGCTCCCACATATTCCCACACACTTCACCTTCAGTAGTGTGAATTTACTGTACATCTTTCGGGAACCTGCACAATGTTATTTCAAAACAAATATTCTATATTTTCTCACAATCTATTCTTGCTGCAAATTGTGGGTGGCACATCAAAAGTAAATAGCTTTGTGTGTGTGTGTGGCTCTTGATAATCGATCAATATGGCAAAAAAAATTCTTTGCTCAGAGGGTCTTAGAAATTATTTCAGAAGAGAGATGATTTGGAAAATGAAGAAGATGAGAAATGAACACAATATACATGCATCAAGTGCAGGAAATACAATACATATATTCTACAAACCATTGTCCAGAGGGTGAAAATTTAAGAATGGCTTATCTGTGAATACAAAATAAAAAGGAAAAGGCATCTAATAGGTTGGTTAAAAGTTATGTGTTAATCATGTTATATGTTTAACAACTTCCATTTGGGTGGAAGAGGTTTTGAAACTTTTGTATTCTCAGTTGGGAAAACTCTGCTATCATCTAAATTATACACATGCTTTAAAATTAAAAGAGTTCACAAATAGAACAAAACAGCTTTTTATCTTAAATTCACTTTATAAAAGACCCACATTTCTAACTTTCATTCATGTGGATAACATGGATCATTTGACATGGTTTAGTGTAAGATTTTTGCCCATCTTTTGGAAAATGCAGTTTTAAAAGTAAAAAATAATCACTTTCACCAGTAAATGGCTCCAGAGCTTTACTATTTGCTATGTGCTATTTTACTAACTGCAAGACATCTTTTCACAAGATTTTCTTTTTCAGTTAGATCCATATCTAAATATTATGAAATCACAGTTATAACAATAAAATTACTTTTGTCAAAGTTTAGCATTTTTTGTACTGAAAAATAATAATAATAATAATTTTTTCAATAATGTTACATTACGATTAGACCCCACTTAGAAAATGGACAAAATTCTTCCTCAAAAACATTATTGAATACTTACCATCTGAGGAGGAATCTGTTTCAGACAGAAATCTTGGTGGCTTTTTGTGTGCCCTCTTTTTGTTCATTGTGGAGCTTTCCTCTGTTTCAATATTTGAGGTCTCCACAACACGCCGGTGTAACACGGTTCGTAGATGTGGGACGAAGGAGGCAGGAACCGGCGAACGTTCAACAAAACTTTAATTCAAAATAAACATAGAACAAAACGAAAGTAATGCCGGCAGACCCTCGCGGACGTCTGCCGGCCACACAAACATAATAAAACATAAAATAAAGTCCAGGCCTGGTCCTCTCTCATCTGTCAGGGTCGTCGCTCCTCCTTTTATGCATCCAGAGCTCCTCCGTGAGAGACTCAAGGCCGTTCCCTCACGGCTCTCGCCCGCCCTGGTCGCCACAGCCTGCATTTCTGGACACCTTTGGTGTATGAGTCTGGAAAATATGTTGTTGGTTTAAAGTACATTTTCTTGAAAATTGGATATTATTTTAACAATCCTCACTGAAATACTGTAGATTAATTTAAATAATGTAAAAACTACTAAATTACCTGTTCTTAGCCAATTTTATTTTTATCAGACACCACCTCCACTTTCCATTGTCTGGCATTGTGCAGTTTTTTACTAGCTGCCTTACGTTTCCATAAGTCCAGTAACAGACGGTTCCCTGAAGAAAAAAAAAAAGAGTTTGCTTTACCATTCTTGAACAGACATTAATACTGTAAATGAATGTGAAAGCTTATTGAAACCAAAAACATGCCTCTTTGGTCTCTGACTAGTTCAACTGCACTGTCCTCTGTGAATTCCACCACTGCATATTTTTTTGTGTCCATCTGTTGAGATTAAATAATAAGAATAAGATCCTTCTTGTGAGAAACAACATTCAGCGATACATTTTAGAACAGAGAATTGAGGATTTTGGCAAGAGAGGACAGGTCTTATTACCATCTTCTGATAACAAAGTTCTTTCAACCTTACCCCAACAAATTCACACTTGCAGTCTACATGGTAGTTATGAAATTTAAATGCTGAGAATCAATGTGATTTTGATCTGCATTAAATGAAGCTATAAACACATCCCACCAATTACACATTCATTTAATTTTCTTTTGTTAAACTGTACAGACATTTCCTATTCTAACATAGAAAACGCATCAAGATGAACATGATAAATAATAAATAATACTGTACTGTTGTCAGCATACCTTATGGTTACCATCGATGTGCCATAAACGGACGTTCTCCGGGACTGTTCCTGGCTGGTGGAATGACCTACCACGCTCTATCCGAGCAGCTGACTCTCTAGCCATTTTCAAAAAATGCTAAAGACGTATCTTTTTCGTCAGCACTTGACCCAGTAGTAGTAGCACTTACCTTGACTAATATGCTTCTCCTATCTGTGCATTTATTAAAAAATAAATAAATAAAATAAAAAATTTCGCTAATGGCACTTTACTGACATAACTGTGACTTCACTCAGCACTTGCATATTGTTGTTCTCATGTTGATTTGATTGATTCTACTACCCTCATTTGTAAGTCGCTTTGGATAAAAGCGTCTGCTAAATGACTAAATGTAAATGTAAATAAACTGTTGGGTGCAGGGACTGTATATTTCCTATGCCTTCAGGGGTTCAGTTGAAGACTGACACCCTGAGGATCCACACGTCTCATGGATTCTTGAACACGTCGCTCTAGAAATGTAAATTCGTCAATATATGCATAGTTAATATTTCAGTCTTTGAGTTCACCTTTGGCATGCTCAGTGGGGACCTAAAATACAGTATTCAAAAATATCACTGTACTGACACCATCAGATGTGAATACAAAAACTTGAAATGAACTGAGCTGAATAAGGACACACTTCTGAGATGTTTTACTAGCTTAAAATCACTTAATAATGAAGTTTGCAACACTGACACCATTTCAAAGCAGCTTCACAGTAATACAGCGGTAAATAAAAATCAGTATTGTATAAAGTGCTATATAAATTTAGGAAAATAAAAAAAAAACTAAATTTACTTAATTTTTATTTTACATGCTTTTACCCAGGGATGCTAATATATCAAGGTACAAAACCCACCTTACTCTGTACTTGAATGCCCTGTGCACCGAGATGTCCAACCATCATTTTATATCTGGCATTAGGGTGACGCTTAAGCACATCTTCTACCAAAGCATCCAGTTAAGCATCCTCCAGAGTTGAGAACAGGTTGCTTATTCTATAAGAATAAAATAAACCCATTATCAACCACACAACACACACATTCAAACACTAATGTGAAAGCTAAGTAGATTATAAGGCTAGGCTACTAGGAGCTGCTGCTTACCTTAAACCATGTTGCGCCTTCCTTATTCTGTATAGTTCTTTCACAGACACCAAACAACTTTGCAATGTTTCCAGCAGTTTGACCCATTGAGAGATAAGTTTCAATGGTGCTTATCGGAAGCAAGTACAATGGACGTCCCACCGTAGTACCATCTGACTCGCACAGATGCAACAGCTGTATTCGAGGGTCACAAGTTTTCCTGAAGTTCCCTCCCACTTGGACATCAATTCAACTATAACCAATATGAAGGAACTGCGTAAGATTCATCTTTGATTTTCAAAGGATCTTGCCATGTGTGTCAATTGACCCTTCGCCGGGAGTTTGATTGACAAGCGATCTAACCGATCTAACCAATCATAAGCAGTCAGTTAGAAGATTAACCTCAGTGGACTTGAAGTTGAAAAAGTGTGTGTATTGTCATCTTTCTGCATTTGAAACAACATTCCTTCTCATGTTCATTCATATTTAATGCTACAAATGAACTAGTAGGAAGAGATGATCGGTTTACAAACCTCTTGAGCTGAGGCGCTACAGCAATCTGTCACGACACATTAAAGATCCACAAAATGGTTTTTATTGTTCGAATTTATTAAAAAATGACACAGTTTGAAAGCTGGGACTTTGTTTAATATTAAAAGTAACCTGGTTTGTCTTGTCTGTCAACGTGTTGTCAGTGTCCTCTTTGCTCTGCAAAGTATTTTTCACTCTGTGTGGCATGACAGCGGCATGGCTTGACCGTCAAAGCAATAGTAACTAAGGGGGACGGGTCTTTGTGAAGGATCAGTTAGGTATCTCTGCAGAACAAAAAAGCCTGTTTCCCAATAAGTGGGTATTTGTCAACTACTTTACCCGACTTCTTTTAAATCATAAAAGCCCACCCCAGTGGATTAAAGCAAGTTGGGTAAAGTGGTTGAAAACAACCCATTGTGGTTTTCAACAATGCCCAGATGATGGAGGAACACCCGCTGGCGTTCTGCAGAGATTCCTACTTGCACATCTCAGACACCAGTCCAGGATGAGAACCTGGTTGGCTTGGACCTGTGTCATTGTTGTTATCATTGTTGTGGTGGTTGTTTTTAACTCACCCCGGTGGTTTCAATAGTTGTGATCTGATGGAGATTACCTAGCATTTTAGCTCATGGCACAAGTTTAACAGGGCTTGATAAATGATGAATGTTGCTGCAACCACTGCAGAGATCTTTAGTTTGGGGTGAAATTGCTGGGGATCACTGACAGTCACAATAATATTGATTATGAATGATATATTTTAATGATGATTTAGTTCTTAGTTCTTACAAGGACCATCCTGTCAAACATTGGAAACCAGTCAAACTATAGTTAAAGGTTACGTCACTGTTACAAAGAATTTTGTTTTAAATAAATTTTTCTGCATATCTGTAATGACCCCTGTTATGAAATATTCGGTGTCTGATATTTTCGGTGACACTGGGCGGAGCTTACATGAATATTCACGAGTTTCCTGTTTTGAGTTAAAGCGCCACTGAAAATGTTAGTGCACGCTCTTCGGCTTACATTAAAGGTAATTAGCATATGTTTCAGCATTAAACAAGGTCAAGCTTATATTCTAACTGTTATTGAAGCACACAATTTTATATATAAGCTATTTTGTGTTATGTCATGTCATGTGTTATCTATGTTTGATATGAACACAGCCAATGATTCGCCAGAGGTGTCGTTAGGATTCGCTAAACGAGCCAATAGCGTTTTAAGTAGACTATTTTTGTTGTTTCTGTATTACCTTGAGTCTTTTAAGCATATAGTTTTAAAAGTTTGCTGAAATGTATGGTAGCATAATAATATTAATTGTAACTCCTGTGGTGAAGGCAGCAGTGAACTTTCCTAGTTTGCAGAAGCACTTCTAATCTGGCTAGACTTGAATTTCTATATGTAATATGTTTCAAAAATTGCACACATGCAAGAAAACATGTTAATGTACTTTAAATATAGTTAAATAATCACAAGAGCAGACCAAACTTTAATTTGTGTGGGATCCCAAGACCCTGTGTAAAGTGTGTTAATCTGCTTGCTATGAATACACTGCAAAAAATGCTGTTCTTACTTAGATTTTTTGTCTTGTTTCTAGTCAAAATATCTTAACTTTCTTAAATCAAGAAGCATTTTCTTGACAAGTAAAAATTATTTTCTTGTTTTCAGAAAAAATAAGTCAAAATTAAGTAAGTTTTTCCTTAAAACAAGCAAAATAATCTGCCAATGGGGTAAGCAAAATAATCTTATTTCAAACCAAGAATAAGATATATAATCTTGTTTTCAGTTTGGACTAAGATTATTTTGCTTACCCCATTGTGCAGATTATTTTGCTTGTTTTAAGGAAAAACTCACTTAATTTTGACTTATTTTTTCTGAAAACAAGAAAATAATTTTTATTTGTCAAGAAAATGCTTCTTGATTTAAAGAACTTTAAGATATTTTAACTATACAAGACAAAAACTCTAAATAAGAACAGCCTTTTTTTCAGTGTAGAAACATGAGACAGTGATATTTGCTTCCCTGCAGCACGTTCACTATATGGAGAAGACAATTGGCAAAAGTGTGAGGAATATTATTGTTATGTAGATAATCAGACATATATACATACTACTGTGATTGTTCTGTCAATTTCTTAATTGCTTGCTCAGTTGGTAAATATTTTTAAAGAGACTTTATTAAATCCTGTTATTTTTTTCATATTATTAGGAAACATTCTCAATCTTTTTTTTCCCACAAAATGATGTATTTCATTGACAAAAAAAGAAAAAAGAAAAAATAGAAAAAAAATGAATGTGGAAAAAACATGAAGCGCTGTGAATCAGGATTCAGTTTAACACAGCGTTGATATGAAACTATATGGAACTAAATGATCAAACCTGCAGTATATTCACAATGATATGTATTAGTTCTATTCTACAAGCTTTCCATAACAATTAACATTTTATTTATGTTAAATTAGCTGCTAAAATAATAGGCCATGTAGTAATTTGCATATCTGTAATATCAAAGATGAAAGTAAATAATGAGAGTATTTTGAATAAAAAAAGAGCAACTGATTCTGTGACATATGACATATTTAATTAGCAAAAACACTTGTATTTAAACACACATTGACACACTTTACACAGGGTCTTGGTTTGTATGGACTTTTATGTTGAAGTGTTTTTATGTTCCTCTTGTCTCTGTGTTCTTTCCTGTGTCCTGTGGCCATGTTTGTAGTTTTCCCCATTGATTACTCTTTTCCAGGTGTGTCTTGTTAACTTATCTTGTTTAGCTTGTTTGACCGTATGTATTTATACCCCTGTGTTACCGGTGATCTTTGTCAGGTCTTGTCCTACATGTATGTATGTCTGATGCTTCTCATTCTGTTTCATGGTTCTCTGGTCTCTGTTGTGGTTATGCTTGTTTATTTTTATTATTAAACTATTTTGCAGGTGAATCCAGCTCTCCCTTTGTTTTTGAGTTCACCAGATGTTACAATATCACAATGAGTTGTAGACGAGGGCTTTTGCTCCTTCTGCAGTAAATATCAAAGTAGCTGGCACTAACACTAACTTGTGCTCTGCTGTCGGACATAATTAAGAGGAACCTTTTAAATCCATTTGTGTATAAAAACATCAGATTAATGTTTTGAACGCAAATTTATTCTAAAACATGTAGACAAAAAAAACTTATGTAAATATTAAACAATGAGTTATAGATAAATTAAACACACTATTTTACTACTATTAAACTACTAATACAAGACTGTTTAGCCCTCCTCTGGGAAAAAAAAAAAAAAGAAGCTCTCATCTGATTCGGCAAACTCCTCATCAAACACACATTAGTGTATATCAAGGGTCTCAAACTCAAATTGGCGGGGGCCGTTTCTGTGATTCACACCTCATAGGAGGGCCATATTAACATTCAAGCGCAAGAAAGTGCAGCATTTCAGAAAATTTACTTTCCTTTGCATTATTTCTCATTTACTTCAAATTTCATTAGGCCTACTAAAATATTTTATACCTATACTATAAATATCTTATTTACCATACTAAATGTAAACAGCAGTGTCTCTCTCGTTGTTACAGAGTGCAATATAATTATATAATAGGCTACTATTACTAATATAATACTATTAATTTACTAATATAACACTAATATAATACTATTAATTGCAATAGTCTGGTGCAACTTCTCACATCCAACAAGGTGCATGGAATAAAAAAAAGTGTAATTTAGGAACAAAACCAGCAACACTTGTGGTGGAGGGGTCAGAAATAACAAAAAACTGGATATATATATATATCAACTTTATTTTGCCAAAAAATAAAAATCTCTCATTGTTACATACATTATTAGTTTTTAACATTTAGTAGAAGTATTTTCCCTTACTTTATATTAGCTTAAATAACATTAAAATCTTGAAAAATGAAAGAATGAATCTAAAATGAAATTAAAATGTTGATTTATTAAACATATTAATAAACATTGATTTTCAAGATATTTTACAGTGTCGACAGTGTCGTGCTGATCGTAAGTCAGGGTGGCGGTGCGAGTGGGAGTGTTAACAAGCCATCAATTGCCCACAATCTCAGCTTGTGTTCCGACGATTTGGGTGCGAGGCTTGGCCTCGGCAGGGCAGCGTGTGTCGCTGATCATGGGCTGTAACCCGCAGATTCCTTCAGTATTGTCTCTGAGGAAAGGTTTGCTAGGGCAGAGGTAATGAATGAAAACACACATGCGTAAATTGGGAGCCAGGTACAGTTGGGGGTTGCTGTCGTGGTATGCTACCACAGCTGGAGTGTGTATCTTGATGTGGGTGTTACCCTTCCAAAACCCGACATTGACAATGTCTTTGAGTCGGTAGATGTTATCTGGTTCGATGATAGGTAGATTTAGGAGGAAGGCCAACTCCCTTTGTTCGGGGTCGACATGCAGTAGGATGGCACTACCCAGGGAGTAGGCAAGGTGGGTTTGGATAGGGTCCGTGGGTCTGACGGCAGCAGAGGCCAGCACAGTTTGTACGAGGCTCAGGGGTACGAGGTATGGGGGAATCCTTCCCATGGCCAGGTTGTCCATGGAGGAGCTCACTTCCCGCAGCATGTCTGTCATTAGAGCAGTGACGAGCTGAGTTTGGGCGAAGTCATTTTGGAAGACAGTAAACAGTTGCTTCATTGAGTTCACTGTCTGGTTCAGCAGGACACTGTGGGTGTTGAGAATCACTACAGTGCCTTTCAGAGTTTTCCCGATGCTTTGAAGGGTTTGGCTCTGTGTGGTGGGTTGTTCTCTCAGCTGGGGGATCTCCGTTTGGATTTCGGCCACATGCCGCCTTACGGTGGTTAGGCTCACCGCGTTGACACTGGACATGCCAAGGTTAAATAGGGTCCCGACTGCAGCGGCGGCTCCGAGCAGAGCTCCCAAGAACCGTTTGGTGCGTTGGTTGTGTCCACTTAACTCGGCTTGTGTGACAGTCATTTTCTCCAGTTGGGCGAGCATGTGCTGGACGTCGGCTTCCGCGTGAGTGAGGGCGTTCTCCGTCCATCGGGCCCCTGCCCAGCTGTATTGGGCGACATGGCTGGGATAGTGTGCTTTGTAGACGGTGCGAGGGTCCAACCGCACATACACTTTCTGCGTGTAAGTCCGGCAGTTGGTGATGAGAAGTCCCGGTTGTTCCCTCAGTACGATACCAGATGCGGGACCTGGTGATGTGATGTCGGATTGCGGCTGTCCTCTGGTTGGCAGGAGGCACACGAGGGTGAACCATAGCAGCATCCTGTTACAGAGAAGAGGGGAGGAGAGAGAGAGAGAGAGAGAGAGAGAGAGGCATGGTTGGTCAGCGGGGAATGTCCGTGGTTGGTGAGGACAGTTTTCCGAGGATTGCAACTGGGATTAGCTTGCATTGTTCCCTCCCTGCCTTTCTCTGTCAACAGCCACATGTCTCTTAATCTGGTTACGGTGGACCCATTTGAAAATTGGTTCTTTCTGCCCTCGGCTCAACTTGATTCGGTATGCGACCGGGGAGAGTTTGTCCACAATCTCATGAGGTCCCATCCAACGAGGAAGAAATTTCTTTGACAGCCGTTGGGAGGCTGTTTTGGGTTGCTGAGCGAAAAGGTAGTACCAGACCCGGTCACCCACATCCAGTTCCTGGTGTGACGCCTTACGGTCGTAGTATGCTTTCTGGCCTTCCGCGCTTCGTTGAAGCTGTTGTTGGGCAAAAGCAAACGTGGTTCGTAGGTGTCGGTGTAGCTCATCGAGGTACTGGTGGGTCGTGTAGGCAGTGACGAGGCTGGAATCTCCCGGTTGGTACAGCAGGTGCAGCGGCAGGGTCAACTGTCGCCCCGTCATTAGTTCGAAGGGGGACACCCGAGTTGACTCCTGCGGAGTGGCTCTAATAGCCATGAGTACCAGGGGAAGTTTCACATCCCAGTCTTTCTGGTTAGCCGACACATATTTTTTAGCATGCTAACCACAGTTTTATTGGTCTGTTCCACTTGCCCTGACGAGATTGGATGGTGGCTGATGTGCAGCTGGCTCTGTACGCCCAGGAGTCTCCAAATTTGCAGCATGATCTCGGCAGTAAAATGAGTACCTCTGTCGGAGTTGACTCTCAATGGCAGCCCAAATCTGCTGAAAATGTGGTTCATCAGGAGGTATGCTGTAGTCTGGGCCGTGTCGTTCGGTGCTGGAAGACACTCTACCCACTTGGTGAATTGGCACACGACCGTGAGGAAATACCTGTTTCCTCTCGTCGATCTGGTCAGGGGCCCCACCCAGTCTATCTGGAGGTCTGACCATGGGAATGTGACTCCTCTGCGTTGCAGTGGAGCTCTGTGAGTTGGGTTTGTCGGTTGGAATTGGCAGCACACCAGGCATCCTCTAACATACTCTGCCACATCCTGCTGCATGCCAGGCCAGTATGCCACTTGTTTCAGTGTCTCGTAAGTGGCTCTGGTACCATGGTGTCCAGCACATGGTGCGTCGTGGGCATACATGAGCATAACCCCCATTTGGCCGTGTGGTATCACAAGCCTTGGCGCAGTGAGATCATCAGGGGCATAGCACAGAATGTCTTCTTTCACATGCAGCATGTGCTTGACGTAGTGTAGTCGTTTGAGGTTGGGGTTGTTGTCGAAGTTGGACTTCGTGATCGGGGGGCAGGAGGGGTTTGAGAGGAGGTTTTTAATGGTGTGTATGGCGGAGTCCGAGGGTTGGAGGTCGGCAATGTCATTGTTGGAAAGTTGTGGAGCTAGTGACAGCGGCTGTGGTGTGGGAGCAGTACGTTGGCTGCGGGTGACTGCTGCTACAGCAGGGGTGGGTGTTTGGGTGGGGGGTGACCACAGATTACCCCGTAGTGCGCCCGTCTTGGCAAGGGCATCAGTTTGGTCATTCAAGTCTTTGTCCCTGCCAGGTAGTTTCGAATGTCCTTTCACCTTCTTCCAGTAAACGATCATGTTGTCTGTCATCGTGATATCGTCGCATGCTTGGAACAGGTGTTGGTGTTTGACCGGCTTGTTGTTTGCGGTCTTGAAGCCCTTTAGTTTCCAGCCTGGGAGGTGGCATGTGAAACTGAGTCGGGCATAGTTTGAGTCTGTGCAAATGAGGAGTTCTTTGATGTTGTGGGCCAGTGCGATTTGGAGGGCGATGAGGATCGCAGCTACCTCCGCATACTGCGATGACTGGGGGCCCAAATTGAAGTGTTGTGGTGGGCAGGGTTGGTCGTTTAACCATAACACCCCTGCACCTGCCTTTAGGATGCCCTCATGGTTGTACGAACATCCATCTACGTAGGCAGTGGGCATACCTTGGCACGCATTCTCTTCGAAGTACCGGTGGCAGGTCGGTTGCTGGTTTTGGGGTATTTCCATCTCCGGTGTCGAAGCTGGAGTGTCATCGGAGCAGTTTTGGCAGGCCGCCAAGCCGTTGCCAAGAGCCGACTTGTGATTTTGGGCGTATCGTGCCTCGACGTTGTGCCCCTGGAGGGCCATCAGCCATGTGGCTATGCGTGAGTTGGTGACTACGCCATCTCGGATGCGTTGGCTGTTGAGGAAGGTGACAGGTTGGTGACAGGTCTCTATTATAACCTTTTGTGCCCCAATGTAGTTGGAAAATCTTTGGATGGCCCATACAGTGCAGAGCAAAGCCTTTTCACAGTCTGAGTATTTGCACTCCGGTGGCAGGAGTGTTTTGCTGGCATACGCTACGACTCTTTTGTCTTGATCGTATCATTGGTAGAGACCAGCGCTCAGGCAGTTCTTGGAGAATCCGGCTTCCAAGTAGAACTCCTTCTTTGGATCGGGGTAAGCCAGACATGGGGCTGTGCACAAATGTCGTTTCAGTTCATTCATTGCACTTGTTTTGGCGTCCGTCCAGACAAACGGGCAGTCCTTTTTCAACAGAGTAGTTAGAGGTCTTGCAATGTCCGAGTAGTTCTCAATGAACTGTCGCGAGTAGTTGCACACACCTAGAAAGCTACGCAGCTCTGAGATGTTAGTGGGAGGTTTGATGGTTTGAATAGCTTGAATGCGGCTGGACTGCGGTTCAATGCCCTGTGAACCGACAAATAGACCCACGTAGTTGACCTTGGTTCGGCACCATTGTCCTTTGTGGAGGGCAATTTTGGCGCCGGCGGTGGTCAGTTGGTTCAAAACATGGTCTATTTCTATCAGGTGGTCCGCCACAGTCGTACTTTTCATGAGCACATCGTCCACATAGATGAGGTTCCCTCTCATCCTTGCATCTGGACATGCTTTGTTCAGGAAGATGTTGAATTCAGCTGGTGAGTTGGCATAGCCGAATGGGCACCTTGTAAAAGTGTACTGCCGGTTGCCAAAAGTGAAAGCCAGCTTGTGTTGATCCTCTGGGTGTACGGGTATGGTCCAGAATCCTGATGCCACATCAAGCGTCGAGAAGATAGTGGCCCCTTTGACTCTAGGTAGTTCCTGCTCCAGCTGTGTCATGGGCCACCGTGACAGTGGCACCTGCTGGTTCAGTTTCCTGTAATCAATGGTTGGTCGCCACTTGCCATTTGGTTTGAGAACAGGCCAGATGGGGGCTGAGTAGGTGCTGTTGCAAGGACGGATGACACCTTTCTCTTCCATGGAGCGGATAATCTCCTGCACTGGTTCGTGTGAGGTGATGGGAATTTTGTACTGCCTGACAAAGGTGGGAGGAGCGTTTGGGCGCGTTGGAATGCGCACCGTGTGGAGGTTAGTGAGTCCACAGTCTAAAGAGTCTTTGGCAAATGATGCTTTAAATTTGTACAGGACCTGTCTGAGTTTCTGGCGGTCTGCCTCGTACTTTAGGGCATCTGCATCCTTCAGGATTTGTTGGACTTGAGACTCGAACCCTGGGAATGGCTCTTCTGTGGTGGTGTCAGCTGTCAGTGGTGCCGTGTTTTCCTGGGTTTCACAGGCAGGCTGGCTAGAGACTGTGTATACTGCAAGGTGTTGGTCCTCCATCAGTTCCGTTCTGCACACCTGTTCTGTGGGTACCGGCATGATGGCAGTGATGGAGATGGTCTTGAAGGGTGCAGTTAAAACCGTGTTGTCTGGGCTCCCTTCTGGTATCATAGCAGCTGGTATTGACCCGATGACTGGTAACGTGAGTTCAAAGTCATGGAAGTCGTGGCTTACTAGCCATCCCAGCCGGTAGGCCTTGGGAATTCTGATGGGGGTAGCCATGCAGTTGTTAAGCAAAATGTAGATTACACGGGATGACACTTCAGTGAGGGGTGTGGCTTCCAAGGTGAGTCCAAGTTCCACGCTTTCAGGTGAAAGTTGGAAGAAACCCAGTGTGTTATTCAGGTTTTGGCCCTGTCTCATGTTGAGGCGAATAGCGACCCCTTTGGTATAAGCGGGTACTACAGTTTCCTGTTCGTTGACCAGGAAGCAGACTTCTGGAATGGTCTGGCCAGACACGAGGTTCTCAAGGTCAACCGGAACAACAGGGGGCTGTACAGTCATTGGTGCCCACACTACCTCATTAACCATGTCCACGTGAGCTTTGAGGCGAATCAGGAGGTCTGCTCCAATGTAAACATCATGCGTTAGGTCTGGGAGGACCAGAAAGTAATGGGTTAGAAACCGGCCGTTCCATTTCAAGTTCAGAGCGCAGACGCCTTTGGCCGTTGTCATGGCTGACAGGCGAGAGTCTAAAGAGAAACGTGTGCGCTTGTTGACGAATGGGAGGTCCGGTGCGTTTTCCTTGAGAGCATTGAACACGTTATGGTTGATGGCTGAGTTGTCAGCCCACAGTGCGAGGACAGTGTCTGTTATTGTTAAGCCATTCAGCTGCAGGTCTGGTGTGACCTTGGGGCAGAAGGAGTCAGAGTCTGTGGTGAGCTGAAGGGTGCAGAGGAGCGAACTTGAACTTTGCCCTGGTGCTGAGACGGGGTTCCCGCGGCTAGCTGTGGGGTTTCCCGTGACCTCTGTGACCTGACAGTCTGGCTCAGATGACCTGGGTGACTGGAAAGGCCGCGGTTCTCGTACTTGAGCCCAAATTTTCAGCTGTCTGAAGTCCAATAGGGGCTCAAAGCGATCTAGCAAGTCTTTGCCAATGAGCATGGGAAACGTGTCCATCGGTGAGATGTATACGGGGTGTACCAAACTCATTGGACCGATGGTTAGATGAATGGGAGCTATTTGTTCAAGTTGGATCTCAGTTTGGCTGTATGACTGCACATTTAGCTCACATTTTTGTGATTTGAGAGTTCGATTTTGTTTCTTTGCTTCATGTCTGAGTCTTTCAAAAAGGTTAGTTGACATCAAAGTTAGGTCTGCTCCCGTGTCTACAAGGGCCTCAATCCTCACATCGTTTTCCACAGTGATGGCTATGTACAGCTTTCGGGCCACCCCCTTTTCGATAAGGTTTCCCAGGAGTCTTGGTACCGGGGCTTGGGTGCTGACCGATAAGCAAGTGGGGCTGGTGTCATGTGATTCGTTTGGGAGGCAGACAACCAAAACGGCACTTTCTGGTACCGTGGCGTCCTGGTCGTCGGTGGGTTGATGTGAGCTGGTTTGCTCGGAGTGTGCGGTTGTTGGCTGAGGTGACTGTGTGATGAGGTCACTCTGTGATGTACTAACTGACTGTGTGGTAAGTCTCTGGTCAACTGTGAGTTGGGTGTGAGGTTGTGTTAAAGGGCTGTCAGAGCAGACGCTAGGGGCAGACCTTGCTTCTAGTCATAAGGAGTCTGACTTGTCCTTCTTGTCTTCCTTTTTGGGCTTTTTCTGGATCAGTTCTTTCAGAACTTTCAGAATCTCTGCAGACTCGGCTCCTGTGAGGGCTCGGACTTGGACTTGTTTGATGCACGTCGAGAGGCCTTTTGTCTTTGGCGATTGGGGCTTGAGGCTCTATCCGATGAAGGCCAGCCATTTCTGGGTCGCCGGCTGGTCTCCCATGTGGAACCGCCCCTTTGGTTGCTGGCTGGATGTGGCTTGTCCCAGAATCTTTCAGAGTGTCTGCTCTGGTGCTTGGGACGGGCGCCCTCATGGTGAGGCTGCCCTCTGCTGGCTGGGAACTGCCGTGCCTCTCGGTTGAACGGTCTGTCACTGTGGTGTGTGTGTGCGCCCTCTAGGGCCAGTTCTGGGCAGTGATCAGAGACCGGGTAGATGGTTGGATTTTTAACAGTCTTTTCAGATATGGCCCTTTGCTTGGAATAAGCTTTGTAGGCTAAATCTCACAGCTGTTGAATAGACATACTTCGTGGGCAGGCCAGGACTCCCAGATGATGACTTACTGCAGTGTGCAGGTTTCTAAGAAACAAAGTCTTAAAGTTGAAATCTTCCTCCATTCCTGGTTCGTTGCGTGCTCCGAAGTAGGCCTTTCGTATACGGTTGTAATATGCTTGTGGAGTTTCCAGTCGGCCCTGTTTAAGATCCATGGCCGCGAGGAGCCCTTGGTCCGATTCAGGGTCAGAAAACTCTTTGATCAGAGCCTGTCGCAGCAGCTGGTAGTCTGCTTTGACAGCTTCTGGCTGCCGATCCAGGAAGCTGCGCACGTCACGGCTGGACGTGATGCGGAGTAGATACAACTTGTCCCATGCACTCACGTTGGCCACATTTTGCAACAGGAAGTCAATGTCTTGCAAATACACGTGCACGTCGACACCCCCTGCTGGGTTTGGAGTGAAAGTGGGGATATTCTTTGCTAGCTTGTCCAGCTCTTTGGGAATCACGCCATAGCTCGCAGCGCGGCTTTTCTGGGGTGGCTCCCATCCCTTTGCTCCTGACCATGGTTCTTGGAGGCTGGACGTTTTTGGCAGTGGGCTTTCACCCCCCTCACGAACTAGGGACTCTTGGCTGGGGCACTTAGGTCCAGTGGCTAGAGGGAGCTGCATGGCATGCAAGTCTCCTCCCAATTCGCGTTGCAGTTTATAGGAATGCTTTAGTTCTCGGTGCACAGTGTCCAATTCATCTCTAAGATAGTCTCTTTGCTGTTTCAGAGCAGTGATCTCACTTCGGGCCAGTTTAAGGTGATTTTCACAGGCCCGGGCTTTAGCATCTCTTTCTTTCAGTTCAATCTCTGCTCTTGCTAGGAGAGCTTCACCTTGCTGGAGTTTTCCAGTTAGTTCCTCTATGGATTGCTTTTCCATCTGCTCTCTGCGCCCCGTCTCCAAGTGGAGCTCTTCGAGGGCCTTTTGGAGTCTCTCGACTTCCTCCTGTAGCTCAGGATCAGATTCCTCCGCTGTCCTACGCTGATCTGGGGTCTCGAGGAGTAGCTGATCAAGACGATGTTGGGTCTGAGCCTGGTTCCTCCGGGCTTCCTCAGCCTGGAGCTTGAGCGCCGCGACTTCCTGCTCCAGAAGTGCATTGCTCCTTTCATTGAGCCTTGCCTGGGCGATGAGGTTGTGGGCGAGGCCTCCGATGAGTCTTGCCCATTCTTTGTGACTGTAGCTCTGCATCGGATCGTGGGCCATCAGTCGATTCAAGTCCCCGTCCAGCTGCTCGCGGCTCAGGTGCTGGAGGATGCCGGCGGCATTGGGCAGGAACGGGTTGGTCATGACGCCCAGCCAGGTCTCGAGATGGTCCCAGAGGGTGTCAGGGCTGGATGCTTGTGACATAGTGGCTTCTACTGTTGATGAGAGAAAGACAGCACAACAAAGACAAGAACCAATGCAAGCTTGCGCAGGGACTAACGGTTACGTAATACGTAATTAGATAATTCTTTCGTGTGGTTCCAGTTAACTGGTGCAGACAGTTAATGGAAGGTAGGTTAGACACTTAATTGTCGAACCAAGGATGACCCCGTAGGTCAATTCGTGTGAGTGAGTGCCGGATTGAAAAATAAATTTTGACAGGCGGGGCTTTGCAAGTCCTCTAATGACTCTGGCTGCTCGGCCGTCTTATCTATTATTCAGCTTCCGTGGTGGCTCTCACAGGTTCTGCTTCTACGTGAACTGAAAAAAAACAAACACAGCAGAAAGGCAAACAGAACAGAATGGGATGGATGCAATTAAATGAGAAAATAAATAGAGATGAGCCGGATACTCGGCTGAAACGAGTATCCGGTACGGATAAAGCACTTCTGCCGAGTACGAGTATTATACGAGTAATACGAGTCAATATCTGTGCTCGGATTGAATGAAAATCATCATTGGGTAGCTGATTGTGTCAGCGTTCTGTGATAGGCTAGTCACAGCGCCACTCCCATACACACATACAGATGTATTTTGTTGCTGTGTCTCGCTCTGCTCACTCACAGTGAAGCCTTGATTACACTGCACGCGTGTGCGGCGCGTTACGGCTGCGTCCCAGAAGCGCCTCGACGCAGCGTTTCGCTAAAGATAGGCACCTCGCCTATTTTGGACGGACGCCGCGTCCAAGACACGCAGCTCAAATACAAAATAAAGTCAAAATAATCACCCTGTGTAAACTCCCGCTCATATTTCACATCACTAGGAGGCCCGCTCTCTCTCTCTCTCTCTCTCTCTCTCTCTCGCTCTCCCTACTCACTCTCTCACACACACACACCTGGTATGGGAATAAAAAAATAAAAAAGAACCAAAAAAAAAAAAAATCACACTGATCATAAAAAAATTAAAAGTTAAAAAAGAAAGTTATGTTGTTCATTACATTTTACTTCATAATTGCACTGCATTGTTTTGTTTTCATTGTTGCAAAACTTGTTCTGTAATATAGTTTGCTATCGTGATCAAAACCATTGATCTGAAGCTCAATCCTGATGCTGTCCTGTAAATATTTTTCTAATCAGCAATAAATCTAACAATTTCTGATCAACCCATATCAATTGCATGCTTAAAATAACCTACCGGTTAAAGCCCCGCCCATTTCAAGACCAGCCCTGCCTACTTCCGGGTTAGGCCCCACCCACTCCGAGTACAGATACAGATACAGATAATTCATATGGTTAACAGATACAGATAATGCTGTACTCGTTCATCCCTAAAAATAAAGCAGACAACAAATAGAAAGGAATAGACGTAGAATAGCAATAAAATAAAAACGTGAAGGGCTAAAGGGGAGAAATTGAGCTTAAACTTCCTATCACCTCTGGGATTATGACGGGGCCAGGCGAGGGCGCCGTTGCGTCATAAAACTGAGAGGGAGGTTATGGCTTAAAAGTAACAGCGTTGGCCAGAACCTAAAGGAATGAAAGATATGTAATATCTTGTAGTTTTCACTAAGGGAAGGGACTGTACGTTGTTACTCTAGGCCTGGGATGAATTGCGAGTGCCCAGATGAGAACTCAGTGACGGGGCAGCCTCTCCTAGACGTTCCCACACCTGACTGCGGTGTCCGCGGACGTCCTGTCCTCCTTGCACCACGACGCAGCCTCTCAAACAGTGACCTTCAGCACAATTGCGTTTTCAGGCGAGGTATTAACGCCGACGGCCAGATTGGCAGGTCAAAATTGAATTTTTCCCAACCCCTGAGTCTGACCCCGCAGGCAGTTACTCAAAGGGCGGTTCTGTCGAGCAGAAACAGGGAAATTAAACAAAATTGCCTTGGGTTCCAACTGGACTCGTCGCCTCCCTGCACCTGACACACCCAACCTGCTAATGTCTCTGCGTGCTGCCCGTGGTGTGAGGCCAGAAACGTCCTGCGATTCACGCACAGGCACATGTCAGATTCGCCAGGCCAGGCAACTCCACTTCACTGGAACCCACTGGAACAACCGTCAACTCACCACCGGGTGCTAGAGGGCCTTGTCTGCAAGTACACAAACAGTCAAGTAAACACAACTTAATTGTACATTCAAATCTCAATTTAAATCTTGTTTAAACTAAATTTAAATAATCAAGTGTGTAGGATAACAGGATAGGGGTCTTAACTGAGCTGGAAGCCGGACAAAAGGCGAAATAAAACAAAACAATTCAGATGCACTTGATTCAAATTTGAATTAAAGCCTGTTCAATTAAATTTAAACCAGTGCATAGAAATAGAATGGGAAAGGAGAGAGAAAAGAAAAACACAATTCAGAGGCACTTGATTCAAACTTGAATTGAACTCTTGTTCAATTAAATTGAAATAAATGCACAGAAGAACAGCATGGGGCAAAGAGAGGAGAAAGCCTTCCCTATTTGTGAATTCCCTAAAGGGGAGTGCTTCTTGGTAAGCAGAATGCCAACTGATTGACACTACTTAATCTTAAATTACAATTGAATGTTGTTCAATTAAATTTAAAAATAAGTGTATGAAATAAGGGAGGCTTGGGTGTGTGTGTGTATGTTATTGCCAGCCAATAACATACAGGACACAGGACTAAGAGTGAATAGAATACAGCATTAAGTAATACAAGGGAAAGAATTTCCGAAGTAAATAAAGCAAAATAAATAACAAAACAAACAAACAAACAAAAAAAACAATTACTAATAAAATAAAATAAAATAAAATAATAACTCAAGAGAAAGAGAGGGAGAAGAACAAACAAAACTGAGTTAAACCAAAGGAGTAGAATGGAGTAACATAAAATAAAAATAGAATAGAATAGAATAAATCTGTGACCAAAGGAACCAAGGAGAGGAAAGGACACACAGATGGCAGGGAATTGACTTCCGGATCCGTCCACACGGAGGAGCACTTCCAGGAAGTGAATTCTCTGGTTGGAAGGGCAACTTAATCTAAATTAAAAATTTAAAACGTGTTTAAACCAAATTTAAATAAGTAAACCACCTTCCAAAAACGATTGGAAAGCATAACCATCAACAAACAGTTATAACAGCAACGTTGAAGTAGTCACGGGCGAATTTGGAGACAATTCAGTTCAAAGTACGGAGAGCAGCTTTAACTCAGAACGTCCACACGGTGGCGTTACTGAGTCCACACAACAATGAAGTAGGGAGGGGTGCCCCACCTGGACAGACTGCCCTCTGGCGTCTGGTCAGCGTTACTGCATCCACCTCTGTGATATTTTTAAATTAGCGTTTCAGCTGATCTAACTGCACATATCACATACAAACTCTTTTTAGAATCTCGGCGGATTCTTCTGTGCCAGTTCACTGGACTGGTGCAACCTTTTATCCTAAGTATAAAACTTTGGAACCTCGGGGTTTAGTGACCCCGTTTTTGCACAAATTTTAGTGCACAAATATGTAACTGCAGGATAATTCACTGCTGTTATTAGTCACGCTGGATTAGGGCGTTTTTTCGACTGGCTCCAACTTTACAAGTCAAATCGGATAAAGCAGGTAAACTGTTTTCAGATTAGACTTGTATTTGTAACGTCTTTTGGGTAGCTAGTCCAATTAGTTACCAAGGGAGCGAGACGCTATTTTTGAATAATTGGACGACACAAATAATTCAATTAAAATAGCGGCAGATAAGGCCTTTTGCAGAGATTAAATAGGAAACTCGCTACAAAATCTCGTTTCAGAACACGCTTAATGACGATCAATTCGTTTCATTCAAGCGGAAATTAATATTAAAACTGTATTGCAAAAGACTGTCGCCCTTTTGCATACGAGTCTGAATATTAATGAACTGCAGTTTCACGGTCACCCAAAGCTAGGCCTGCAGTGTTAACGGTGAGTAGTGTGAGGACTCGTGCGTCTTCTCACTGAATAAAGCGCGCATGAACATTAAATCACACACCAATTATTCTACCTTGCTTTTTTTTTTCAACAACCAAGTTTAAAACGATGCTCGCGAATTCTCCACCAAATAAATGTAGCGATGTACAGTTATTAATCAATTTATGGATGAAATATGAATATCATAATTCAGAAAGCTTTATGACGTTCATATATCGACCCAACGGGGAATTAAACATATATGGTGAATTAACTACATCGAATTATAATCAATCACATATATGATTAGTTCTGGTTGAATAATTATGTGGAAAACTATCAGTTCGTCCACCGAAACAGAAAATTATCCACAGATTATCACGACAGAAATGTTATTCTCGGGCCGGGAGACTAACTTTCTATCATAGCCTTGAAATATAGAGTGACTCGGTTGTTGCTAAAATGAGCAAGTGAACAAAAAGCATGGATATAATGAGTTTAATATACGAAACGGGTAATACAGCTAAATGGACACAAGTAAATACAAATACATACAAAGTAGAGGGAAAGGCAGAAACGAAAGAGATGATCAAAGCAGGTCAAATTGCAACAGTTCACCTTTAAGAGCCAGCAAGGAAACTCAGTATTTAAAATCGTAAAAACGTTATACTTGCATAGGTTAGTCAGGGTGCTTGGAGTTTCGGAGCGCTCGGTTTGATAGTTGCTTCTTCTTCCGGAGGTTGTTTCGGCGAAGTTTCAAACGAAGGTTTAACTGTTGTAATATGACCGGAAAATAAAGAAGAGAGGCCGTCTTGACGGCAGGAACTCGTGCAGAAAACTTGTGCCACCAAAAGACGCGTGTCATGGTGTTTTAAAGACAACGGACCAGAACGCCTTCTTGATAACGTCCTCCAATGCTAGCGTTGCGATTTGGCGGGTTTCCACATTCCTTTGTCCTGTCTCCCGAATAAATTTATGGTATGTTGAATCAGTGCATTTTCTTCATAGTATTATTAAACATTGAACGATGCATTTGGCAGAAATGTAACGTACATGAGTGAATAGCTCTGATTCACAGCTTTACGGAGAGATCAAACTCGACAGGTGTCTCTCGTCATCTAAAGAAGATACACTTTACACTCTATTACTATCGTTTAACATGAAAACCAACCTACTACAGTCAATTCTACGATTCTACACTAGTAACACATACATGCAGCGAGCACTACAATGGCAGGTACATTCATATTTGCAGGTATAATATTTGTGTATACAGTCTTTGTATGTGTGTGTGTGTCTGTGGGTGCGTGCGTGTATTTTCTCTTTTTATGACCGTTTGGAATTCGGGCCTGTCTTTCGAAACCCGATCTGTGGCGTTCGCATCTCCTTTGAAGTCACAGAGGAGAGGTTTGGGACTTATCGAAATAGTCATAAAAAAAGTCTCGTGATCCATTAGTGTCTGTCGGGCCGGAATCGATGTAAGATTTACAAACCAAAGTTCCGTGAATTGAGGCTTAAACACAGTTTATGGTGGGACCTGCTCATCCTTGAGACTGTGCAGACCCTACAATACGTTTATTTAGTCCCCATAGATCTGAACACACCGAATTAAGGTAAGATTACTTTTAACTAGGGGCCATGACCATTACCATAAAATCAGGCTGACCAATTTAGCTTCCCCTAGTGGTAACTTTACATAATCATGCAGTGGTTTACCCACAGACACTTAGGCCCAATCCCAATTCTACCCCTTCCCCTTCCCCTTTGTTTCGCACGTTCACGTGAAGGGGTAGGGGTGTCCCAATTCTCATTTGGTTGGAGGGGAAGGGGTAGGGGGAAGGGCCAGGTAGCCCTTCAAACGAAGATTTTTCAGGACCACACTTCAGACGAAGGGGTATGATAAATTTCCAACATGGCCGACCGAGCGAGCAGAGAGACCCATAAATGTAAGTATTTTCTTACGGTAAACAGTATTTTAGTAATAAATAATCACTTGTTTTATGTTGCCTTTAATCTTGTGTTCATGTATTCGGTTATGTTCTCCGAAAAAAGATTGGTTAAAATTGCTATGAAAAAAGTTCGCTAATGTTTTTTACTTTATGATAGTTCCACAACATATTTTTTTATATTTTATTGAAACCTGCGTTGATTTGACAACATAAATTCAAATCCGGTGGCAGCTAACTTTTCTTTTTGCCGCATGCCTGATTAATGTATTGTTTTGTTGTGGTTATGTCCATAAATATGTGTACGTTACATGATATAAACAAAAAGTGCATTCAGTTTGCGTGCTTATTCATCAGTATTGTATGTAGGGACTCCTGAGGAAACACACAGGCTCATACGTTTTCGTGCAGAAAACGAGCAGTGTTTCTTGAAATCGAAATACACAGCAAAACAACTTTGGGAGTGAGTCATCTGTTAAACGTTTATGTTGCTTGTGCCTGATTACTGTGAGATATGTGCACTAATAGTAAAAATAGCTGTCGCCCAAGCAACAGAGATCACTACAGCTATCGATGGCATCTTAGAAGTGTGTGATAAACATTGGCGCATCTATGACGTAGGAGCTAGCGACGACTTATGATGACGTGTAACGGTCTAGTAGTGGTGTCCAATTTCTTAGGGGAATATTTTCAGCCCTACCCCTTGACACTCTGTTTCAAGGGGCAAGGGGAAGGGGTATAAAATAGAATTGGGATTGGGCCTTAGTTAGAATAATCTCACCATAACCAGAGGTTGAGGCCCACCCTGTTTAGATCTAGCAATACTCTGTTGCTCTAAAAGGAAAAACCCATTACTAGCCTATGTAACCCCATCTTCCTGGTTCTTTCATTTGTGTCAACCCTCCCGGAAAGGATCAGACGGAGACATAGGCTGAACTCACTTGTGTTTACTGGAATAAACTGGAATAAACTAAATGGAAACACCATACAGACGTGTAATATAGTCAATCCGGTCTCAAAACTGTTGAAAATAAATACACATGAGAGAAAAGACCCTTAAAGAGAAATAAAAACATTTATAACAACACGTTATTTTAATTTGACCGAAGAGAGGTTTTACACCTACCGTTCTCCTCAAAAGCTTAATGCGACTGAGGAGAAAATGGCCGACCTCACTGATAAATTACCCTAGTCACCTGCAGGTGTCCCCATATCCCTTCTTTTAGGTGTACTTAGATCATTCTATTCAATTAATATTTTAGAATTATTATACAAAATAAACAAACATTTTAGCACAATTCATTACAATTTTCTTTTCCCCGTTACACCTACACAGTCTAAGTATACTTAACTAATGCCAATGTGCTAGTACTTTAGTCCGTTACTAACCTGAGCGTAGATTAGTGATGATGCTCCAGGCAGCACTAATAATAAGTTTAAACAGCATTTCTGCTTTTTCAAGCCAACTTAATAACGTTGCTTCTGTGCTTTGACTCCTAAAATACACTTGATTACAAGATGTTGAACAAATCTCAATTCTACACTCATAAATTATAATTGATGTGACTATAATAGAACTAAATGAAGGTGATTTCTATTGACAAACAGATTGAGAAAAGCATAGACACACACACTGATCTGTCACACACTTTTATTCTGACATGATATTTCAGTGTCACGGTATTAATGTAATTTAGAGACTCTATAACATCTGATTCATCATCAGCTCCAAGCATTATGGGTAGAGTCTCTCTGTTCTGATTCATCGTCACAGTTTCACTGATGATTCAGTAATTATAAGTCCAAACCCAGGATAGAGTGGTTGAGTGAATGTGGTCTGGACTGTGTGGATGAGGATCATTGTGTCTCCAGAGACGCTGTAGAAGGACAGAGTTCCTGCACTGTGATCCACATACACTCCTACTCTATAGTGATTCTTCCCATTCACTGTTCTACTGATGATGGGCTTTACAGGGAGTTCAGTCCATATGTTATTGTGTCTGAATGAGTAACTGGAGCGATAGCAGGTCAAACTCCAGGACCGATCATTATATCCAAACCCACTCTTACCATCCAATCCCTTCCTGCTGATGCTCTTATATGACACTGATATAGACACACCATATCCACTCCACTCAACCTCCCAGTAAGAGCGTCGATCACTCACACTCTCTCTACACAACACCTGAGCGTAACCATCAAATCTGTCTGGATGATCAGGATACGACTGCAGTGTACCGCCAGTAATCACTCTGTTCTCCTCAGACAGACGGAGGTTTTTATTCACTGTGTTCAGATCCAGTGTGATCCGATGGGAATCTGATGGAGATAAAACACATCACAATCAGGAATCATCAATCTGATCTTTTAATGTATCTGAACTCTTCATGTTCAGTATTTCATCAGTGTCTCAGTACAGTTGAGCAGATATCCTGCGAAAATCATCATTATCATGATCAACTCTAAATCTCTTCTGTCATGTTTTCTCACTCAGTGAGTTTCTCTGCTTGTTTTCTCAGTGACTTACATAGTAGGAACTCCTTCCTGGTCTTGGGAACAAAGTCATTGTCTGTGGAAATCAAGAGACATGAAGAGTGTGATTATAATGTCAGGAGAAAATGATCCCTGCATCCATCGCTCACACATGCAGAAATCCTCCAACACAGAAGATATTTAGAGAAATGCCTCTGCTGTTTCCTGACACAGACACTACTGAGGGTTTGATATTATTGACACGTCACCATATTTGATTTGTTTTCTGGAGACATGAACTGATCAGAGGGAACAGGATCAAATTTCACTTTGCTCCCCATACAGAGAAATCATATCGCTTCATAAGACTTGGATTAAACTTCAACCTCCTTAGTAATGTTCTTCAAAGAGACTCTGATCAATCAATAAATGTCTCCTGCTCAATCCTTTGATTAGCCGACAGTATATTATAATTCTACTGTTTATTATGAACATGACTGAATACATGGAAGCCACATTTCAGCTTCAGTTATTAAAATTATTAAAATTATGTTTTGGTTTTAAATTCTTCTAAAAACATATTTGGTATCATCAGTATTTGAATGTGTGATTTTAACAGTAAATCCGGGCTACAGTAGACTCATGTTAGTGCTGTTAGAAGTGACCCAGTGTTAGACGAGTCGATCTCTTCTCTCCTTCAGTTCACCAGATTGAACCGGTTTTACTCTCATTCCTCAACTTAACTGCAAATATTTAATATAAATTGTTAAAATATAATATAAAGTTCCAGCTTAAAGGTCCTATGAAATGCTACTTTTTGGATGCTTTTATATACTGTATCTGAAGTCTCTTTCCCGACAGCCACTACAGTCCCACAATGAGCTTTCCTCAGGACGTGCCGTTTCTGGGTTTGTAGATTTAAATGCTAATTAGGAGGAGAGAGGCGGGGCAAGGTGGAGGGTGGGTGTGGCCTTAACCAGCTTGCTGCTACGGGACCATGCGCTAATGTTGACAGTGGATGTATCGCAATGGCTCGCAGACACGCAGTCGTTCGAGCATTTCAGTTTGACCCAAAATCTGATCCGGATGAAGAAGTTGCAACTCAGCGGATACAGGAGGACATCTCCGAATGGTTAGTTTAAAACATTGTGTCTGGTATTTTAGTTGGTTTATGTATGCTGTTACAGTTATTATCATGTAGCTAATGCTAGTCTACATTGTTGGCTCTTCATGTTTCTCTGATTTAATTATTAGCTATAGACACTAACCAGCGCAACTAAATTAGTCCTCTGCCATTATTACAAATACCTTTTTGGATAGGTGCCGTTGTGGAAAATGTGCACAAATAAACAATAAACATCATTTATCTGTTTACATATTTTATATTTCATAAATCTTAAAAGTTTTTGCAATCTTTTTCAATTACATCAAGATTCCAGATTGGGCCATCTGAGCTTTCATTTTCTCAAACACGAAGCAAAACACCCAGGGCTCGGTCTACACCCATCGCCTTTTCTAGCCACTAGGGGACCATATACAGGCTAGGGGAACTCATATTAATGTTAAAAAACCTCATGAAGTGAAATTTTCATGCCATGAGACCTTTAATAATTCAAACATACAGAAAAATGTTTTTTATTTAAATTAGACAACATTCCTTGTGTACATTTACAATTTGAATGCATCTCTCCGTCTGTGTGATGCACACAATGATTCAATGATTCAGTCGCTGTTCTGACACTGTTGTGCTCATGTCTTTCAATTCATAACATTAACAGAGTAAATAATAAAGCTAAAATGTAAGTAATTCATTGCAGAAAAGCATCTCTCAAGGCTCTGTATACTTCAATCTAAGTCATTCTTCATTTAGAGGTAAATATCTTCCAGTAAGTGTATCAAACAACACAAGAACTGTGGATTAGTTGTTTGATTACCCCCACTTACAAAATAATCATGGCCACCATACTGAAGGGTTGTTCCAAATTGAAGTGCTCAAAACGTCTCAGGTTACGTATGTAACCATAGTTTCCTGAGAACCAGGGAACGAGACTCTGCGTTGAATACTCAATGGGGAACGTCACACGTGATCCGATGTCTGAAAGTCAACTATCCAACAACTCCAATCCCTATTGGCCGCCGACAGCCTATGACGTAATATGGCGTGACCCGGAAGTATAAAGGAGCGCCTGGAGAAACAGTCAGTATCTATCATCTTGAGGGACTGTTCTGCAGGCAGGAAACCCGAAGCATGGCAAGGAAACACAGAGTCTCATTCCCTGGTTCTCAGGGAACTATGGTTACATACGTAACGTTCCCTTTTGAAAGGGAACTCGCTCTGTGTTGAATACGCAATGGGAAACAATACACCCACGCCGCTATGCTTGAGGAGAGTGCATGCCAAATAATATGGCTGACAAAATGTTGAGCAGTTTCGAAGGAAACGCTTACCAACTCACCCTCGGGTCACACCAGGCTGTCAGAAGGCCTTCCGCAGAAGGCCTACCAAGGCTGCTAAAGGCATTTGGAACCAACTTTTCCGAAGAGAAAGTGATCTATTTTTAAGGGAATGTGGCCAGAGAACCAAAAGGAACCCCGGCCAGTCACTAGAGGGGAACGAAGTCACACCCAATGCCACCAGGGAGGCCGACCTGGTCTGTCATAGGACAAACTTAGTCTTGGCCAACCCTGTCTGAGTAAAGAATCTCCATAACGCATTCTTGATAGAAGAGAGCAGGTAAGAGTGACTGCAGAAAGGCAGGAGCAACTCAGACCCACACGTAGAGACGGGCATCCTGGAGAGCAGAACTCAGCTGAGTGCTATGAACCCTCGTATTGAGAGGAGTATAATCCACTCATCCTAGGATCTACTCAACGCTTAATTAACGCACTGAGGAGGCTGTGCGCTAAACACCTGTTCATACAGGGAAGCACAAACCAGCCTAGGGCTGAACCTTAGGAGGAGGCCTGATTAAGGCCTACCACCTTGATCAGCTTAGGGAACTAAGCACTATTACAAACATAACCCTAATAGGGAAGTGCAAAGCTCACCTACCTGACACAATCCAACGAGCAGTGTACTCAGTAAAAGCACCTTTTTACTCTTTAAAGCAAGAGGAGTATAGCGTACACCAACACATATTAAGGAAGACCTGGAAGGGCCTAGGTGCTAGGTGGTTCTTAGCTCAACTAGAGTAGGAATCAGACTCAGGAAGGCAGATGTAGATTAAACCAAACTTCAGTTAGGTTTCACTACCATAATCAACCTGAGGGGCCAGCCACTCAAAATACTGGGTAAAAGCACCCTGTTGCTCTTAGAGCGAGAGGAGTACATGACTGAATTTACAACGGAGGCCGAGGTAAGCCTACCTTAGTAAACACGTGGCATCAGCAAGTGGCTACCATAACCATACCACCCAAGAGGTTGTGTATTAGAAATTTCCAAAGAGGGAATACATGAAACGCTGCCAAACATCGTGAACAGGCCTGTTTAGGGCCTATCTGTCGGCGATGGGGCGTGGCCGATGGTGGCATGGTTTCCCAGGCATCCTGCCAACAAGTTGACTAAAAAAGGAGGCCTTGAGGAGCCTACCATTCCAGCAACAAGTGGCGTTCAGCCTGTTTGCAAATTAAAAACACCAACCGTGCCAACATGTGGACTAAAAGAAGGCCTGAAGGGGCCTGCCTATTCAATGACACGTGGCTCCAGCTCGTGAATTTAAAAGGGGACCAAGCTACAGGGAACCAGCTCTAACCCAACATAAATATGGGAAGCTAACTGCGACCTGCGCTAGGCTACACATTACAACAGGCAATGTACCCTAAACGTGACTAAAGGGAACCAAACAAAGCCAACATGGTCTAAGGGAGGCTATAAGGCCTACTACCTCAAACAGACACGTGGCAGGGCCTGTGGCAGTGTAAATATGTGAGCAAACTATGATCAGTTAAACAGCATTGTAGAAAACAACTGCTAACTAGAAGGAGGCTAAATATCATAAAGCCTACAATCCGAGTTATATGCAATACAGCTGCTAACAAGATCACCAAGGAGGTAGCTAAATAGTAGGGGTGTGACGAGATCTCGTCTCACGAGATCTCGTGAGACTAAACTGTGACGAGATTTCTCGTCGAGGCGAAAAGTAGTCTCGTGATGTTGCCATGACAGAGTGGTTAGGATGATTAGGAAAGAATATGCCACCGCTACGTTTTCATTACGCCTCCACTGTCATTTTGCTTTGTATTTAAATAATAAAAAAAAAAACATTTAATCCAGTTGGATAACGGTTGCTGCCGCTCCATATTTACAGAGTTACGCGCGATCGCTGAAAGTGAAAGTAAACAGGAGCGAGCATTCAAACGCGATCTCAATACCCCGCATTTTGAAAGCGGCTCCCTGATGAATACAGGTATCTCTCAATATGAAAGCTATTTTAGGCTGGGCAGTGTAGTTGTAACCATCTCTCAGCTCTGTATCAAAGAAAATGTGGTCTTATTTGCACTTTGAATATTGAGATAGTGTGTTTATGGTTGCACTTATTGTAAAGTGTTACCATGAGAACGAATAACAGTTTTCTCTTAATCTTATTAAGCACAAACAATAAGGTTTCATTTGTTAACATTAGTTAATGCACTGTAAACTATGAACTAACAATGAATGACTATTTTTATTAATTAACAAACAAAGATACAAAGATTAATAAATACTGTAGCAAATATATTGCTCATTGTTAGTTGATGTTGGTTAATACATTAATGTTAATAAATGAGACCTTATTGTAAAGTGTTAACATTTTTATTTATACTGTTTTTATTTCTATGATCAGTTTGTGGAAAGGAGTTCAGTTAGGAGGTCAAAAGTTGTAGAAGCTCATAAATCATGTACAGTAAGGCCTAAAGAGACTGAAATCATACAGAAGAGAAGTCAGTCAGTTGAGTTAGTAGCAAAACCTTTTTCAGTACTTGAGTATTGTTGTCTTTTACTGCATATGATAATTCATACTCAGAAAGTAGAACTGAAATGACATTCATGACAAGATGATTAGTTAAAACATTTCAAATACACCTGCAGAATATTTTTTTCTAGTCATGATTTCACCATTGAGGATTTCTTAAAAATAGTGTGTAAAAATCTTGTCTCGTCTCGTCTCGTGAGATACCTGTCTCGTCACACCCCTACTAAATAGATACCAACTTCCCTCAAAAAGTGGTTCTAACTACCCTGAGTATGCAATCCAACAGGTGATGCACTCAGTGACACAAATAAACCTCTTAACTGGGGAATATATAGTCATGCACGTCCTGATATTGCTGAGTTAGATGCGTTCCTGGGTCAACATATTTTGTTGATCCTGGAACAACATTCTAGTCTGAAAATTTAGTCTTAACCCTATTCCTACCCCTAAACCTAACCCTACCCATAAGTTATCCCAAAAATCAGAGGGAAATGATAGATGAATAACACTGATGTAGAAGCATCAATTCATGATTTTAAGCCTAAACTTGACATAATCTGTAAAATTGTCCCTCAAATCTGATTGGTTGATTTGAATGTTGTTCCAGGATCAACAAAAATGTTGACCCAGGAACATGTTGAACTCAGCAATATCAGGTTATGCCCTATGCGTACCTATTTCTATGACGTTTATTTCTGCACTGAAAAAAGCCCTGTGATCTGTGTACATTTTGATCATTTCATTTCTTATTTGGAATGGAATAACGAGAAATGAAAAGACGGCTTGTTTATTCGGTTTTTGTTTAATTTAACCCTTTCAAGCGTGAGTGTGTTTTGTTGTTTAAAAACATTTATAAATTATCTTTATCTTGATCCATAATGCGGGCGCCACCATCTTAGTTTGCGCCGCAGATCACAGAATACAGAATGTGAATTCATCAGTTTCTTCCGAATACATATAAAAGTAAGTGGCTGGTGAACTGGAAGAATAAAAGAGTAAACTTTATAGTTACTTAGGCTCATTGTGTGTGTCTGATATGATTAAATGTTGGCAAATTATATTTGAATGGATTGTTATTGCCGCTTCCACTCATGTCTGACATCAGTGTGTATTTTGCAAACTCTAAATGTGATGTTTTATTGGTGCTTATGTGTATTTAAATGTCTGAAACCTTAAAAAAAACATTATGTGGATGAAAACACTGCATATGACAAGTGCTGAGCGTGTCCATCTCAAAGCCAAAGCGCAAAAGCACAGTTTGAATCTGGCAGTTATGTAACATCACCCAACATACTAAATCCCATATGTGGGACTGTACGGTTCAAAGGGTTAATAAATGGAAAATTAGATTTTGGCCTGATTTCTAATTTTTTAGTTGTGATTTATAAATCAGTTTATGGCTTTGATATTTCATTCGCACATGTGGGAGGTGCCGAAACGCCCCTTTCATCTGATTGGTCAAACCGCGCCGTCTTCAGGACGGCCTTATTTCTGCCAGGTAGAATAAGAGTCGGTATGGCATTGTCAAATCGCCCCACTTTATAAGCTTTTGAAATGAAAAAAAAAAAAGTTTATATAATATGAATGGGCATCAAGAATCCTTGATAAATCCGTAAAAATCAATCATGACCATGAGAACATGTCCATAACATGTCCACTTTTTTTAAACGTATGTAATATCACTCACTTATATGGTGATTTTATGTGTTTGCATTGGTGATAATTTACATCTAATTTCTAATTTTGTTCATGGAGATAACATGGACAGTGTGTCATGATGTAGTGTGCTGACATCTACCGGAAAACAAACATTAAAAATTAAAATAACTTGAAATTTTAAGAACAGCCACTAGTTGGCTGAAGAGCATCACTCATTTTTCACATATCTATTTGTATAGGTATCTTTTAAAAAGTTTTTATCTAGATTTGAGTTTAGACATTATAACAATATATGATCACTGAAGTATTTTTTTTTTTTTTTGCAATTATGTCACAAATACAGTCAATCTGGAACATGGTGTTGTGTGTGTTTGTTCTCTATTGTGGATGTGTTATGGTGTCACCCCTTCACTTCTGTGGGTGTTCTGTATTGTAGCTGATTATTTGTTTGACAAAATATGTAACAGAGACCATTTTTATAATCTCAATTTCGAATCAAGAATCATGCATTGTTGTTACGATAAAATAATGTTTTGCTCATCACATCGACCAATTCATACAGAGCCAGATCAGCCTCAAAAATAATATATTTACAAAATAACATTCATAAATGCACAGCACAATACTACGGAGCCCCTAAAGGGACATAGTGGTGGAAAAAATTTGGGATGAGATGAATATTTTTTTTTTTTTTTTTACTTTTCCATCGCAAAACATTTGCATTTCCCAAAACCTGTTGTGAGATCTGACAAACACTTCCTGTTTGATTTCCCACTGGCAGTGGTTCAGAAAGCTCAGTGTTTCGGTCCGTGTATCTTTTGGTCATTTGTTTTTTGATTTAATATTGAAATTGGAAAATGTAAAGAACGTATCAGTTACGACTGTAACCTTTGTTTCCTGAAGAGGGAACGGGACATTGCATAGAAAATGAGGCTGTGGAAACCCTCTGCGTGATTGCGTCATGAAGAAACGAAACTGGTGCCGCGTTCATTCCATAAGTAGAATAAGAAAGGCGTGGGACATACAGCATAAGTGTTCTGAAAAATGCGGAAACCGGAAGTACGTTCAAGGTGATATTTTGTGTGTTCCCAGTAAACAGTACGTTGTGACGACGTCGTCAGTTAGTCATCATTTGGTCAGCGTGACATTACTTTATGACAACGTTGTGAGGACGTCATGGTAATGTTCCATTTTTTAGAATCTTAGCTAATGTTCCAGAAACATTGTGGGCACGTCCTCAAAAGACCATGGAGAACGTTGTAGCGACGTGGTCCATTGGTCTCCTGATAACTTTCCAGATATGTAACTTTTTGTGTTCAAAATTTACAAAAATTATTCAATGGGAATGTACAACATGAATACATTTTCCAAACCGTGTTTTTGTCTTACCCTGAATCATTATGGTACACCTATAATAAGTGTTTATATTCGGACTATTTTAGACCAGTCTGGTAGGAACTGCTGCAGAGTAGCACAGTACCTGGTACCCAGTAACTCGTCATAGACATAAACAGCTTTTATTCATCGTTTTTGCCCATGTGACACTAAATATCACGTGTGATGAGTAATGTTAGTGCAGTGTTTTTGGTTTTCAAATTTATTTCATAAATAAATTCGGTAACGCTTTAGATTACAGCCAGGAAAGTCCTGCGTAATTACAACAAATTTACAGCATAACTTTCAATAATTCTAGTGTAACTATACAGTAAATACGTGTAAGTATAGGGGAACAATATGTAATATGTAAAGGAATAAAGGGGTAACAACAAGGAAAATATCAAATTATTTATACTGTAAGTATTTTATAACTAAGGGGTACTTTCACTGTTATTATAATAGACAGCCATCTTACGTTTGGGAGCAATTTAGCAAAAAAGTGCACTGATTAAGTTGTTTCAAGGCAAGTAAAAAGAACTATTGTAATCTTTTTAATACATGGGGAAATATGCTTTTGTTTCATGTAGTTACAGGGTAAGTATGACATTACGGGCCGTAAATTAAAGTGGAGCTTGTTACCCTTTAATTTCATGTAGTTACAGGGTAAGCGATTAAAAAAACACAAACAGTCATATCACTGTCACAGACATGCCAGGCTCCACCTCACCACAGTACCCACGCACCCAATCACCAGCGTACTAATCACCGCCACCTGCATCTCATTCACTCTGCAATCACCAGCACTACAAAGCCACCACACTCACACACACTCACTGTCCGGTCTCGTTTGCAATACCTTGTGTTTATGCTTACCTTAAGGACTCCCCTTCATCAGACTTACCTGCTCCAGCGATCTCCTTCGTCTCCTGGTCCCTTCATGTGCTTACCCTTCTGTGTGTGTGAGTGTCTCCAACGTCTCCCTTCATCTCATCTCAGCTCCTGGATTAACAAACCATACAAGGACAGTATTACTCTCTATTCATCTCTCAAGAACCTGATAACAGCCATAACCTCTCTGTGTTCACATATTATTCAAATAAACTCACCTGGATTGCTTTTATCTCTGCCTCCGTGTCTATATCATAACAGAAGTAACAACTAACGGCATGAGTACTAACGATCCATTCCAGGAACTCGTGGACGTGCTGCGTCGAGCACTCACACCACAGCCCTCAACATCGTCATCCCTCAACACGGCTGTCTCCGCACCCACCAGCACCGCTCCTTCACCTGCATTCACCGCCAGTCCCATGGCCAAACCGGCGCCCTACTCTGGATCGGCGGAGGAATGCAGCGGATTCCTTCTCCAATGTGAACTGGTCCTGGAGATGCAGCCGCACCATCTACACCACAGACACGGCTAAAATAGCGTTCATTATTTCACAACTGCAAGGGAAGGCTCTGCAATGGGCAGATTTGTTATGGACCCAGAAAGGCCCAGTCGTCCAATCCTATTCGGCGTTCGTCTCCCACTTCCGGGAAGTATTCGGGAAACCTCTGGCTGATTCCGCGACTGGTGAGAAACTTTATAATCTAAAGCAAAGAAACCTATCTGTTAACAAATATGCCTTGCAGTTTCGAACGCTAGCCGCCACCAGCGGATGGAACGAGCAAGCCTTCATCACCACGTTCCGTCAGGGGCTGGAACCCTCCGTGCGGCTGCATCTCGCTGCATACGAGGACTCCGCGTGGGGTCCCGTATGCAGTCGTGTATTCAAGAACACCAGGGCCAGTCATCCACCACCAACCTCCTCCGTCGGTCCGAACCCGTCAGCTCTCCAGAACCAGCCAACGAACCCATGCAAATAGATCATTCTCGTCTCACTCCAAACGAAAGACAAAGAAGGCTGGCCCTGAATCTCTGTCTCTATTGCGGAACTATGGGGCATAATCTCTCCACATGCCTAATACGTCCTCCTCGACCCGTGGTGAGTGCAATATTTCCCTCCATTCAGAAAATGAAACCACTCACTACAACTGTAACCCTTACTGCTGCTAACATCTCTGTTCCAGTGGTGGCGCTCCTTGATTCAGGGTCAGCCGGAAACTTCATCTCAGGCACCCTCTGTAGACAACTCAACCTTAAGATCTCTCCTTCACCGACGAGCTATCAAATCCACTCCATCACGGGCAAACCCCTAAGCCGCAAACACATCCGTCACTGCGTGGGTCCACTTCAACTCAGCATCGGAATCCTGCACACTGAACACATCCATTTGCTGGTTCTGGAGGAATCCACCGCTGACGTGGTTCTAGGGCGCCCGTGGTTGGAACTACACAACCCCAACATCTCCTAGCGCACGGGCGAAGTCCTGAAGTGGGGCGATCACTGCTTCCCAGACTGCTTCCCAGCGCTTCCCGTTCCGAAATCTCCACTCTCCAAGCCTCTTCTCGTGAATGCCACGTCCAACGAGAGCCCTGTTGAGAAGCGCTCCGTGGATGTTCCCCCTGACTACGCCCCCTTCAGTGTCGTTTTCTGCCCGCAACGCGCCTCCAAGCTTCCTCCACACCGGCCATGGGACTGCGCCATCGATCTGCTGCCGGGTGAACCAGTGCCCAGGGGACGCATATACCCCCTGTCCATACCGGAGGAGAAGGCCATGGAGGAATACATCAAAGAGGCACTCGAACAAGGTTACATCCGCCCGTCTACTTCCCCTGCTGCTTCAAGCTTCTTCTTCGTGGCAAAGAAGGACGGAGGCTTGAGGCCCTGCATCGATTACCGTGCACTCAACAAAATAACCATAAAGTTCCGCTATCCACTTCCCCTCGTCCCAGCGGCCCTGGAACATCTCCGCGGTGCCACTGTGTTCACGAAGTTGGACCTCCGCAGCGCGTATAACCTCATCCGGATCCGTGAGGGGGACGAGTGGAAGACCGCCTTTGTCACGCCCAGTGGACACTACGAATACCTCGTGATGCCGTATGGCCTGGTCAACGCCCCCTCCGTATTCCAGGATTTCATCCACGAGGTGCTCCGGGAGTTTCTCCACAAGTCCGTTCTGGTTTATATAGATGACATCCTCATCTACTCCCGGAGCTTGGCCGAACATCGCCACCACGTTGCGGAGGTCCTCCAGCGCTTACGGCAGTTCCATCTCTTCCTCAAGGCTGAAAAATGCTCATTTCACCAACCCTCCGTCCAGTTCCTGGGGTACGTGATTGATCACAGTGGCATCCGGATGGACGAGGGGAAGGTCTCCGCCATACAGTCCTGGCCCACTCCTACCACTATCAAAGAACTCCAAAGATTCCTAGGCTTCTCCAATTTCTACCGCCGGTTCATCAAGAATTACAGCACTATCGTCAGTCCACTCACCAACCTACTCCGTCACCAGCCCAAGTCTCTGTCCTGGTCTCCATTAGCCACCAATGCCTTTGAGACCCTGAAGAAAGCCTTCACCACCGCTCCCCTCCTCGTCCACCCTAACCCGGACCTCCCGTTCATAGTAGAGGTGGACGCATCTACCACCGGAGTGGGAGCGGTCCTTTCACAGCAGCAGGGGACACCTAGTAGACTCCATCCATGCGCCTTCTTCTCCCGCAAGCTCAACCCGGCGGAGGTCAACTACGACATCGGTGACTGCGAACTCCTGGCCGTCAAGCTTGCCCTTGAGGAGTGGAGGCATTGGTTGGAGGGAGCTGCTCACCCGTTTCAAGTTCTCACTGATCACAAGAACCTCGAATATCTGAAGGCCGCTAAGAGACTCAACCCTCGCCAAGCTCGCTGGGCTATGTTCTTCTCTAGATTCAACTTCTCCATCTCCTACCGTCCTGGTTCTAAGAATACGAAAGCTGATGCCCTATCTCGCCTCTATGCTCCTGAGAAAAAGCCCGAAAAACCTGATACTATTCTGCCGGAGTCCATCTTCGTGAGCCCAATCCAGTGGTCCGAGGAAACCATTCCCTCCGCCAATGCCTCCACACGCACTCCGCCGGGTTGCCCACCGGGCTTGCAGTACATAACACGGGCACGTCGCACTCCACTCCTGCACAACGTTCACTCTTCACTTGGCACTGGTCACCCGGGGGTCAAGGAGACCCTCTCGTTGCTCAAACAACGCTTCTGGTGGCCCAACATGGCCAACGACGTCAGGAGGTACGTGCAGGGCTGCAGGGAGTGCGCCATCTCCAAGAGCCCACGCCATCTTCCCACCGGCAAGCTCTTTCCTCTGCCCGTTCCTGAGAGACCCTGGTCACACCTGGGAGTGGACTTCGTCACCGACCTCCCCGAGTCTGACGGTCACACGTGCATCCTGGTGGTAGTAGACCGCTTCTCAAAGTCCTGCCGATTAATACCCCTGGAGGGTCTACCTACCGCCATGGCCACCGCAGAACTAATGTTTAATCATGTCTTTCGCTATTATGGATTACCTGAAGACATCGTCTCCGACAGAGGACCCCAGTTTGTCTCCCACGTCTGGAAAGCCTTCTTCTCCCTCCTGGGTGTGACCGTCAGCCTATCGTCTGGATACCATCCTCAGTCGAATGGGCAGACGGAACGGAAGATCCAGGAGATCGGCCGCTTCCTGCGTACCTTCTGTCACGGCCACCAGAACTCCTGGAACCAGTACCTGGGTTGGGCCGAGTACGCACAGAACTCCCTCCGCCAAGCCTCAACAGGACTAACACCCTTCCAGTGCGTACTCGGCTACCAACCCCCGATGTTCCCCTGGGACGGGGAACCCTCCGACGTTCCGGCAGTCGACTACTGGTTCCGGGAGAGCGAGAGGGTGTGGGACTCAGCTCACCACCAGCTGCAGAGAGCCCTGCGCAGACGCAAGATGGCAGCCGACCTTCGTCGCTCCGAGGCTCCTGACTACCAGCCGGGGCAGAAGGTCTGGCTGTCCACCCGAGACATCAGGATGCGTCTGCCCTGCAAGAAGCTGAGTCCCCGCTTCATTGGCCCATTCACCATCCTTCGGCAGATCAACCCCGTCACCTATCGTCTCCAACTCCCAGCACAGTATAGCAGAATTCACCCTACATTTCACGTGTCCCTACTCAAACCTTACCACCCTTCTGTTGTTCCCTCCACAGAGCCTGACGTGGCAGCCGCCGAGCCCCCCCTTCCACTTCTCCTAGAAGACGGCACAGCCTACGTGGTCCACGAGATCCTGGATTCCCGGCGCCGTGGTGGTAAACTCGAATACCTTGTGGACTGGGAGGACTATGGTCCCGAGGAACGCTCATGGATTCCCAGGAACGATATCCTTGATCCTCTTCTGTTACAGAACTTCCATACTAACCATCCAGACAGACCTGCCCCACGACCCAGGGGAAGACCACCACGACGTCGGGGTCCGCGGCCCTCAGGAGCGGGCCGTGGGAGAGGGGATACTGTCACAGACACGCCAGGCTCCACCTCACCACAGTACCGACGCACCCAATCACCAGCGTACTAATCACCGCCACCTGCATCTCATTCACTCTGTGGTGGCTTTGTAGTGCTGGTGATTGCACTCACACACACTCACTGTCCGGTCTCGTTTGCAATACCTTGTGTTTATGCTTACCTTAAGGACCCCCCTCATCAGACTTACCTGCTCCAGCGATCTCCTTCGTCTCCTGGTCCCTTCATGTGCTTACCCTTCTGTGTGTGTGAGTGTCTCCAACGTCTCCCTTCATCTCATCTCAGCTCCTGGATTAACAAACCATACAAGGACAGTATTACTCTCTATTCATCTCTCAAGAACCTGATAACAGCCATAACCTCTCTGTGTTCACATATTATTCAAATAAACTGACCTGGATTGCTTTTATCTCTGCCTCCGTGTCTATATCATAACAATCACTTGGAAACCTTTATTTGAAAAACAACTTATTTCAAAACAGATTTAAAGTTACAACACTTCTTAAGCCGGGGACACACCTAACGATTAGCTGTAACATTCTAAGACTGAACTGAACAACCATACCGATTGTTTCCTTCGACTGGAGCCGATTTTAATCGTTGACAGTCGGAAAAGAACACAAACGTTTATGATTGAGACCGCTGCTAAGCAACACACTGTGCGCGGGATCTTGAAAATGGATGTAAACTAGGGTGACCACCCGTCCCGCGTAGCGCGTGCGCGTACAGCGTTTGAAACCCAATTCATGCGTCCCGCAAATTGAGACCGTGTCACGCATAATCAATGCTTGCTCAAAAAAAAGTTGGTCGCTCTATATCCTCGAGCCCCAGGCAATCAAACGAACATTACTTTACTTCAGCACGCTACTGTTGCCACACCCACCCCTGAGTTGAACTGATGACTAGGTTGTTGTCAACTTTTTCATGGTTGTCATGACAGCGTACGCGTGCATACCAGACACAATGGGAAGGAACTTTTAGATGCGCACTTTCCAATTCAAAAAATGGAGAAAGAGACTGAGAAGGTGTGGGTACAATAAAAACTGGGAAAATGAATATTTGTGGCTGAAAGGTGTTGAGGGGGATACCGAGAGGGCTTTTTGTGACCTTTGCAAAACATCCTTCTCAATCGGACATGGAGGGGAATACGATGTCAAACGACACAGACTCACAGAGACTCACAAGAAACGTGTCCAACAGAAAGAGACATCCAAATCAATGGATGCTTTCCTCCGACCTAAAAATGACTTTCTAGCTGACAAAGTGACTGCTGCAGAGGTGACGAGTGTGTATCACACTGTCCAACACGCTACATCATATCGAGCAGGAGATTGTGGCATAGCCCCAACGATTTATCCGGACTCGGACATTGCCAAGAGGATGGCCTGTGGTCGGACGAAGGCAGAAGCCATTGTCACGGATGTGCTTGCCCCTGCCTCTGTCGAAGATTGCTTAAAAATCCTCAGAAGACCACTGAATGAGCAACGAGAGGCAACAACCAAAGGTAAAGTTAAAGTTATGTTCATGGATGTAACATTGTTGTGTGTTAGCTATTTGTCTAACGTTAGCTAGCTAATGTTAGCTAATCATCTTTTTCTACTGGTGTATTAAAAGTCAACTTTTCCTTCAGTTCACTGAAATTGCATCAGTAGCTAACGTTATCTAACATAATGCTGCTCATCCATGCTTTCATGAAACCAGGCTCTGTGTATCCTTGTGAGCAACATTTCACTATTCGTTTATCTCCCAAACAAACAAAAGCAACTATAATTTTTGAAAAGGTATAAATATTTCCATAGATTATATTTATATAAAATCAATAATGATCAAAACAGTAAAGCAGTATCTTGTAATTTTTATAATAATCTGTTTTTAGAGAATCTCTTTTAAGTTCATCCCATCTGTGTGTGTGTCTCCACAGCCCACACACCATTCTTCTCAGTGGCTTCAGATGCCTCCAATCATGGGACCACCAAGCTCTTCCCACTGTCAGTGCGTTACTGGACGCCAGACTTGGGAGTACAGACGAAGGTCCTTGATTTCTATGATGACAGTGATGAAACATCTGCTGCGATCCACAACCAGATAGTCACCAAGCTGGAGGAAAACGGACTGGGACTAGACATGATATCTGCGTATTCTGCTGACAATGCTAGTCTGAATTACGGGAGATACAACTCTGTCTTCCAGAAACTAAAAGAGAACAACAATTGCATTTTGAAGGCAAACTGTGTGGCCCACATCATTCACAACAGTGCAAAACACGCAGGAGATCGGCTAAATATCGACATTGAAAATGTCGTCAACAAGACCTTTAGCCACTTCTCCTCATCTGCCAAACCAGTGAGGAACTTAAATCAATCCACACCTTTGTGGAGATAGAGTACCAGTCCCTGCTTAGACATGTGCCCACAAGATGGCTGAGCTTGTGGCCTGCAGTGAAGAGGCTTCACGACAGCTGGGCTCCTATCAAGACCTACTTTCTCTCATTGGGAGAGGACCAGTGCCCAAAGTCACTATGGCGGCTGTTCAAGGATGACCAGGATGGTGAGGGCAACCCCCTTGATCTACAGGTAATTAATTTTAATTGCACTCAACTTTTTTTTCATCTAAATATTATTACATGAAACAGGGATTAGAGAAATGATGATAATGCAAACAGTGCCAGCACACAGGATAATTGACTCTCCTTACTTCTTTTAGGTTTACCTGTCCTTCCTCAGCAATGCGCTGAAGATTTTCCACGACACTGTGCTGGTGCTGGAGCGAGAAGATGGGACTGTCTGTGAGCTCTACGATATGATGTTCACCCTAAAAACCAAGCTACAGCAACGACAGAGTGATGGTTTCTTTGGGGCCCAGACAGGTGTACTCCTCCAGCAGTTTCCAGACAGACAGGCAGCTGTGCTCAGAGAGGACATGTGCAACTTCTACCAGTCCTCTCTCACCTACCTGGAGCAGCGCTATGACTTCTCAGACTCCAACTACCAGAAGAAAGTGGCTAGCCTGGCACTAAAGAGCCCATTCAACTTCTCCCATCTCTGTGAAGCTGTAGAGGTCCTGCAGCTTAGCAAGAAGTTGGACATGGATGCGCTATATGATGAGTATTGTGTCATTCTGCCACACCAACAGGCCATCGTGCAGTCTGGAGCTCCATTCGTGGAGAAGTGGGCCACCTTACTCAAGCACACACACACACCAAACATGACAGCATTAGCTTCTTTCCTCTTGAGTGTACCAATCACCAATGCTTCGGTGGAGAGGGTCTTTTCACCGATGACAGGTTGCTTCCTTTTTAATTCAGATGCTGGTGAAAAGCCCCCATCACCCCCCCTTCTCGTTCCGTGAACCTCTGGAGTTGTGAGTTAAGAGTGAGTTAAGAGTTTTGTTTTTTTTGTTTTTTTACTGTTCCTGTGGTGTTGAGCAACTACAATTCCTGATAATCCTATAATTTTATATTATAATTTATTTAAAGTGAATAAATTGTAATAAAAAACTAAATTAATTAAATAGCAAAAGTAAATCGTAAGTGGATGTGCATCTGTCAATTCATTGAATGTTAAAAATATTGTGAATCTTTATTTAGAAAAAAAAAAAATACACATTGGTTGGCCTATTCATGAGCATACATCAGCAGTTACACATGTTTAGGGGAATAGGGCATTATTAATATATCATGTAAGGTGGTATGTGCTAGAAATGAGTAAACCATTATCAGTGAGTCTGCCCGGCAGTGTCCCACATTGTCACTCAGAAACATACCCCTTGTCCCCCCTTGGGCTTATTAGCAGGTGGTCACCCTAATGTAAACAAACAGCTCGCGCTCTTCATCTGCAGCTATATTTGTGCGGAAAATAACAAAAAAAGAGGAAAAACGCGCAGGATATGGGTGAGGTCCTGGCTGGAGAGGCAACATGGACTTTGTTTTCAACAGAGAGGTGAGTAAACTTTGGTAAATTAATCTATTTTTAGAGCTTGCACTCCGGTGGTGTCGGCCGTTGTTAAGCAACGATAAGCTGTGATCCTCAATGAAGCTTGTTCGACACTGGCACTGTACAGACCATTAAATTACCACAGAAGTAAATACTACCACAATGCTACCTCAAAGGGCACTTTCACTTTCGCGATCAAAGGGGGCTCTTTATATTCTCTCTGTATATATTGTATCATTAATTGTTAATTTTATATCCGTATCTTTCCAGATAAATAATATATATACAAAACATGATAAAAAAAAAAAAAAAAAGTCTAGTCATTATCTTTATCACTTGTTGCCCCCTATTGGCTGGGTGCCCCAGGACACTCGCCCAATCCCGTCTATGGATAATCCGGCCCTGTACCTGAAACGTTCAAAGCTTCCGCAGTAGCAGCCCAGCTTCTTTCCTTATCGCTTATTATGGTTTTCCTTCGAAGATATGTTTTATATATATTCATACAATTGCCAGAGTTCAACCAGTTTTTCTTCCATACCCAGTTGTCCAATGTGTTTTTATGTTGCAAACTTTTTTGACGCCATTTCGCCACTTGTTTACAATCGCCTGACACAGTCTCCAAGGAAACAGAGACGTCATTGGTCGCAAATATTATGCTGCCTTCACGCGCTCTCAGTGCTATTGTAAAAATGACTTTCCTTTCGAAACTTGAATGCGATTTGCTCGTAATCACTACTTCAGAAGTGGGAATTATCAAATTTAAGAAGAATCTTTGAGAGGAGGACTGGCAATGACTGTTTCTAAAATGCTGCATTCATACCAGACGCGACTTGAGCGAATAAATCGCGCTATTCGCGCGTAGTTGGACGCTTGAACATTTAGAGTTTACTCGCTTCATTCGCGCGTGAAAATCCCTTCACAACAGACGCGAATTCGCGGCATGAGAGGGGCTCTCCCGCTCCTTTATGTGTCCCAGACTCTCCCACTGCTTTCTGCACACTTCCTCTGAATAAACAACTTGTCAGTGGGGAAATAATTGTAAATTACAGCGAATAAGCTCAATTGGTCATCTTTAGTTGGCTTACAGTCTTAATATGTATCTATATATATATATCTATCTATATATATATATATATATATATATATAAAATTGAGTAAAGACCGCTTTTTACAACTTATCATATTGTCCGACCTCCTCACTGACTTTCTTTTAAACACGATCCCTTTTTATTTCTGTTTCTATAAATGTATGAAGATGTATAGCGACGATTATTTTGTCCTCCATTGTTGTTTCGAATTTCTGCCTCAGCTTGCTATGTCACGTCACTACTAGAGCAAGCTCCTGATTGGTTAACGTGGCGCGGAAATTCGCCAAAGTTCAGATTTTTCAACTCAGCGGCATCTGAAATGAGAGGGCGGGACTTGATTTCGTTCTTCGGGATTTGATTGGAAGTTGGGCGTTGCTAACAAAACGGAGGCAGATATGAATTACTCACTCTGAGCACTCGCGTTACTGTAAGAGCTTTATTGAGGATGACGAGGACGGTTAACGGCACTAAACAGCGAGAGAGACTGACTGACTGACGGTGAGTGTCCGTTGGCGCGGAGCGAGTGGGTAAGAGCGAGTGTTTTCGGTTCATTCCTATGGAAGTTGAGCCGTGCGTAAGTTAAATGTGACGATCACCATAGGAATGAATCTAAAAATGCTCTGGTCACTTGCTCTGCTCCAGTGGACACGCAGCCTGACTGACTGAGCGTGTTGCAGGTTCCTTTCTATGTACTGTACACCCCAATGACTGGCATTAGCAGTGGCAGTGGTTAATGCATTAATCTCTATAACGTGAAGCACAGCATTTACCCCATACGTCACTGCAATACCAGATAGCTCCACCCTTGCGCCATAGCATGTGACAGGAAGAGACGATGAGTCGTTTTGAAGGGGGATGGGAGGTTAATGATTTTGATTAAAGATTATGAGGGCACATGAATTTTAAAAAAATAATGAAGTTCACAGATAAATTATTGATAATAAATACTACAATATTCCATAAAAAAAATAAGAATTGTCGATTTTGATTTCATGTCGACTTTAAATGTGTGCCCGGCTTTATTCGTTTCTCTTGCTTGGCTTCCTCCTCCTCTTGTTCCTCTTCTTCTTTCTTTCCACTGATGAATCTTAAGAGGGAATCCCATTTGCTATTCTGTATTTTTTTAAATACAGTACACCCAGAAATGTGCTCACCGTTTACTCATCTTTTACCCTCATGCCATCTGAGATGTATATGACTTTCCTTCTTAAAGGTCCCGTTCTTCGTGATCCCATGTTTCAAACTTTAGTTAGTGTGTAATGCTGTTGTTAGAGTATAAATAAAATCTGTAAAATTTTAAAGCTCAAAGTTCAATGCCAAGCGGGATATTTTATTTAACAGAAGTCACCTACATCGAACGGCCAGTTTGGACTACATCCCTCTACTTCCTTCTTTAATGACGTCACTAAAACAGTTTTTTGACTAACCTCCGCCCACAGGAATACACAAGAGTTGCGTTTGTAGAGTGTGTTTGTCGCCATGTCGTCGAAACGCTGTTATTTTCATCCCGCAGTCCAATCACCGGGTCTGATTCCGGCTCAAATTGATAGGGTAAAATTAAATACATGTTTACAATAACACTGAGCGCATGCATCTCCACATTATGGTAAGAGGCGTGACCTTTCCGGGCAAGGAGCGCTAAACTCAGGGGCGTAACTACAGACAGTGCAGGCAGTGCAGCCGCACTGGGGCCCGTGCGGCGGGGGGCCCGCTGCGCACCCGGGCCCTGCCCACATCGCAAGTGGGCCCCTGGCGATGAAGTGTCTCGTCAGGATGCTATATTATACATTCATTTTTAACCCATAATAATAAAACCGATTTAAATGACGTTCTTCTCGTTTTATTAATTTGAGGCCGTTTCTATTGCGTTATTTTGATGACAAATGTGAGAGAACATAATTGTAACACGAGAGTAGAGCGCAAATTTCTCTGTTTTCTCTCAGGCGGATATCTTTCACTAGGCAATTCACAATGACGTGCATGCGTTCTCATAATGGTCTCACGGCTCATGCTCTCGCTCACATACGTGTGCGAGCTCAAGCCTTGTCATGTGCACTCCGAGTGAACCTTCTTGCTCTTTCTTTAGAATTGTTTTCTCACCTTGAATTAATGTTGCCGTAAACTTTCAACCACCAGACTCTCGATTAAATGAAGAATAGCACCGTATAGGCTAGGGGAGCGCGGTGCACAACCTAACGCGGAGTAAGTAACACAGATATCACTGAACATTTACAACGCAAAAGTAAATTTCTAAAGTTATTTTTTTTCCATCTCTGTTTTTTTTTTGTGTTTATTTAAAATAAGACAAATCTGATATTATTTAATCTTATTTAACAGTTGAGACTGTTATTTAATGCTAACCAGCAAATCCCAGTTGTGCAGATGGGGTGCTATTATAGCCTATTCTATAGCCTAATTTTATAAATTCTTTTGAGAAACCATGAGAAAAGGGCGACTAATGACTCACAGTCAATCTTCAGAAATTATGAATTATTATATTTTTAACTAGCCTACGCTGTATAGCCTAGCTGTATGATGTGTTTGCTATCAAACTCAAAACATTGTATAGGCTATTTTTAATGATTAAAAATGCCATTTTTTATTATTTTTGTATTAATTAATTTTTTGGACATAATGTTTTAGTTTAGATATTTTTTTATTATATAAGGTAACATTTTAAGCTGTCAATTGGTCATGTTAATCTTAATGCGCCTCACCTTTGGGGCATGTTGTCACAATTCACTTCTAAGAAAAAAGTATCCTATAGGCTATAGAAATTATAAGGACTCACCTTTTCGTTTCATGAGATAGGCCTAGCATTTGCGATCTGATTTGTTTTTGCCAGTTCTCAGTTATTAAAGTCTATATAGTTATTTTGAGATAAATGCTTATAAATATGTATTTATTGAATTATTTTATTTAGTGATCTATCAGTTCATCAGATCTTCTATGATGTGTGGGCACACATCGACAGAAACATTGGAAACAAACATCAAATTAAATGCGCTGAGTTTGAAATTGTAAATCACACGTCATTCACATTCTACCGCTTATTGTTGACTATTTATAGGCCTACACCCCTAAATGTTCCCGTTTCTTCCCGCCCGGTATTTTATCAAAAATGGCAGTAACAACCAAAAGTGTTTAGAAATATTTTGAGAAAACCATTAAAATTATTCCACATAATAAATGAGTCTTGTTTTATTTGTTATAATTTCCATGACTTTCCAAAAGAGGGTGAAATATTGAGAGATTGATTATGCTGATCAGACAAAGAAATAAAGATATTTATAAATAGGCCTATATAGCCTACTATAAATCATGTAGGCCTAACGTTACCATGGAACAGCTGTGTGGAAACGCGTCATCACAGTCCGTGAAAGGGTCCATTCATAAATCTCTATTTTGATCATGTGACAAGACTACAACTCCGGCGGCAAAATTAAACGGCTGAGACTTAAGCGAGTAGCCATGCCATTCAAACACAAAAGTGGTTGTAAGAAGAGACAGGAGAGAAAAGAACAGGAGGAGAAGACTGCCAAGCTCCCAAAATTGGATTCCTTTGGATTTTTTACCAATTCTCCCCATCTGAAATCCACTCCAAGCAGCATTTGTACATCATTATCGGTTCAGCTTGATTCAACTACAACGCTGCCCTCATGTAGCACTAGCAGGTAGTCTAGTCTTAGGAAGCTATCTAATGTTGGTGTAAATAATCATGAATTATAACGTAAATTATTGTGGTCAGCAGCTCATTAATAGCGTTGTAGACAGTGCTTGAAGTGGATGAAATAAAGTGCCGGTACTTTAAACGCAACTCAAATAGGCACAGATACTTTTCAAAGGATTCAGTGCACCTTATAAGCTGCCATGCCCTGGCTGTTATTATTTTAGGGCCACTTCATTGTGTGTATGTGCTTGTGGATTTTAAATTGTTTGTGTGTTTAAATTCATTTAACACAAAAAGTAGCAATACACAGCTGCAAAAATAAATAAAGTTGAATTAACGTATTTGATTTCCATTGTTGTCCTTGATTTAAAAAAAAAATAGATTAGTGTCAATGATTCATTTAGCTTATATCTGCACCCTAATTACATACAAAATTACCTAATTACAAATAAAGTAAATTTTAACACAAAACTCTTCACTCTTATACTGAAATCATCACAGACTGTACCTTGATATAGAAAGGCAACTTATTTCACTTCTTATTACCTGAATATTTAAACAACCTTTGACCATATAATGTCTTACACCTACATTAATATATGCTTCTATAGGGTTCTATAGGGTTCCTTTCTAGACACAAGCGCAGTGTGTTTCTGCTTCATCAACCCTATATATAACTGCAGACAAGGGGGCCCATCGTAATAGCCTGCACTGGGGCCCATCATTATTAAGTTACGCCACTGGCTAAACTGCTGTCGATTCACAACACAGGAACCGCTGGCGCAATCAGAACTCGTTACGTATTTCTGAAGGAGGAACTTCATAGAACAAGAAAGTCATCAGCCCGTTTTTATGACAGTGGAAACAGCGGTATACAGATAAGTAAATTATGTGAAAAATACTGTTTTTGTACACGCGAAACATGAACACGTTATATTGCACACTATAAACACAATCAAAGCTTCAAAAAACCACAAAAAACGGGACCTTTAAGATCATTTCTACATTATTCCACATGCTTTACACTTTCAAATGTCAGTTTTTAATCTGATCAAGTGTTTACATGTCAAACAGATTAGAAAAGTTTTAAACCACCCCTTACAATCAGAATGAAATTTTAAAATCTGATTTGGCAAATTTATTCTGAATGACATGGTTGCATGTGACTTAAAGGGATAGTTCACCCAAAAATGAAAATTCTGTCATCATTTACTCACCCTCAGCTTGTTCCAAAGCTGTATAAATTGTTGGCCTTTTAATTATCCTATCCCTTTAATTCGACTGTGCAACTAGTCCGATTACAAATTAATTATTAGGGTCCATGTAAATGCAGCTATTGTATAGTCCCAAATTATACACAATTACATCTCATAGGCTGCTTGGGAACCCTATAACTTTTTGAAATCTGAAGCTATAGCAGCAACATTAGCTGTGTTTACATGGGCTCTAATAATCAGACTTTAATCAGACTAGTAGCACAGATGGAATAAAAAGCCACATGTAACCACATTAGTTGAAATGAACTTGCCGGGTCCAATTGACATTTCATTCGGATTGAAAGGGCATGATTAAAGCTTTTTTTAAAATCTGTTCGATACTATCAAATACAATCCAAAATCTCCTTCCTCTCATCATCTCATCCGCAAGCTTGTTGTTTTGGGCGTTGAAAGGGGCATTTTTACTGTTTGATAAATATAAACAGTATGGTACAAAGCTTAACGTGCTCATCGTCTCCTAATTAGGACCCATAATAGATAAATGTTAAGTCTGTTTTTAAAACAAAGAAAAGCTGTGTAGTGCAGTCGTGCAATGTACCAACTGCTTTGACATGATTATCGGGTTAACTAACTTGTATGGAAGGGCTCACAAACTACTGAGTGTTCGAACTTAAAGTGTACGCCTGCCTAAAGGGTTAGTTCCACACACACACACACACACACACACACACACACACACACACACACACAAAAAAGACTCGCCCTTATGTCATTCTGAACATGCAAGAATGTGTTGTTCATCTTCAAAAAATAAGTGAAGATATTTTAATGAAATCTGAGAGTTATCTCCCTCAATTTACACACCATGCAACTAACACTTTGACACTTCAAAAAGTTCATAAAGAGATTGTAAAAATGATCCATATGAATGGAGCAGTTTAGTCCAAATTTTCTGAAGAGACTTGTTCACTTAATGCAATATACAGTATGAGTTTAGACTTTTATTCACATATAACCATTAATTAGCGAACATAAATGGAAGCTCAACTGTACTTGTTTGTATATGCACTTGTCTATTAAATTTGTTCATTATATAAAGTGACTAAAACGTCACCACAACGAATATGGGAATCACAAAGTTACGTCGCCTGAACGTTTTTCGGGACATTGTTGCAACTAATATGAACCGATCCAGTTACGTTTTTACAACGTACCAGTTTGGTAGTTGAGACGTTACTGTCACGTTCCAGCGACGTACCGATATAACGTCGCCACAACGAATATGGGAATCACAAAGTTACGTCCCTAGAACGTTATTTGGTACGTCGCTACAACGAATATGGTCCAGTCCAGTTACATCATCATAACGTAACTGTGTTAGCTGGTATTTTTTTTTCTTATAGTAGACTTCAGTGGGCACCAAAACAGATGAAGGTCAAAATTAGTTTCACTGCAGCTTCAAATTGTTCAACATGATCCCAGATGAGAAATAAGGGTCTTATCTAGAGAAACAATCACTCATTTTCTGAAAAAAAATGGAAAATTATATAAGTTTTAACCATAAATGCTCATCTTGAACTAGCTCTCTTCTTCTTCTTCTCTATTAAAATTCCAGCAGTGTAGACACTGCTAAGTGTATTACTGCCCTCCAATTATGGTTGTATAATTTTCAATTTTTTTTCAGAAAATGAGTGATGGTTTCTCTAGATAAGACCCTTATTTCTTATCTGGGATCATGTTGAACAATTTGAAGCTGCAGTGAAACTAATTTTGACCTTCATCTGTTTGGTGCCCATTGAAGTTTACTATAAGGAAAAAAAATCCTGGAATGTTTTCATCAAAAACTTTAATTTCTTTTCGACTGAAGAAAGAAAGACATGGACATCTTGGATGACATGGGGGTGAGTAAATTATCAGGAAAAGTTTATTTAAAATTGGACTAATCATTTAAGAATTTAATTTTATAGACAGCATACATATTTAACTCTCTACCGCATAGTGTTGACATAAGGCAACATAAACTTTGTGTTCATTTCCTTGCCACCGTCTCTTTAAGAGAACATTCTTGTTTTTTTGTTGGTAAGAGAAGACCTTAGTTTAGCCAATGATGTGCTTTGGTTAAGTCGCATGACATGCATGTTTTTTTCTGTGGCGTGATTTTCTGACAGACTGCCGTCTCTTGTATGTAGTTGCTGAAAGCAAATTAAAACGTCAGTAACAAACAAGGACCCGCCCATGTCACATTCACAAAAAAAATGTTAACATCATCTCATGTAAGGTATGATGACATATTCACCACTCAAATTTTTTTAAATGAAATTAGTTTTTGGTAAATCGATAAAATGTCTGTTTTGCCATATGTGCAATAATGGAATGGCATTATTATAATAGGTTAGATAGCTAGCAAAGATCAGCTGCAGTCTGTTAATATGTAACAATAACAACATTAATGCTAGTGATATAATGTTGATCAGTCATATGTCAAGGACTGCCATGGCATTTGTATTATGGATTAAATCAACATCAGAGACCTGCCATCACAGCCAGTATACTGGCCCAGACCTACCACTGGCCTACCATTGTGTCTCAAAAAGGCAGGTGCAACTGGATGTAAGTGTATTTTTAGGGTGAAGTGCACCAAATGTGATGTGTACCTGTGTCTCACCTCTGCTTTTTGAAGTTTCACACAGAAAAAAGGTAAAGTTTCAAGGATTATGGGGGGTTCATGTTCATAACCTTCATCTCATAAGATTGTGTAATGTTGAATTTTCATGAACTGCAATGTTTTTGGTTTTATATCAATGTTTTATGCTACATGATGAACAGTATTAGTTTTTTTTATTTATTTGTTTTTAACTGTCTATATTTGCAATTTTAATAATATTCATGAAAAACAATGAAATTCAAAGAATATAAAGCATTATTCAGCAAAAGTGAAAGGAATAAATAAAAGCACAAGATGTTGGAAAATATGAATAAGGTGTTTATAATTACTGCTAAAGCTTATAATAGCACCAATTGATTCAATACAAACAACATTTCTGAGGAAAAATATTAACTATATACACTTATATCATAAAGTACCTTAAAATAATATTTTTTTTTTCAAAAATTCAGCACTTCGTTTTTTTTTTTTTTTTTTTTAAATTTAACCTTAATAATCATTAGCCTCAAATTCATATTTCACTAAAGTCATATACTGAAACAACTATTCTTTGAGATAATGGCATTATTATATCCAACTGTTGTATGAATAAAAATCATAATAGAACTATAACAGATGAACATTAACTATGATACAATGTTATTTCTTTTCATATCTGTCATATTATTTCAAGTTCCTCCATTAGAGTATTTTCTAAAAAAGTTATGACATCTGAGTATGATGATTTAAATGGACACAGGTCTGGGCTTCACTATATCTCTGTCTGTCCAGCGAGTCGAGCAGCATTGCCACACAGATTCTGATGGTGCTCAGCAATAATAAAACAGGCAGTGTGACAAAGGTGTTGGCGAAGTAAATTATTATATCTGAGATAAACTAGTATAAGGATAATATTTCTGAGATAAACACATGTAAGTTGCCAAATTCATGGACAGAGTCGTTCCCTGAACAAAAAATGAAAAATCTAGTTGAATTTCTTGTTTTTTCATGTTTTTGAAAAAAAAAAAAATCTGTTTTCAATCACTTTTTTGAGTGTCGTCTCACCTTGTTTTTCCTTTTTGATTACCTCAATCTGAGCTTCACTTGTAGCAAGTCTGATTTCCAGATCTTGTTTTTCCTTTTTGATTTCCTCAATCTGAGTTTCACTCTTAGCATGTCTGATTTCCAGATCTTTTAGTTCCTTCAGTACATCTGTGCATGTTTTCAAAGGACAAGTCAATCCTGAGACGGCAGATTCTGACGTGAATATGACGTTCGGAGCGAATACAAGACATTTGTACAGAAGCAGAAGAACTGCTACTCTGAACTTCATTCTTAGTGCTTTAGCTAAAGCGTGTTGGAGATGTGTGTGCTTTATCTGTATGTTCAGAGTGTTACAAATCAAATGGTTTTATACCATTATCTTTAGTAATGCTCACATGATTAACAATTTAGCCAATGACAGACAAAATAGCCCACAGCATATGACTGTTTCTCAAAAAATATTGTTGTGCTGGCTTAATGTTTTACAAATGTATGCAATGTTGGCAGATTAAAGTTGTGTTTTCTTTGGCAGCTTTAATCTTACAAAACACTGAACTTTGGGCTTAATAACAGTACAAACTATCCAGTACTAGACATGCATTCCTCTATGTGTGCAACATGTTTTTTTCTGCATTCACTGTAGTTTGGATTCTGAGAGCTGCACAGTGACGAAACGCGGCTGTTTGAGATCCTGCTGTGCTTATTCCATTAATTCATGTATTATATCATACAAGGTATAAATAATTTAAATAAACATATCAAATACTAGAACATGTGTATGATGTAGTATTTTAGTTGATTTACTCTTGCCAAGCTCTGATTTCTGAGACACACACACAGAGGAAACAGCAACGCAGCTATTTAATTTGTGCTCAATTCATTCAAAGAGTTTACGCTCATTCATTATTGCAGTGACCTACAGGTTTGTGTATAATACTGTGTTTTCCCCTGGCTCTCCTGAAATCCAGAAACACGAGGAGTGACAGTGTCAGTGAAACCGGCTTGTCACCGACTGCTGTTACGTTTCTCTCTGCATTGTGTACAATGAAGACCAGGGGCCTCATTTATAAAACTTTGCGTAGGATTTGCGTCAGAAGTGGCGTACGGATGAAACATAGGACGTGCGTACGCACAGAAATATTCGGATTTATAAAACCGTGCGCACGCACATCCTACGGATTTTTCCCTTAATAAATCACAATCAATTCTAAATGTAGCGCAGCTTTTGCGGCTTCATGTCACGCCCATAAATAGTCCGTGAAACGCCCACAAGTTAATATTCATCGATTGCGAAATCATGGCAAACACAGAGAGGAAAACCAAGAAACGTAACTTCACTCAATGTGAAGTAGAAATTATCGTTGGCGAGGTGGAAAAGAGGAGTAAAATGTTGTTTGGAGGGCACAGTGTGGGCATTACTAATGCCAAAAAGGCACTTGAGTGGCAAACGGTGGCAGACACCGTAAATGCTGTAGCCTCACAACCTCGGACCGTGGCCGAAATAAAAAAGAAATGGTCGGACATCAAAGTCGAGGCAAAAAAACGTCTAGCGCTCCATCGCCAGAGTGTGTCTGCCACGGGTGGGGGAAAGGGGACACCGGAGCTGACCCCTCTTGATGAGAGACTGGCGGCAATTATTGGGGAATCCCTATTAAGTGGAGTGGTGACTGAGGCGGAGGGGGACACTGACGCGCCAGATGCACCGGGTGACACAGGTAAGAGAAATAAGTAAAATGAATGCAGTCAAGTCACATGTATGCAGGCTACACAATTACAGTTTATTAATATAGAACAATTTTATTTCAGTTGCTGGGTGTTCCAGCGGGGCCAGTGGTTACGATGCTGCAGCTGAGCAGCCGTCTGGACCCAGCGTCTCCACGGCACGCGGCTCTCAACCCTCCAGCAGTGGACGTGTCCTCACCGATGCAGTCCTTGAAATGCAGAGGGAAGTCATTAGTTCAATCAGAGAGGTGGCCAAGGAGTTGGGCGAAATCAAGACTGCCCTGACTGAAATAAACTGCACGATGAGGGAATTCTTGAATAAATAATATTTTCCACACCTTTTGTTGTTCTTTACAAGCGACGCATCACTTCCAAACGCTGGCGCACAGCAGCAGCATTTGGCTCAAATGCGTGGGGATGGGGTTCAGGGTCGGGGCCAACACAGCAATCGGCGCCAGGGGGTAGAGGCACGTTTTTAAGCTGTGCCACATTGTGTAGCACAGCACATGCCAGCACGATTTGGCACACCTTTTCAGGCGTGTACAATAACCTCCCTCCAGTGCAGTCGAGGCAGCGCCATCTGCCCTTAAACAGGCCGATGGTGCGCTCCACTATAGCGCGAGCTCGGCTGTGGCACATGTTGTAGTGCCTTTCCTCTGCACTATGTGGGTTGAGGAAAGGCGTAAGCAGCCACTGTTTGAGGGGATATCCACTGTCCCCTGCAAGGATAGTGAAAGGGTTAAGACATTGAAGTACATTAAAATGTGAATGTCTATAATCAAACGTACCTAGAAGCCAGCCATCACGTATAGCACCAGCCTCGAGTCTGCGTCCAACACTGCTGTGTCTTAAAATAAATGAGTCATGGGTTGACCCAGGCCACCGAGCTACTACATTAGTGAGCAACATGTCTGCATCACAAATAATTTGGACATTGATTGAATGAAAATGCTTTCGATTAATGAAAGTATTTTCATTAATGTTCGGTGCCCTTATGGCAACATGAGTGCAGTCAATAGCACCGATGACATTTGGGAAACCATACATAGCTGCAAATTGAGCTTTCTTGTTTGCCTGTTCACCCGCCGTGTATGGAAACTTTATGGAATCATGGGACGAAGCTATTATGCCTTTTAACACATCTGGCATTACCCGGCTAAGGGTCGGCTGAGATATTCCTGACCTGTCAGCCAATTCCCTCTGAAAAGTGCCAGTCGCCAGGAATCCTAGTGTTGTTAGGACTTGAAGTGGGACTGGCACGGCGTGGTTCCTCCGAGTGCTCCTCTGTAACGCCGGGCCCAAAAGCCCGCAGAGGTCCAACAGGACGGCTCGAGGAAGTCGGAACCGGCTCATAAGCCACTCGTCCTCGTTTGCCAGCAAGTCTTCTTGCTGTCTAAAGATGCGTTCACTCCGAATTCTTCCATTTGCCACATCTTCTAAGAGCGCAAGATCAGCCATTGTGCGTCATTACGCATTGTGATGGGGCATTTTATTTCCATCCATTTAATTGCATCTGACAAGCTACAGATGTCGGTAATAATCGACGTGGAAATGGGAAATTGTTCAGCGCAAATGTAATTTCTTGTTGCTTTCTGAATGGTTGAGACATACGCCATACATTGTTTTATCAAAAATAAAACAAACTAAAGGCATATGCATGAATACCATAATTCTGTAGCTTATGAAGAAATGTTTATCTATCTATCTATCTATCTCCTTAATTATCTATCTATCTGTCTATCTAATTGCAACTATATCTGCTCCGCCAGACGGACACATTGACGAGAATATCAGTTTTGTACATTATTTCGTTCTGTTAACTATATTATTTATGAGGATGAATTGCACAACATGCCAGTATTGCAGAACATATTTCACTTTTCTTTTTGCAAATATGTGTTTGTTACGTATCTGAAGTGTAACATTGTTTTGTGTAAGTGTTCTCTCTCTCTTTCTCGCTCTCCCTCTGTGCTCTGTTAATTGTATGTGAACAGGTGCAGCTGTGTGTGTGGGTGGAGTCGCGAATCGGTTGCTGGATAAAAATCTTGAGGGAAGACTGTTTGACGGGTTCCCTCTCCTGCTTCCTGTTGTAGAACCAGCGAGTGTGCGTGACGCTGCTGGACTAGCCTTTAAACTACATTCTGGTGTGAAGAATGAATTGTTAGCGGTATAGGCTGGTAACTGTTCAACTGCCTTTTCCTTGACAAACCATTTGTTAGTGGAAGGCCCTTTTTGTTTGGTTATTCTTTTTCTCCTGTTTTTTTTTCTGTTAGTAGGGAGGTAAGTCTATGTTTTTCTTTTGTTATCTTTGTTCTAGGGAAGATATTTAAAAATAGGTAGCTCTTTATCTTTTGTTTGTTATTTTGGCCGACCCACGGACTTCAAGCCACTCTTTAAACCTGTTTAAGAAATAAACAATCTTCCTCTCTGACTTAACTGATGACTTTGTGGTGTTTGTGGGAGCAGGAGACGGGACTCCGGGCGGCACATGTCAAAATGTGTCGCTCTTTGTGTTACGGCTTCGTTTGTGTTTATGGAGTTCGTAACAGTGTTCATTTGAATTTCTGTTGTAATTTTCGTTTGATTTTTTTTTTTTGTTTGTTTCACTGCTGATCGATCAAACGGGTGTTCGTGTAGGCTGTTAATTGTAAGACTTGCTTTGTGAAGTCTTCATGTTATTTATGAGAGGCAGTATTGTCATTTTCACTTTCACGTGTTTCCCATTTCTCATTTCACCCATTTTTGTGCGTACGCCTGGGTCAGAGCTTGCGTGAAGGACCGCACATTTTCCCGTCAAGTTTGCTTTTTATAAATATCAATTATTGCGTAGAGAGTGGCGTACGCCTTCTTTTGTGCGTACGCAACGTTTATAAATGAGGCCCCAGGCCCGGGAGGTAAGATGACAGCTGTTACAATGCCCATGACGCTGCTAAGGCCTCCTTTTCGATCTGAGCATAGTTTTTCTGCCTCAGACAAGCTCCGAGAGATGAACACCACTGGTTTCCATGTTCCATCTGTCTGCTTTTGATTCAATACGCCCCCCAAACCAAAGGAAGAGGCGTCAGCAGGAACGCATGTCTCAGCTTTTGGGGAGTATGATGCCAACACACGCTGTGAACTCAGTTCTGATTTTAATTTTTGAAAAGCCTCTTTTTGTGGTGCTCCCCATCAAAGTGTCTGAACAATTATGTCATTATGGCATTAAAAGCATGCACATTTGGAGAAATATTGATGGATTCTCATTTGTTTGTCAATTTTCTATACAGAGGAGTAATATTTATTTAACCCTTAAGCGCATGTTACTTGTTTTAGTCCTTTGGGGTCAGATTGACTCAAAACTTTTACAGAGCGATTGCATAAGGAAATATAATTTTTTTAATGTTATAAACTATATATCATTTTTTTTTTTTATTTACTTCTCAACTATGCTATATTCTGTGTTTTTGTGGATATTTTGTATTTTTTTTTTTTTTTTTTTACCTATTTACTGCACAATTACTTAACTATGCCAAAAATTGGCTTATGAAAATTAGATTTTTAATAAAAAAATCACTTTATTGATGAACTTAATTAAATCTAAACTATTAACTAAAAATTAACTAAAAACTATTTGGACATTGCTCTATGTGGTAGGGATAGAATACTACCATCTGAGGTTTGTGGAAAAACCTCTTATAGGAATTATAGTTAAAGAAAGAAAGTGCAATGACCACATATGTCCAATAGAGGTCAATAGGGACTGTGTGTGTTTGTGTGTGTGTGTGTGTGTGTGTGTGTGTGTGTGTGTGTGTGAGATAGAAAGTTCGTTCGACTTTGTGTTTATAGTCAAGAACCAGACCTTTATTTACAATGTAAAATTTTTCATATTTAGGCCAGTTTTGTTGATTTTATTTGCCAATTTCTATAAATATGCCCTCTGTTGCAGCCACACATGTGGGTGTAGGTGTGTCTGTTTGTGTTTGTGTGTGTATGAGAAAGTTTGTTCCACTTTGTTTATAGTCAAGGACCAGACTTTTATTTATATGTAAAATTGTTCATATTTAGGCCAATTTTGTTTTTTGCCAATTTCTATAAAAATGCCCTTTGTTGCAGTCGCACACATGTTTGTGTGTGTGTGTGTGTGTGTATGAGATGGAAAGTTTGTTCCACTTTGTGTTTATGGTCTAGAACCAGACCTTTATGGAAATGTAGAACATTTTTTTTAGATTTATACTGGATTTATTTATTTATTTTGACAAATGAAATGAAAAAAAAAGTTATTTTCAATGTGGGGTCAATCTGACCCCGAAGGACTTTATACACCTATAGAACAACCAAATCAAGCCCAGATTTTTTGTGCATGCTTAGATAGATTATTTAGGAAAAGTCACAGAGTTTCATGCCCCTGAGATGAAAGGAAAACTTTTAAAAAACGAAGGAAACTGTCAGCGGGGTCAATATTCGTTGTCATCACTGTGAGCGCTGGTGTTTTCAATTCATACTTGCAGCCGGAAGGCGCTCTGTGCACATTTAGTCCACAAATTCATCTAAAGAAGAACAGGACATTCCAGGAACTGAAGGCATGTCTTCCAGAGGTCTCTAACCATGGCTTTAACAAACAGATAAACACTTTTCAAGACAATAAATACACGATTGAGACGATGAATGCATGTATTGACTGAATTTGCGTCTGAATAGCGCTCGCTCCTTGGGCGTGGCCGCATTAGCGGATAATGAACTGAATCACAGATTTCTGACATGGCTCTCTTTTCATACAGATTACATAAACACAGAATGTTTCTTTTCGATTTGACTTACACGATTTAAAAATCCTGCAAAACGCGCCTGCGTGTTTCCAGACTCCAGAGAGTTAAGAGCAGGACAGACTTTAATTTTTTCAAAGTGACTTGGCTCTATTTTTAATGCCATCCCTTCTTGAAAGGACAACAAGTCCTTAATAGGGACCACTGAAACCTCGTTGGAAGGTAGGTTCTCTTTGTTAACAACATCCTCTGGAATTTTGAACACCTGTCCACAGACAAGAGCACTTTTCAGATTTTTTACCAGATGTGGGACATCAGGCATGAAATAGAGACTCCTGTCTGGTGTTGCTGGATGTGGCACAGATGTTTTGGTATGGTCGACCCCAAAGGATTTCCACATGGCATGGTTAGGACTACCCATATTGGTGGTGACATTAATACAGATCACTTCTTTGATATCTTAAATACGAGATGATTCTGTATTACGACAACCCTACTTTGTGCTGCTCTTTATTTCAAAAGGTTTTGTGATCATTGTCTCTTCTGATCTAATTTCACTACTGCAATCAATGTGGCCTACTTATTATTAGAAAATCAAACTTTCAGTTCATATATATTATATTGTTGTAGTTATTTAGCAGCAGTGGTTGAGATATGTATATATATATATACATAAGTGTCATTAGTGTGTTTTTGTATTATTGGTGTTTTATCCACATCATGTTGTGAGAAATAACAGTATTGTCTTTCAGTAGAGCAGTTTATAGGACTTCAATAATGTGTTTCTATCAGCAACCATTCAGAATAAAGTGAGATGATCTGCTAATGATCTGAATGTCTTGTTGAATGAGTGTTGATAGTCTGAGGATCATCAATATTAACAGAGAAACTGCTGAAAACACTCTTTATTTCATGTCAATAGTTCCTGTTTTCACCTCATTTATTATGCTGATGTCTTCAGATCTGCTGTAAATTGACACTTAAAGCTCATTTCATTGCTGTCAACAGACTGAGGGGATTTGTGGACCTCTAATATGAACAATTATTTTTGTCTTTATGCTTTTAACTGTTTTTCTTACAGTTCTTTACTACTTTTCTAGATATCTGTCAATATTTTAATGGAGAAACAGAATAAAGTTCTGAATTAGCATCAGTTGCTTTACGATAGACTGATATAAATTCTTAATGCGTTTAGTTTAGGTGTGAAATACAAAAGTTAATATAGTTAATATAGCACAAAAGAAAAAAAACATATTTCAGGCATATTCAGAACGAGAATCAGTTGATGACAATCAAACACTGTATTGAAGGATCGCAGTGAAGCCCAAAATACTCTTTGTCATTTTAAATCTTTATACTTTGCCACTTTCCTTCAAACCACTAGCTTTCACCTATTTGTCACCAAGAAGTTTTTAATTATTTAAAATATAATGAAATTTAGTATAATCTCTTATTCTTTTATATACATTATTAAATACAGGTCAAAATAACTGATTCCTTTTTGCATTAAATATATCTGTTACACTAAATGATGATGGGACATTAAAACATTTTGTTTTCACAAAAGTAATTTAAAACATTAAACAGACACATTTCATTTAGTGAATTTTCTATGTAAAATCACTTTTGTACATTTCATTTGATGCAGACACTACAGTTTGATGTCAGAGGGCTGTTTCATAAAACAAGATTAGAAAATAAGCCAGGCTTTACTTAGTCAGACTTATTGTCAGCGAATTCTGTTTCATAAAGCAAACTTAAATGAGTTCAAACTCAGTTACTCTGGCAACTTATGCTGGGAAACACATATATTATATATATATAATATATATATATATATATATTATTTTTATTATTAAAAGGTAAGTATGATGAATCAAAACATTAAAAGAGAAGTAATTTCTTAAAAATTAAGTGTTATGTAGCCCACTGAATCATTCTCAGACTTAATACTGACAACAATGGAAGCATAAGGCAGAATACTGTCAGGAAACTTGTCCTCCAAAAGAGGACAGTGGAACAAGAGGATTACCAAATCATTGTTTTAAGTGTTAAAATATAGCAAAAGTAACACACAGAAATTAAAAGTCAATAGACCTGTGACAAGGCCCCTGAATCAGGCCTTCATTTTTAATCTTTTATTAATCTTTAAGTGAGTGTTTCAGAGCCAGCAAAAGCTATGAAAAGAGTAAAAGAGTGACAGAGTAATGGTTGTTGTCCACACTGAAACTACCCACTGTAGTCAAAGCACAATAAAGACAGCTAGCCCATATTTTTCCAAGGCCCATATTTAATCTATACTCTGGTCTCATATATATATATATATATATATATATATATATATATATATATATATATATATATATATATAGGCTATGGTGACACGTTTTGCTATTGAAATGACTGTATATAATGTGTGTGTGTGTAACTTACAGGTTTTCTTTTTGTCACATCACCAGTCAAGCTCCTCCCACAGCAGTCACATCATCAGTAAAGCTCCTCCCACTGCAGTTCATGAATAAATGCTGGAATATTCCCATCAGATGAGCACTGAAGCATCAGGAAGAGCTGAAAACTGCAAAGAACATGAGTGATCCAGAACCCTGCAGAATGAAACACACTGAAGATACTGAAGAACAAAGAGGTTGGTGTTTATTCTTCATTCATTCATGATGCTGAACAACATTCATGTCAGAAAGATTCAAGCACTTCTGCACATTTAGAGAAACAGTTAAACTATGAAATTAAACAATGTTCTTTTCTAACAGGTAAGGGAAGTTTGAGAAACTTTCATATTGATGGTCAACATCAGATCAAACTAAATATTTACATATTTTACATTTATTTCATTTGGTTCACAATTTGCAGGAGTGTTACCTGAATTTAGCCATTTTCAATACAGTTTTCAACATTGTTCAACTTTCCAGAATGGCTGACAGGGTTGTGAGTGTAACTTGAGCAAAATCTCTTCTTACAGTAACTTTGGTAACAGGGTTGATGAATGCAGTCATTCATTTGTGTAAAAACTGAGACAATGGATTGAGATTATTTTCTTTTCCTCCCATCATGCTGTTGAAAGAGCCCAGATGATGTCACTTCCTGGGTGTTTTTGAAAGCAGGAAATCATGTCAGAAGTAACAGGGTTGAGTGAATCATGTAGGACACTGATAATAACACATTTAAAGATGCAGTCAGTCTAGACTTTGAGCATGTGAACTTTCTACAGATGCTGAAACGATCATGATATGATGTCACACTCCGTGAATCTCTTTTAAAAACATAAATAAATAATAATCACTCCAAACTTATAAAATATACAATCTAGTCCACTTTACTGCAAACTTGATCTTGTGTTTCTGGTGTCTTACATTCACATGGGTATGAAAGGAAGTCAGTGGAAGGAGAAGTCTGCTGTGAACGGCCCTTAATAATTACAGTTTTAGGAAAATAAAAAAAATGGCTGTTAATATCACATTAGATAATTTGGAAACAGTCCTCTCTTATACAGATCACTCATGTTGACATGCATTTCCTGTAAAGCTGTTTAATGTATGTAATGTATTTAACATAACTAGATTTGATTACAAGTGAAAATTGTAGAATTTCTTAAAAAACGAAGACAAAAAAGAGGTTAAGTTTATTACAATAACGGTTTTTAAATTTCAGCCTATATGTAGCCGTTGAGTACTACAGCCATATATTGGCTATAGATATCTGCTGTTTTTATATCATCATACGTCACCCAAATTACCACAATTTTAGGTTTTGGCTGCCTGAACTTGCTGGAATGATTTTTTTACTTAAGTAACATAACATAAAAATAAGTTTATAAAACATAAGTTATATAAAAATATACCTCAGTCAGGTATACATTTCTTATGCTTAGATTTAAGCTTTGAGCAAATGATGTTATGTATTTATTTTTAAATTGTCTTCTAAATGTCTAATTGTGTAATTGGCATGATACATTTTTACCTGTCAAATAAAATGTTATACTTGATTTATTCTGGACTGTGCATCAAAATGATCTGAATATTTTAAAGCAGATGTCTATTACAGCAAGTCTCAATTTTATGACCTTTAACTTCATATTTCTCTCTTTAAATTATTTTGATGTACTGAAAATTTAAATGACTTTTTCTTTCATTTCAGACCTGATGGAAGTGAAGGAGGAGAGTGAAGAACTAAGTGAAGTGGAGGAGGAACATCATGACAAACCTGGAGAAAAACCTTTGAGTCACTTAAAGACTAAAAATACATTTCTAAAGAAAAGAAGATCCAAGAAATCTACAACCTGCACTCAGTGTGGAAAGAGTTTCTCAACCAAACATAGTCTTGATGTTCACATGAGAATTCACACTGGAGAGAAGCCATTCACATGTGATCAATGTGGGAAGAGCTTCACACAAAGAGGACATCTTAAGGATCACATGAGAGTTCACACTGGAGAGAAGCCGTTCACATGTGATCAGTGTGGAAAGAGTTTCACAACCAAACAAAGTCTTGATGTTCACATGAGAATTCACACTGGAAAGAAGCCATTCACATGTGATCAATGTGGGAAGAGATTCAGTCAATCATCAAGCCTTAAAGAACACATGAGAGTTCACACTGGAGAGAAGCCACACACATGTGATCAGTGTGACAAAGCATTTATTGGGGAATCAGACCTGAAGAGACACCTGACAGTTCATACAAAGGAGAAGCCACATTCGTGTTCTGTGTGTGGAAAGAGTTTTTCACTGCTGCAATATTTACATAAACATGAGAAAACACACACTGGTGTGAGAGAGTACATGTGCTTTGAGTGTGAGAAGACTTTTACTGCAGCAAACAGTTTAAAACGGCACCAGAGAATTCACAATGGAGAAAAACCTTACAAGTGTTCACACTGTGACGAGAGATTCAGTGTGTCATCAAATCTGAAAACACATGAGAGCATCCACACTGGAGAGAAACCTTACAAGTGTTCACACTGTGACAAGAGATTCAGTGATTCATCAAATCTGAAAACACACGAGAGGATCCACACTGGAGAAAAACCTTACAAGTGTTCACACTGTGACAAGAGATTCAGTGATTCATCAAATCTGAAACGGCATGAGAGGATCCACAGCAGAGAGAAGCGGCACACACACGTGTGATCAGTGTTGAAAGAGTTTCTCTTTTAAAAAAATCAGCTGAAGATACACATGAAGATCCATGCAGTGGAGAAACCACATCACCACAGTCTGAAATCATGATAATTAGTTCATCTTTGTGCTGAGAAACAGTGTCTCTTCTGTCTAAGTTGGACAGTCAGATCTCTCCACCTATAGTTGGCGCTGTTGCTCTGTGGCTGCTGTTGAATTATCCAGGTTGTGGATGAGGAGCGGCCCCTGTGATTGTGAAGCACTTAGGGTGAACGGTAATACTGTACATAGTAAAGTGCTACATAAATGCCTCATTTATTTGTAGTTAGCTGTTTATCAATATGTGTTCCGATTCAAAGTTCACATCTAGCCAAGTACAGTTCAAATCCCCGGATGTGTTCTTGATCCACCCCTTATCGAGGATGCATTGAGAGGTGACTTGTGCGGACTTGAGACAGCCAGGTATCCCAGAATGCATCTCGCACTAACCAGCAAGCGTCAATAGCAGAGGGGAAAAACTGTGTAATTCAAACATACTACAGTTATTATGTCATATGTAGTTTAAAGAGTTTTTCAGGTAAGAATATACTGGTTTAAAGCTCAAATTTGTGGTTCATTGATAAAAGTAGTGCCTATTTGGAGTTTGGGTGCTCATCTACCCCGCCGAGACCAGCCTAACCTCGGCTAATCCTTCTGACATTTGCCACTGGTTCTGATGTTTCTGTAGTGGTTAAACGAGATATAATTAATCTTTTTTAATTCTAACAGGTGATCTTTGGTCTCATGAACCTATAATTTGTTGAACTAAAAGTGAAATCTCATAACTTTATATAGTTATGTGTTATAGTTTACTGTTGTGGCCTACTAGAGCGCTGACTTTGTATGGTTGACTGACTTGTTTGCTTTATTTTTTATTGTAGCTTATACTTTCATAATGGCAATTTGGCTATTATTGACCATTAAAACTGACATTTTACAAAGAGTCAGGGTTGTATTATATATTTGTATTGTTACAAGCTCTCCCAGTCTAGAGCTGGAAGACAGTAAACAGGGTTCAATTAAATTAGAAAGAGAAACAAAACCAAAGAACGTGGATGGTTCCCTTCAGTCCTCTGCCCCAGAAATGTGAAAGAGCCTGTCACAGACACGCCAGGCTCCAACACCCACCAATCACACACCCTGAGTACTGATCACAAACACCTGCACATCATCACCACGCCAATCAGCACTCACATAAAAGACACTCACACACTCAGTCACGTTGTCCGGTCTCGTTCGCATCAAGGAACTAAAGGTGCGTTCACGTGGCCTCATAATTCCTGTAGTTACGGGTTTCTAGCTTGTAAAAAGCGTTCACATCCTCGTAGAGCTCATAATTACAGCTTGTAAGCTGGGTGTTTTCTGAAAGCTCCCACATGTACCACGTGGCTGCTGTACCATCTGACTGCTGTAGATTCATTTAGGCGTTGATAGTGGTGCCATGGAAACGCATAATTCCCAGTCCAAGGACCAAAAGGACGTGAACAGCTCCGAATATAACGTCACGTGTTGTTATCCCAAGATTCCGGTTAATACGAGGTGACGTGAACGCAGCATTACCTCCATGACTCCCATTGCTACTTATCTGTCTCCCCTGTGCTCCAAGTCTGTGTGTGAGTGTTGTCCATCATCCTTGCATCTGATGTGCTACCGCTATTCTCCAGCATACAACCTGCAAACCACAAAGGACCGTATCACCTTTCATTATATCACCATTCACCTATACAACCACTGCCAACTTACCTGTGTTCCGGTTATCTCTGCTTGTGTCCAAATAAACAACCTTATCTGTGATCTTCTGTCTCCAACCGGTACATATTGTAACAGAGCCATTCAATGATATAAAATAAATTTATTTTAATTATGCAGGTTAAAATGGAAGCAAACAGTCTTCAGGAGAGGGGCTAGCCAAAAACACAAAAAAGAATTACTAATTGTTAGAAGAAGAACTAAATGACCTATGCAGGTAAAATAAATAAAGGCTTCCCTCCACTCCCTGGCTAACCAAAAACAGGGATAAACATTACAAAATAAAAAGTGGCACCCCCTCCCTACAGCTTCCTTTAACATAAAAATATTTAATATAAGAAAAATACAATACCTTTTAGTTACCAAAACAAAAAAAAGAAACCACTTCCTGGTAACGATAGGCCTGCAACACTGTTTTATCACTAGAGCACACAACAAGGGTGTGCAAAGTAGACCTTCAGACCAAAAGCCAGCACATTGGTTTTACACTCAGTTACACAGAAAACACATAAGTCTGGTGCAGGAGAAAAGTGAACCTCCAACAAGCAGTGTTCACTCTGCTCTTTTATAGTGGTAGCTTTGCAGTACACTCCTATTGAGCAACAGGTGTGGCTAGTTAACTGCAAAGCAAGCAGAGTCAGGAAGAGAGACAGAGCACAAGACATTTTACATTTACTCAGTTGGCAGACGCTTTTATCCGAAGCGACTTACAAGTGAGGAATACAACAAGCGAGTCATCATTACGAGGCAAATAGACACAAAAAGTGGTCACAATACAAGTCTTAGGCAATGATCAGAGTATCATAAGCTACAATAGAGAGGGATTAGAGGAAGTGAAAGATAGGTGTAAGAAATTTTTTTTTTAAGATGAGGTTAAGTGCTTACGAAAGAGATGAGTTTTCAGCTGCCTTTTGAATATTGCCAGGGATTCTGCATTCCAGATAAAGGCAGGAAGATCGTTCCACCAGCAAGGAACAGTGAACGAGAATGTCCTGGAGAGTGATTTCTCTCTGTGATGGTACCACAAGCCTTCGCTCCTTTAATGAGCGCAGGTTTCTGGTAGGAGTGTAGACTCGTAAGAGTGAGTGGAAGTAGGAGGGTGCTGAGCCTGTGGTAGATCTGTAAGCAAGTGTCAATGCCTTGAATTTGATGTGAGCAGCAAGTGGTAGCCAGTGAAGAGAGATAAAGAGAGGCGTGACGTGGGCTCTTTTGGGCTCGCTAAAGATGAGATGTGCTGCAGCATTCTGAATCATAAAGCTCTAAATGGTTTAGCTCCCCAGTACCTAAGTGAGCTCTTAATGCATTATAGTCCTTCACGTTTATTGCGATCTCAGAATTCAGGCCAGTTGATAATACCCAGAATATCAAAATCAACTGAAGGCGGCAGATCCTTTTCCTATTTAGCACCTAAACTCTGGAACAATCTTCCTAGCATTGTTCGGGAAGCAGACACACTCTGTCAGTTTAAATCTAGACTAAAAACACATCTCTTTGCTCTTGCATACACATAACACATTATCAATACATTAACATTTTTCAAATCCGTTAAAGGATTGTTACGCTGCAATAATTAGGTCGGCCGGAACCGAGAACATTTCCTATAACACTAGATATACCTGTACATCAGAATAAGAATGGCATCTCCGCTAATATCTGTCTCTCTGCTTATCCTGAGGTTTGCCGGGTGCTGGATCCAGGCCGTATCCAGATCAGATGGAGAACCTGTGTCTGGACCTGACTACAACGTAGCCCAGGAGACAATGGGCCTACAGACCCAGTTCTGGCTGCATCTATAATTCAGATTTTTAATCCCCGTATCCGCTTACATATATTTATATATAATCTATTTTTAATCTCTATAATAAAAATGTATAATTCAGATTTTGATCTCCATATCCATTTACATGTATTATATATATCTTCCAAGGGTTTTTTTCCCTCCTAGGACTTTTTTCCCAGTGCTAGCGCGCTGGGTTTTTCTCCTAGGGGTTTTTTTCCACCCCTGGGAGTCAGCCGACATTGGCTTAATGTAGCACCATCTTGTATATGTTACATATTACCATGCTTGGTTGTACAGCTTATTTTTAACCACTTCCCTTTTTCTGTGCTTCTAATATGTAAAGCTGCTTTGAAACAATTACCAATTGTAAAAGCGCTATATAAATAAATTTGAAAGTGCCAGTGTGGAGAGATGTGTTGATAATGTGTGTAAGTGCTGGTAAAAGTGTAGGGGCGTTGGCTTGTAGAAAGTGTGAGGGGATGGGATCTAGAGGGCAGGTGGCGGGATGGCTGGAGAGGAGAAGTTTGGATACTTCTGTCTCAGTGAGGGGGGAGAATGAAGAGAGGAGGTGTGTGGCTGTGTGTGTGGTTGGTCTGAGTTCCTGTGTGTGTGGAGCAGAGAACTGACTGCTGATGGTAGATGTTTTGTCAGTGAAAAAATTAGCAAAATTATCAACAGTTAGGGAAGAGGTGGGTGGTGGTGGAAGGGGACAGAGGAGAGAGTTGAAGGGTTTGAAAAGTGTGGCAGCTGCAATGTTGATGGTGCAAAAGCCTCCAACTAGCAAGTATCTCGTACAATTATATGATCACTTTGTCATGGAAGATCAAGACATCTTGATTATGGAGTGTCCACGTTCCTACATCAACCTGTTTGAGTATGTCGAGCGAAACACAGGTAACCTGACCGAAACCGAGGTGAAACTCATCTCTCGGGGGCTCATTGTTGCTCTTCATCACTGCATGAGACGAGGTGTTTATCATCGCACGCATATGAAAAACATACTTGTCTCCACAAAAATACCCTGCATGTAAAGCTGATGGACTTTCGAGGCAAACTGCTCGTCGAAGAAAGACGTGAGTCTGCTTTTTAAGCACAGTTCACTGATGACTTATTTACTACAGTTCACTGATGGTGTTTTACTGAACACTGAGCATGTGTTGCTTACAGGAGAAGATGAACCTCTATTAATCAGGGCAATCAGAAAGAACGCTGAATGGGCGATAACTGACGACATACGCAAACTGCTGGATGTGCTGGTCCTGAGAATAACTTGTTGCTTTTGGATTAGACCACGCGTGTCCAAAGGTGAGACCAATAACTAGTGTGAAAAACATATAAAGCCCTGACATGAGTGACAGTGAAATTATCAGTGGGCATCCAGAGAAAGTCATAGTAACAAATGCAGTGTGTTTCATGGTAACATTACCTTACATGAACTACATGTCTCAATCAAACATGACCAATCAGATCTCTTCTAAAAAACGTTTACAGAATGCCAGGAACTTTTTGAGCAGCTTCATGATGAAGAGTCACGGATGACGTTACAGGCCATTTTGGATCATGACTGGTTTAAAAGAAAACCAAAGAATAAGAAAAGTAAGCATGAGAAAAAGAGATTTTTTTTTTTTGACAGATTAAGGCCGCCTTGGCACCTCTTGACCATAATTAATATCATGCTCTCATGATTTGGCAGGTTCCCCTGCATTGGCAGCTCTGGGCCTATAGTTCAGCTGTATGGGTCATCAGCCGGGGACGGTTCACGCCTTTAACCCTGGGGCGTGGATAAGACCACGTGTGTCCAAAGGTGAGACCAACAACAAGTACAAAATGGAAATGACATTGCTTGAAAAAGATATAAAGCCCTGACATGAGTGACAGTAAAATTATTTGTGTCAAACCTTGATGAGTGTAAAACACAGGAGATTGACAATGAATGTTTAGCATTGAATAAATGTTCATGGGCATCCAGAGACTGTCGTAGTAACAGCAACAAATGCAGCGTTTTTCATGATAACATTACCTTACATGAACTACATATCTCAATCAAACATGACTAATCAGATCTCTTCTAAAAAACGTTTACAGAATGCCTGGATCTTCTTGAGCGCCTTCATGACGGAGAGTCACGGAAGACATTACAGGAAAAGTAAGCATAAGAAAAATATTTTTTTTTGATAGATCCAGGCTTCTTGGCACCTCTTGACCTTAATATCATGCTCTCATTATTTGCCAGGTTCCCCTGCTGAAGTTGATTCGGTGGGTGGTACTGTGATGCCGGCTGATAGAAATCCCAGCAGCAGCAGCAGCTGCCGCCAGATGTAAAAAATATAGACGTAGTGTCCGTGACGTCACCAGTAGAGTTCTGAAGAATGAACATTGAACTGTTTACTCCACCACATCTACTCTTCCATCTATTCCTCCACGTGTCCCTAAAACAAGAGGTCGCGTTAACTGAAAATTTTCCGTGATTGGTGGATTTTTTTAGCAGTGACAGAAAAAATCTGCCGCCCGTCAGTCATTTTGACAGATCCGATGAGGCTGGAAGTGGGCGGGGTAACAGTCTCGCGTTGGATGTGGGCGGAGTTAGCGACAAACAAACAATGTCGGAAGAAGAGAACATGGTAAAAAGTTTCTTTGTGTTGTTTTTAATCGATCACGTTTATTTGTTGTGTATTTATTCGATCATTTTTTGGTATTTTACAAATCGTCTCACGTTGCTTGCGCCCAGGTGAAAAAATAATATAGTAATTTATAGTAAATACTATAGTGTTTGAATTAATTTATTGTGGTAATTCTATAGTTGCTGTGATAATAGCAACTATAGTAATATAAACAAATTACTTTACCCAATATTGTAAGTTTTCTACAATTTTAGGGTATACTATACTACAATATACACTACAGTTTACTGTAGTAAAAACTAAAGTATACTACTGTATTCATAACAGTTTATGTTCATTATATACTACAGTATTCTGTAGTATTCATTAACAAAGTGTTGTAAATACCATAATATATACAGTATACAAAAAATTACTATAGTATGGTTCAAAAAGACTGTAGTATTCACTATAGTATTTTTTTCAACTGGGTGGTTACATATTCATGGTTTGTGATTGTTTGTTACTTGTTGGTGGTGCTGTATTTTATTTCATTGGTTAAATTGGAAAATTTTCGGTTAACGCAACCTCTTATATAGCATGTATATATATATATATATATATATATATATATATATATTGGTTAATGAAAATGAAGACACATTTTAGCATAGTTTTTATTTTGTAAACCACATTTTGTCTCGTTTTTATTCGTCAAAAATATTGCATTATATATTTAATTATCCTCATCGTCACATGTCCAGCATTTACGTTGCGTCTCGTCTCGTTTTCGTCACGTGATAAAGGTTCGTTGACGACGATATTTAGTCATAATTTTCGTTGACGAAAGCAACACTAGCTGGTAGGCTATGATAATTGCTTTTCCTACCTAGGCAGACTTGATATTGGTCTAATATATTAGTGTATGGGTCTGTCACGTGATTAAGGAACGACTCAAAAACCTGAAAGACTCATGAAATGAACTAATCAATTGAATCAACAGGTGAACTACTAGAAGTACAGAACCTATAGAATATTGCACATGCGCGACTGAACAAATTTTTCCGGACCTTTTTAAATAAGGTAAAAGTCACCGTAATCTTTACTGACATTAGCCCTATTCGGACGGGATTAGTTTGACATGGGGAGGTGGGGTAAAGTAATCATTACCAGAGCTTCTCAGTGATTTTAGTCCCGTCCGAATGTGCCATCTCAGTAAGCATCACGGACAATGTCAGTAAAGATTACGGCGACTTTTACCTTCTGAAAAAAGGTCCGGAAAAATTACCTCAGGTAATACTAATCTCGTTCGAATAGACCCGCTGTAAATATGTTTGGTAAAATTCCACCATTTCCTGTTTAAATGTAATTTTCTGCGCATTTTTCAAGCATGGAAGCACTTGAAGAAACACTCATTTGTGTTGTAGGTGGTGGGACAAGTCTTTGGCAAACCTCAAGTATTTACCACATACTATTCAGAGCAAAAAGAAGATCGAAAACACTTGTCAGAGGCACAAAACTAATTTTACCTTTAGCTAAGTGCCTATTACCATCATAATCCGATCAGAATTTAATTAATAAGTCACTTGACCGGACCTTACTGTTATATATAGTTTATATATTTAGATTATATTTGTGCCAGGTTTGCACACATGGTATGAGAAAGCAACATATACCCACATGACGTCAGGGCGGTGACGGCAGTTCGTAAATCGAGTTACCCCTCCCCAGAGTCGGCGCCAGAGCAGATCTACTGGAGGGGCATTGGGTCAGCGGCGGGGGGGCACTGACGTTTGAGAAATATTTTTACGCAGTGGCGACATCATAGTCCAACACAGCAGAAATGCAATAAAAAAAGAGAAACACGTATTATTATTATTATTATTATTAATTATTATTTGCGAGTTTCGTTTATTCTTGTTGTTGTTAATTTCTATATCATGTAGCCGCGTTTCCATTACAGATTTGCGCAAAACTTTTGCGATATTTTTTTTTTAACCATTTCGTTATTTTGGCTTGAAATTTCGTTTGTTGGAAATATGAACTGAATTTAGAAATGCTTTTGAAATTAAAAACGTTAATAAACAAAATGAAGAAAGCGTTTGGAGTGGAGTCACATTAAAAGCAGAAAGGGGTGGGGTAAAGTTATGCCCCCTCTCTCTACTCGAGATCCAGCTCAGTCACACACAGCGTAGGGCTGTCGTGAAGGCTATACGCAAATAAATGCAGTTTACCCATCTCTGACATGTCAGAAATAGTTCATCCACCTCTCAACAGTTTATGCACTTTCAGAAAACCATTAAGTAGGCCTACCACTGGTTATAAACATTAGACAACACCTGCCTCCACCATCATCAAAAACACCCCTGCATATAAGTAACAGGACAGGACCGCCAGGGGCGGTTCCTTCATTAGGGTTAGTGAACGCACCACCAAAGTGAGAAAGGGACGGATTTTTCAATCATGTTCAACCCAGAGCCGTTGAAAAACAGAGTTGCGACACTCCCATAGACTTCCATAGGAACTTTGGAATGCGGAAGTAGCGCGTGTCATGGAGCAGCCGATAGTTCTGCTGATAGAACTGATAGTTCCAGCGCTGAATGCCATTCATTTTCAGTGATTCCGAAGTTTGCTCGCTGGTAAGTTGATGAAATTACTGCATATTTGATATTTGAACGCATTACCTGACCTCTCATGAATCTAGTCAATAGTTGTATTTTATGTAACCAGCTTTAGTTAATGTTTATTGTAAGTTAATAACGCTAGTTAGACTCTAAATGCAGCTAGCACCGCAGTCAAGTGAGCCGTCATCTGCAAAAGCTCGGTCAAACCAGCCGCCGCCTGCATATTAATGCTCGTCTATTTGGGGAATTACAGTACGGATACATGGAGCGGCCAAAAAGCAGAGAAAGACGTGTATTTCAGAGGTTGTTCATACAATTTGGCCAATGACAAGTAAAACATATTAAAACTACATTTATGTTGCACAAAAATAAGCTTCAATTGTAGGCTACTCTAAGATATTTTAATGTGGAGTTTTACAGTAAATTAAAGACAAAGTCTGTCAAAATACATTACAACATTGGTCATTTTTTGCATTTTGTACTTCTTTAGGATGAACATCTCTCTGTCCACATCAATTTTCATGGGATTTTACTGTAAAGTTTTAAAGAAAATTAAAGGCAAAGTCTGTCAAAATACATTATAACATTGGTCATTTCTTGCATTTTGTACTGCCATTATTAAAATTCCTTCAGAGTTGACATGAAATTTTCAATGGATTCTTCTTTGGAATAAACATCTCTCTGTCTACATCAATTTTCATGGGATTTTACTGTAGAGTTTAAGAAAATTAAAGGCAAAGTCTGTCAAAATACATAACATTGGTCATTTCTTGCATTTTGTACTGCCATTATTAAAATTCCTTCAGAGTTGACATGAAATTTTCAACCGATTCTTTGGGATGAACATAAACTCTAAACCCTGTGAAAATTAACATGGGACAGGGATTGGAGTCTACAATATCAAGATCTACACAGTTCAAAGGGTCAAGTTAGTTTCACTGAGGTCAGTGTGATCATAGTTCAATGGTTTTCATTTTGTATTATTATAGTTGAACATTATGCCATTTGTAATAAGAGACAAAACAAGTAGTGCTTGAGGAAAAAAATGTTAAGTCAAAAAAAAAAAAAAAAAAAAGCTAATCACACAAACAACAATCCCAGGCCGTGTTTTTTGCTTGCTCAAACTGTACTTTGTTCAACGGCACGCACACTGCATGGAACCACCGTGTACAGCTGTCCCACTGTATCTGAAAAGGGACAAAACACTTTACTAGAAAGAGATCATGCAAACATTTTCTGCACCAAAGCCATTTTCAAATCGCTCCCCACAAGTTTACCTTTATTTCACCAAATATTACATTAATATCAGGTTCTCATTTACATTACTTGAGAAACTGCAGTAGACTAGTTAATGAACTTGACAGCTGCAAGAAGGCAAGTGCAAGGTAGAGAAGAGATATGGATGCATCACTGTGACTTGCAATGTATTTTGAGACAGTGAGGAGAATGTAAATTTTTTTTAAATGTTTACTCCATTGACAATTCTAGCAAACAAGTAATAATCCTCAATCTCTGAACCCTATACACTTTTCTCTTTCCATTTGAAAATAGTAAAAAAAAAAAAATATATATATATATATATATATATATATATATATATATATATATATACGTATACATATAAATATAACCAATTAAAAACACCGCCTTACCCAGTCAGTCATGGAAGGCCCTGGACTTGGTGGTTTAGATGCCGCACACATGGAGCAGTTGTTCTGTGCATCAAACACTAATGGAAATGGAAATTTTAGACTAAAAGTACATAAATGGCAATATAAATACATATGAAAAAAAAAAAAAAATACCTGATGCTTCAAGTATTTTCAGTGCCAAAGCCCTGCGTTCCTGGGCCATGTGTTTTTTAGACTTCCCAAATTCCATTTTAGGCAATTCAGGAAATGCCTCCATGACTGCCTTTGCCATCTTAAAAAAAAAAAAAAAAAAAGATATATGAGATGTACATTACATAAATATGCTGGCTAAAAACTAAGTAGCTCCTTTCCAAAAATACACAAATGGTAAATTTCATATTATTGTCAGAATAAAATCATTTCAACAAATGATTTGTACCATGAGGACAATCACACCACAGCTACATCCATCCAGTTGAATTGGGTGTTTCATAACAGCTCCTCTGAACTCAATATCCACCCAGTCTCTTGTACGGTGGTGGATGGTCCTGGTATGAAAGTATTCACTGTGACAATAAAATGTTACATTATAAACGTTATACAATTACATTTTATTTTATGAAGAATTAGAAAGACAAAAAAGGTTGTGTAAAAAAAAAAAAAAAAAACTCCCACTCTATCACCATTTCAGTCATTTAATGAATTTTAGCTGCCATATCCCTCGTTTTTTTATTTTTTTATTTTTTGACAGTCTTATAAATTACACAAGAAGAGGGGATAGATGCTCTTGGAATGTTGGATTAATTTAACTGGCTCATTTTTAACCATCAAACTCTGTGCAGCACCATTACTAACATTATCTATCCAGCGTTTAGGACCCGTTGTCAATAATAGTAACCATTTTGACCATTACCTCTGTAGTTAAACTCCATTTATGGCCACTCTGCCCATCTACAGTGCTTTATTGCCTGTTCTACAATTTAGACAAACAGATGCAATGCGCTGTATGTGGTCATGGATAATAACGGAGATTGCCAAGTACCAGAATTTATGTGCAGCAAGTTCTGATTCCACCTGCTCTGCAGAGTTTGGTAAAGGATCAAGATAGTACACAGAGCTTTCTGCTGCATTGATGTACTGTAATAAAAGTATGCATTATTTAAATATTCGGAACAAAAGACAATTGGAATGTACATAACTATAAATTGTTAAATGTGACCAAACCAGAAACTTCCAGTGTGTTTCTCCAACATTAATGAAAGATACAATGGCCTCGTAGTCGTCAAAGTTAACCTGTTACATGTAAAAAAAAAAAAAAAAAAAGTTATTTTAACAGTAATAAGTTAGTTTAATATTTATTTAAACTACTATCACACTCTGCATTTGTACATCTACCAAATAAAAACAATGTACCTTTGACAAACTGTCTTCTCACTGCTTTTCTGTCCCCAGTGAGGATCACATCGGCTGTGTAATGGTTCATGATATATATTTTTTTTTCCAAATGAAGCTTGGTGACAGTGTAATGCATTAGACACTCAATGATCTAAAATAATGTTAAAAAAATGCAAACACATCAGAATTTATTACGATTTTAATAAATTTAACGATCATGCTGCTACCGTTTCACCAACATACCTCGCCTGTAAGCCATGTGTGAGGCCTAAGCGTCCGGAACTCACTGAGGAGGACTAAATAGCTTCTCCCTCTAATTTGAGAGGGAACCACAGAAATAACCACTTCTGTGTCTTTTTTTTTTTCCACAAGGCTTTTAGCTGAGGGTCAAGATAACACATTTCTTTACTCTAGAGATAGTATATAAACAGACAATTATGGTTACATAAACAATGCTGTGATAATATGTAATCCAGCTGTAATGTTGGATTTATGATCACACAAACCTGGAACAACATTTTGATGCACAATCTTATAGAATTTTATATAAACTTATTGTAAAAGTTAAAACTCAGAAGATTCATCAGAACACATTTGAATAATTACTTGCTGTGCTGACTTTTTTTTTTTTTTTTTTATACATCACCTGGGATTGAGCGTCAATGGTGGTACTTTTTGTTTTGTCCTGCTTCCCTGTCATAGTGGATGTAGATGGAGTGTCACATTTGACCACGTCTTGTGAATTCTATTAATAAAAATGGAATATAAATTATACAAAAATTCTACATTTTTATAAGAATCCTTAACACATCTGAACAACTACTCATGACAACAACAATTTGTTTAAACATCACCTGTAATGGAGTGCCCTTTGTGTCTTTCCAAATCTCTGTCATTGCAGTGGATGGAGCATCACATTTGACCATGTCTTGTGTATTCTATACAAAACAGGACATATGCCACACATATACATATACATAATTAAATGACTTCAACTATAATTTCAACAAAGCATGCATATTATATACTCTAGACTGGTTCCCAACCATAGACTGTAAAAAAGTTCCCAACCTGTGGGCCGCGGCGAGAAATAAAAATTTAAATATTACTACAATACAAAATTCCTTAATTTATTAATGCGTCACATGTAATTAAACTAAATTTAAAAACACACTTAAAACGATGCACCACCTCTCGGACGTATTCTGTAATTGCTTCGGTTCAGCCCAGTCCGTTTCTCATTGTGCTGCTGACTGAACGGTGGCTCAAAACGCAAACTAACCCTCAGTTGGGAAAGAAACCAGTGTTCTGGTGGATGTTTGTTGGATGACGATAGTAATGAAGGTAAAGATGATTATACAGTTGACATACAGGAGTGACATACTAATGCATAGCGCAATTATTGATGCGCAAACAAATCGTGCATGTGCGCTCTCGACTCACTGGTCGATATAACATCGTATTTCTGCATGAACACAGTTCAATATATTCGCGTAGTCGTCAAAATTAATGTACTGTGAGTGTTTTACGGATGCTTGCCGAACAAGCCTGTTTGAGAAATTCGAGGGGATCATTGGTGTTGTTACATGGTAATAAGCGTGGCAGGTTGCCTTGTAATTATTTAAGTTACTGTATTACGGAGCAAAGTACGTACTTACATTATAAAGAATGTCTGCAAAGTATGTTTGCAAAAATAACTAAAGGTTTAAATCTATTTTTAATTTATTCTATAAAGAAATAACATGGGGTTGAAAAGTAATAGGAATAATATACAATATAGTAACTAAAACAACCTGTGTTTGGATAAATTCATATTGTACATCAGGCACTTTTGGCTGTGGAGAGTTCTCCCTTTTTTTCTGTCAAAAAAAAAAGAAAAAAAAAAGGTTTTGGGTGATTTTAACAGAGCATGACTTCAAACAATACTTGGTTAGACAAAATAGCCTTTACAGAAGTTACAATTACTTATTTTTAAGAATGTAAAATGACTGAAGACAACTTCAGGATGTAGAATAGTCAAATCATAATGCGTTTTTGTATGTCAGCATCGTTAAAACTTTTTAATGATTACCTTGAAAGGTAATTTTCCATCACTGACTGTGAAACGTATATGCCTTTACGCTTCCTGCTTTTTTTCCACACCTCCATTTCCACTTTAAATGACTTAAATATATACATGTTTTCAGACACAAACCCACATATATACAAAAATTGTGATCAGGTTAAACTACCAAGTAAGGCATTTACACTGAACTGACTTTAAGTAGTACTCCATACTTTTTTCCTGCATCTCTCCATATCCGCATATTCAAGGAGGAGAGCATCATGCATGTGTTGGTAAACTGCTACAAAGTCATCAAGTCTTTTGCACCTCTTCCTTTGGAACTGGATGTTCTTTAGGTCCCATTGACTTTTTTCCATAATTCCTTGGGTGCGGTTATCTTGAGTAAAGTTCTGAAAGTTTTAAGTACATCTATTATCCGTTCACATTTTAAGGACAATAAAAGAAAAAAAAGAAAAAAAAAAAGAAAAAAAGATTAAATTTTGAAAACAATTTTACCTGTTTCTTTGACTGTTTAACCTTGTTGTACACTCTACTTAGTTGATGGTACACAGGGCCCGTCCTAGATCCCCTGAAGACCATTTAAAGTTTGTGAAAGAACTGGACACAAATGCTGCATTGAATAATTTGTCGTCCTAAACCAATGACTCAAACCTACCTAGCATCATTCCAGACCACAGAGTGGCATGCGGAAGGAAATATTTTGCCAAACTGGAGATAAATGCTGGAGCATAATAAATGTTGCATTCACCATCAAGGTCAAGCAATGCACCATTGATTATTCCCTGGAAATGGTTCATGAGAGGTGTTGTTCCAACATCATGCTGAAAAGCAGTATTTCTCATTTGAGACAGTTCAAATGTTTACATCATAATACATTACTAATCATTTATTCCATTTAACACTAATTTTTCACTAATTAATGTGTTTAATAAGTTCATACACAGAATTAGATTTTTTTTTAATACTGAATGAGTTACAACTATGAGGCCTTGTGCTGGAAAAAAAAAAAAAACTAATATTAACATTCTAATACCTTGTAGTCTTCAGCAATGATGTTTTTGTCATCAAGTTCATATGTCCCCCTTTGCTGCATAAGCAACTGCAGATGTTGGTAGTGCTTTGCAACATTTGGTCCATTGCAGGGACTGCAAAAGATGACTGCTGAACTTGAAAGTGCCTCATCCATCTCCTTCAGTGTAGTGCAACACGCAAGGAGCCCGAATGTGTACATCCCAAGCTTGTAGTGTTGGGGAATTCTGCAAAAAGAAATCAAAACATAATTATAATCATGCATTTAATTTCAAATGCAACATAAATTATACTCCTATGTACTCTTTCTTGCAGAGATCCTTGGCATTCTTCATGATGTGGCTTAAACATCGGTGAAGAATCGGGAGGTCAAATTTGTCTCCAGGATATTGCCCACTGATGAGGAGGAAGTATTTGTTCAGCAGATCCTCCAGACCAGTTTTGCAGAATGTTATGGCAATGGACTGCATAAGCACAAGGGAGCCATCACATGTGATCATAGCCAGCCTTTTGTTTGCTCCATTTCCATGCATCCTTACAAGATCAGTCTGAAAAGCTTGTAAGAAGTAGGTCACAGAGGATGTGGTATGGTCGCATGTGACATAGGTTGCCACGGGTAATGGTGATGCACCCTTAGATGGATTTCGGACTATGAGCTCATACACATAGTACGGTGGACTTGCTCTCTCTCTTATGGTATTATGCTACCTGTGGCATCCAGGTATACAATGTCCTCCTTGCACCTTTTGAAGAAGATGGAGAGTGTCTTCCTTGACCAGAGCATTATTCCGTTAGGGTGCATCATTACCCTCTGCAGAACATCATTGTCTGTGCCACGCTGTTGGTCAACAATGCTCTTCAGACTTACAAGCTCATCAGAATGAAGTCTGTTTTTTTTCTTCTCACTCCACGCAGTAGTTTTCAGAACTTGCTTAGATGGAGCGTCATCCCTGCAACCAGAGTCAATAACCATCGGTGTAATTTTTTCCAAAGACTCCAGATAGAAGCTCCGAGGTAATTTGTTTTTAAGGACCTCTGCGGTTGACTGCCGTGCACCTGCACGCACTGGTCTTCTATGCAGCTCCTTGGTGTTATGATGGACAGCACCTCCAGAGAAGACCACTGCTGCTTTTAGGGTGTTCTCATCAGCCTCTTCAACATGCACAGTGACTGGGCAGTCTTCAAAACAACAGTAACCCACACATGTAAAAACTGGAGCAAGTGTGTTCGACCGCAGGGTTTTTACACAGTGTCTCTTAAAACCAAAGCTGCAGTAAGGATGAACAGATTTTATTCCCTTGGCAATGATGTTGGTCCACTGGAGACCTTGAAAAAGTCTGCCCTTTTGATGTTGCCTTAGTTCTTGCCATTCTCTTCTTTCAGTAAAAAAGTAAGAAGGCTGACATGGCAAAGAACATGTAAAGTGTTCATCTTCCTCACTGCTGTGTGTGGAAGCCTCATCACAAATCTGTAATACAGGAATAAAAAAATAAAAAAAATAATAAAATAAAATATATTAGCGTTACCAAAAAAAAAAAAAAAAAAAGTAGATTACCAAAAAGTTAACATTAAGCTTACTTCCCTGTTCATTAGCTTACAATTGTGCTCACAAACTACAACCTAATTTTAAGTGTGACAATTTTTAAATCAATTTAGAAAATTAGTAAGCATTTTGCTATGCATTAAATATAATTCATCGGAGAATACTAAAATAGACCTAAATAATTTGTGACTCCAAATAAGAATTTTTATTATTTTTACTTTTGACCAAGTCTCTTTATAATGATTGCTGTCCTTTTATATTTTTAGCAAATAACTCTTCATGGGACAGAAACATGAAAGTTAATCAGCAATGGATAGAAATATATAATTAACCTTTTCAGTTGTGGCACAGTTTGATTCAGTGTCACCATCTGATGAACTACAGACTACACTGTCAGCCTTCTCCCAAACATCCTGAAAAAAAAAAAAAAACTATGTGAGACAGAACACAAAATGGAAAGTCAACAGTTCAAGAGGTGTGTACACGTGCATTTCAAATTTTATATGGAGTTTTGAATCATACAACTAAAAACAACCTGTGTTTGGAGGACTTCGGACTGTACGTCAAGCTGTTTTGGCTCTGGAGAATTCTCACTTTTCTGTAAAAAAAAAAAAGTTTGGCTGGAAACATTAACAAAGAATGACTCAAATAGACCTCTACAATTATAATTCTTGGACAAACAAATTCAAGCAAATTAAAGGAAAAAAAAAATTGATATATATTATTATTCAAAGTATTCAATTACATTTGATTTGATTGCTGATTGCTTCCTGCTTCGCTACTGTTCGGACGCTCTCGCTTACAAATATAAAAGAAATAGAGCGCGCTTTGCTCTATTGCTTTTATATTTTATCTCCTAATTTTAACTACAGCAAATAGGCACAGTGCTGAAACGACAAATCTTGGCACCAACAATCTTTTTGACTGGAAGAATTGCTACAAAAAAGGGGAATTTTTATCCAACCAGCCTCCCACTGACGGCAGCCATCAGCTTACATTCCGGAGAAGGGAAAACACAGCTGCTTACATCCAAAAGGATTAAAAATAATATGCCTCCTCTGGTTGAAGAATCTACCTGCTGCACAAACTGCCACAGACTTCTACAAAGGATTGCAGTTCTTGAAACAAAGTTACTTGCGGGACTACCAAACCAGAAGGAACACACAACAGAGCTTCGTCATGGACGTCCTCAGCACACAGTCGGTGAGTCCCATGAATCTAATGCCCCTAAACAGACCATACCGAATGCCGAAATTGATCAACATATTAATAAATGGCACACACAGGGAGCGAGACCCAAAGGCACTCGAGACATCAGATTGTCACGAGTATCACACATTAATGCAGTAGCATCCTCTACCCCAAACAATAGCTCCCTACCACCGCCAATACATCTGGAGAACAGATTTGAAGTGTTAATGAATGTGGGTGAGGAATCCCCAAACATGATCGGACACAGATCAAATCAGCCAGCAGCTAACACCGATGCTAACTGCCGCTCAAGGTTGAACAGTCAGCGGCACTCAGCTCAGAGAGCAGCCGAGCCCAGGACTCTGATAGTGGGTGACTCTATTATCAGAAACATTAGCAGCAGGGATACAACTACATGCTGCCTTCCACAAGCAACAGTTTCTGATGTAAACAGGGAACTTAAAAGCATTCTGATGAAATATAAAACTGCAAATCGACTAATCATTGTTACATGTGCACTCTGTTTTGGACTCACTCTGGACTTGTTGTTGTTCTATTTCCCGCCACTAGTCATTCACCATAGCAACTAATCATCACACCCAGCTGTTCCTTATCACCCTGCTTGTTATCCCTTGTATATAAGCCCTGTGTTTCCAGTCCTGTGTTGTCTGGTATTGTACTTGTATTGTTTGGTGTATGTTCCTGCCTGTTCCTGTATTCTCCTGTGGATATTCCAGTAAAAGACTTGTTTATGTATATTTCTCCTCGTCGTGTGCTTTATACACCAGCAACCGTAACAGAATACCGGACCGAAACAGTCAAACAGATTGCGGCGTGTTTAGTGTTTTGTTGTTTTCCGTCTCAGTGTTTTTCGTGTTTCACTCCTCTTCCCCGTCACTATGTACACACCCGCATTTCTGTTAATCTGCCTTGAGCAGAAGGACCGCTCCCTCGAGGAACATTTGACTGACTTTCTGTTTCTTGTACCATCGACACATTTCCCGGACAGCAGCCTTTGCAACTTTCTGTTTGCCGGCCTGAACACCTCCACCAAAGCGCTGCTGTCTGGGGAAGGACCTCGAGGGAGCTTCCCTGAATACGTGGAGTGGGTACTGGCGTCCTGTGGATCGTCGATGACCCCACTCCCACTCCAGTGTCCAGCCAGGAACCATTAAATGGCGTGGAAGGACAGCACGACCCCACCAAAGACAGAGAGCCTGCCTCCACCGCGATGCAGGAGCCAGCGACCAGCGGAACGACTGAGCGTAACATCGCCGCAGAGACAGAGCCCAGCGTGTCTGACCAGGTGTGAGTTTGCGGTCACCATCGCAGAGGGAGACGGTGTGGAAGACGAGGGGTTGGATGGGAGCCCCGCCCACACTCCTGCCACTGAGAGTGAGTTCCAGGCAAGCACTATAGACTATTATGACTTTGGAGAGGATTCCCTAACTCAGTTAACTCCTCCTGAAACTGTCATTTCCATTTTGGATGAGATGGTCCCGCCCAGCCTCCCTCTCCCGCCTCCTCTCCAAAGCCTTGATAATGACTTTGTTTGTTATAGTCTTCCTGCTTTTCTACCTGTTCTCCAGCCCACAACCTTGCCTGCTACCCAGCCTTCGATGTCTCACACCACGCCCTCAGCTCTACTCCAGCCTCCTCTCAGTGGCGTGGCTACATCTGGGGCCTGCTGTGAGCCAGCCTCAGGCGATGAGGATCCTGTGGCTCCGCCTCCGGCCTCAGATCACGTCATTCCACCTCGACTCATCGTCCTGACTCCTCCGCCTCTGCTCCTGCCACCCTCGTCTACAGCAGTGACCATCGAGCTTTCGGCTCCACTGGACTCCCTCAGTCCTGCGACTCCGCCTGGGTCAGTCATCGCCTTCACTTCGCCATGGACTTACGGGTCATTCGAGTTTCTCCGACCCTCCACCCCTACGGCTCCGTTGGGCTCCGCCTTCCCTCAGACTCTGCTTCGGCCCTCAGTCGTTCCAGCTCCACCTCAGCCCTCCGGTACACTGCTGCTGCCTCGGGGGGCCGTCGCGAGGACGTCGTCGCGGACTCAGAGGTCATCGGCATCACTCCGCTCCTTCGGCTCTCTGTCTTTGCCTAAGGGTCCCTCTTCATCGGCGGCGCTGCTTCCACGCCTCCCCAAGGTGGTTTGGAACGCTTCACCACCTCGGCTCCTCCCTCCAACAACGCCGCCTTGGGTCGCCGTCCTGGTTGTGGCCTGGAGCAACATCTGGTCTCCTCTGCTCAAGGCCATTCACTGGACTTCACCACCATCGGCACCTCCCTGGACTTCACCACCTGTACTTCCCTGGATTTCTCCTCCATCAGCACCTCCCTGGACTCCTGCACTTTGCCTCCTCCCAGATAGCCGTCCGCCTCCCGAACCGCCTCCTACACCATCAGCACCATCCATTTCTTCTTCCCCTCTCCACGGCGCGAGGACGCGCCTTTCCGGGAGGGGGCGATATGTTACATGTGTACTCTGTTTTGGACTCACTCTGGACTTGTTGTTGTTCTATTTCCCGCCACTAGTCATTCACCATAGCAACTAATCATCACACCCAGCTGTTCCTTATCACTCTGCTTGTTAACCCATTGTATATAAGCCCTGTGTTTCCAGTCCTGTGTTGTCCGGTATTGTACTTGTATTGTTTGGTGTATGTTCCTGCCTGTTCCTGTATTCTCCTGTGGATATTCCAGTAAAAGACTTGTTTATGTATATTTCTCCTCGTCGTGTGCTTTATACACCAGCAACCGTAACAATCATTCATGTGGGGAAGAATGATATTCGGAAGGAGCAGTCAGAACTCCTTAAGAGGGATTTCAATTAACTTTTTGAAACGCTTAAAAGACTTCAGAGTTCAGTCGTTCATCAGTGGACCACTCCCAGCAAGAGGAACAAATAGATTTACACGGTTGCTTGGTCTTAACACATGGCTGCAAAAAAACCTGCAACTTAAAAGGACTGAATTTCATCGACAACTTCAATCTGTTCTGGAGTCAGAGACAACTGTTCACTCATGATGGCCTGCACCCAAACAAACTGGGCTCAAGAGTGCTAAAGGACAATATCTACTTCTGCCTCCATCATCCTTCAGCAGTGTGTGCAAATCCACTCAACCTGAATGGCACAAACACACCTGGACAGAGTACAACTGACCACAGGACTTCATTTCAGCATCTGAATGGACATGCGGTTGACACATCCCACAAGGTCAATGATAACACCACGCAGCCACAACAACCACTGCGAGAGACAGTGACGTGTTAGAACTGCTCCAAGATTCAGCACCCAAGGACGACTTTCGGGAAAACAGCCAGGGAAGCCAGGACAACATATTACAGCCTCCGGTAACACCAGAGCAACAGCCCCTCTCACCGGACACGTTATCCCTTTCTCCAGCATCCCCTCTTTTGTGCTTCTCAGAGAAAATGGAGGAAGTGGTGTATGCTGGAACCAAACTCTCCCACTCTTTTCCTGCGAGCCCCCAGATATCAACAAAAAAGCGTCAAGCCCCGAAACCACCAAAGCCTGTGGGCCCAGCTCACCCTCCCCCTCCTCCTGCAAGAGCTCTTCGGCCCCTGCCACAACGCCAGGGCCCTCAACCTCCTCCGTCTGTTCTAGGTGAATCAAAAACAACCGATAACAGCTCTCAGTGATGTGTTTCGGGTCCCCTCTATGATAACAGTGACTTTATCAAATGTTTACAGAACAAGCGGGAAACCAGTGTGCCTGTAGCTTTCTCTATTTCTGTTTTATTACGTTATAGAAAGCCTAAGGCCTTCTCAAACCGTTTGGCAAACCCATTTAATCTGCTACCTATTACACGTCAAACTAAGATTACTGTAGAGACAGAAAGTAAGACTGTTAAGTTAGCACTTTTGAACATCCGCTCACTTAAAAATAAATCACTTCTAGTCAATGACTTAATAACCACAAACAACCTAGATTTTATTCTTCTAAATGAAACATGGCTTGAAGACAGCTGCAGTGCAACAATCCTGAATGAAACAGCCCCTCCTAACTTTACTTTTATGAGTGTCTGCAGAGCTGTTAGGAGAGGTGGAGGTGTTGCTGCTCTATTTAAAGATGTCTATCACTGCAAGCAAGTGTCATTTGGTGATTACTTGTCTTTCGAATACTTGGGTATTGTGTTAAAAGGTGCTCCTCGCATTCTACTTATAGTTATCTACAGGCCTCCAAAATACTCTCCAGCCTTTGTGGAGGACTTTACAGAACTGTTGTCAGCAATTTCCTCAGAGTTTGACTGTTTTGCTATTACTGGGGACTTTAACATCCACGTAGAAAATGCAGAATCCAATATGGCAAAAGAAATCATAACTGTTTTGAATACTTTTGATCTGACTCAACATGTACATGGACCTACACACAATCGTGGACACACTCTAGATTTAATTATTAGTAAGGGTCCTAAAAATTTCATCCATTGTCATTAAGGATGTAGCACTATCATATCATTTCTGTATTTTCTTTGATTTATTGATCTCTCCGACTGTTGAAGCTAGATCTATCTCGGTCAAAAAGCGATGCTTAAATGAGAATACTAGTGCTCTGTTTATGAAGGCTATATCTTTAACACCAAGCATATCTGCAGACTCTGTTGATTTTCTCCTTGATTCTTTTAACTCAAAAGTACAGAATATTATTGATAACATTGCTCCTGTGAAAGTCAGGAAGAAAAGTGGCAGACAAAAATCACCATGGAGACACTCAACAGCAGTGCAAAATATGAAAAGACAATGCAGAAAAGCAATTGATAGTAAAATTTTGGAAGAAACAGTACAGCACCTTAAAATATCAACCTGCGCCCTTGACACACTTCCCACATCTTTTTTCAAAAGTGTGTTTAACTGTTTAGAAGCAGATCTCCTAGAAGTGGTAAATGCCTCACTTCTCTCTGGGACTTTTCCAAAATCCCTGAAAACTGCAGCTGCGTTTGGAAACAAAGATGAAGTTCTCAAAGTGAACTTCACTCTAGGGGTCAAACAACTAAAAATCAAGTCAGGAATCTTGGTGTGAATTTGGAGTCAGATCTGAGTTTCAGTAGCCATGTAAAGACAATAACTAAATCAGCATATTATCATCTCAAAAATATTGCAAGAATTAGATGCTTTGTCTCCAGTCAAGACTTAGAGAAACTTGTTCATGCTTTCATCACCAGCAGGGTGGATTATTGTAATGGGCTCCTCACTGGTCTTCCCAAAAAGACCATAAGACAGCTGCAGCTCGTACAGAATGCTGCTGCCAGGATTCTGAGCAGAACCAGAAAACATGAACACATCACACCAGTCCTCAGGTCCTTGCACTGGCTTCCAGTTGCATTTAGAATTGATTTTAAAGTACTGTTACTTGTTTATAAATCACTCAATGGTCTAGGACCTCAATACATTGCAGATATGCTTATAGAATATAAACCTAACAGATCACTCAGATCATCAGGATCAAGTCATTTAGAAATACCAAGGGTTCACTCAAAGCAAAGAGTCTGCTTTTAGCTGTTACGCCAGCCGCAGCTGGAACCAGCTTCCAGAAGAGATCAGATGTGCAACAGTAGCCACATTCAAATCCAGACTCAAAACACATCTTTTTATCTATGCATTTGCTGATTGAGCACTGTGCTATGTCCGAACTGTTTGCACTTTATTTTATACGTATTATCTTTTTATTCTTTTAATTCCTTTTCCTGTTTTTATTTCATTTTTAATGTATTTTATATCTTTTATGTATCATATTGTTATTCTAACTTTTAATGCATTTTAAATACTGCTGTCTGGTTGAAAGAGCTGGGAGAATTAGGAAGAAAGTGATTAGGTTAAAATTTGGTAAAATTGGATAAGGGGACAAACCATGGGGAAATTTAAGCTGTAGTGCATGGTTAAGATATCTCTGGATTACAGTCAGGACACTTTCCAAAGGGGGAAATTTCCAAAGGGTAAATTTGAACTGTGTTGCATAGATAAGATATCTCCGGAAGGGGGATTAGGGCTGTGTGGTGCAGTTTGAGGTGTCTTGGCAAAAGGGGAGATTGAAACTGTGTTTATCAGTTTGAAGTGCCTTAACAGGTAGCAGTCCTGTTGTGTGAGGAAGATCCATTCTGATCCGCTCTGATGAATAGATCCGTTTAGATCCAACTCTGATGGACGACAACAACAACAACAACAAACTCCCTGAGACTTCCTAGCTCTTCCATCCAAATAGCAAAATTCTCTGTTTTTACTGTTATTTCTATTCCTTATGTTCTATTTTTATTATTCTTTTTTATGTAAAGCACTTTAAATTACCATTGTGTATGAAATGTGCTATACAAATAAAATTGCCTTGCCTACATTTGTCATAGTGTAATGATTTGAATGGTTACATTTAATAGAAATGTATAGTTAACCTTTTCACTTGTGGCACAGTTTGATTCAAGGTCGCCATCTGACGAACTACAGACTACACTGTCACCCTTCTCCAAAACGTCCTGGGAAAAAAAAGGGGTGATTTCTAAAACTGTATGCAGGACAGAACAAATGAAAAAAAGTCACCAGTTCAAGAGGTGTGTGCACACTTGTATTTCAATATTTAAATGGAGTTTTGAGTTATTCTCACTTTTCTGTAAAAAAAAGTTTGGCTGGAAACGTTAATAAAGAATGACTCAAATAGACCTCTACAACAATTCTTAGCCAGATAAAGTTAAGGCAAATTAAAGAAAAAAAAAAACCCTCACCAGCTTGAGGGAGGCACATTCAATCTCTTCATTTTGGGAAGACGACAATTGACTTTCTTCACCCTATCAGAACATTTTCAGGGGGTAAAACATATATAGAATATACATCAAAGAGTGCAAGGTTAAACAATGCAATTTACATTTATCCATTTATGGTTTTTGGTTTTCATAGCAGTGACTTTTGAATCAATCTATTAGTGTCAGCAAATAAGTATAACTCAAGTACTACAGTGTTAGTGCATATTAATCTTCCTTCATGAATGTAAACTTACTTTTCACTACTGACCATTCAACAGTAAAATGGCCTTATGTTGTTCAATAAAGTGAATAAAAGTACAATTTATATTTAATCTGACATTTCTAAAGCACTTCATGAATACATAAATTAGTAAAATGTCTTAAAAGAATGGCTAAAGAGGAATTTGTGTATTTGAGGTTGACATATGGGAAAACGATTAATGACAGTACAGCTCAAGATGTAAAACGGTTGAACCTGGTATACGTTTAAAAAAACACAAAAAAAAACAACACATGGAACAGCAAGTTCTTTTCCACAAACCTAAGTGTTCTTTTGTCAATGTGACAATATTGATGCTATGCTTCACAAGCACATAATATCTTGAAATAGCTCAGCAGGTTGACTCTTAAGTCAGCCTAATGAAAAATTACCTTTAAAAGCAGCAGGGATGCCTGAAGAATTTTTTTGCGATTTGCAAGTGTATTGGGTACTTGCAAATCTTTGGACACATTGGTCCAAAAGCCAGCTGTTTTGTGGACACTGTAGTCCTTTATACTTGTCCCAGGTTGTGCAAATATCTTAATGCTGCTCACAATCTCTAGTACATTTTTTGAAGTTCTCCGGGCCTTTGAAAGTAAACAATCATCATTTGACATGTCTTTAAACACCACATCTTGTTCCATTAGAATATATATGTGAGAAAACAATTGCAAACAATGATTAAGTAGTAATGCATTTTTTAAAAGTAGTGTGCAAGTCTATTGTAACACTTGCCTTTCCAAATGTGGAGAAAGTGCAGATTCTGGAATAAAAAAAAATTAATAATAAAGATTCAAATGAAAAATGAAATAGGTTTTATGCAAATCATAAACGGAGAGAGACAAAACTGATTTTTTAAATCTTTAAGTTAGTTTAAATTCAACCACTGAAAAGGTTGACAAAACAAACATCTTATTTAAATGTATGCATTTTGTTGCATAATCAAAAAACCTGAGTTTATTGGAATTCTATTAATCCGTACCCTAAAATATAAATCATTCTATCAACTTCTATTAAAAAAAAAAAAAAAAAAGCAGGGATTTAGGTTGAGTACAATAATAACTAATGATAAATATCTATCAGTAGTTGCATTTAAAATGATAAATAATCATTCAGATAATTAAAACGTAAAAAAGGGGGACAAAAGTCTTTACTTCACATCAGCCTATCATTGTCCAATTTGTACACTAAAAAAAGACCAACATTTTAGACTGTTTGGTTGATTGGATGCTGACCTATATGTACTCATCCTCTAATTCAATAGAAGTGGAAAAGTCAAACACGAAACTTGCAAAAGCAACAAATATATATAAATAAACACAAAACATTAATACATACTCAAATCCATTTATTTCTGCATAAATAGATAATAGCCTATAAATAAAAGTCTACAAATATAAATATGACAAATATAAATATAAATACTCTATATAAATAAGTATATGTGTGAGAGGAGATAAAAACATAAGTTAAATTTTTCTCCTAATCCTAAACATTAAACATGGAAATTGAAACATCAGCTGATGGTTGTGTGAAAGCACTGCAATTGCACATTAAGATAACATTAGCATTGTCAAAATGCTTACCAGAGATTCCCAAACACAAGCAAACACTGCTTAAAAAATAACTACGTTTATGTGCTATTTATATACTATTGAAAATGAACTCATTACAGCAATCAGCCAATGACAAGGTTCGTCTGCTATTGATGATGATTGATAACACATTGACAAAATAACATCTTATTTTTAATTTACACAAAGAACAATATGGAACCATACAGAAATTAATTAAGGGCAAAACATTCAACTTTTAGTTTTTGTTTTAGAGCTCTTAAACATTCATATAAAGTTTATGGATTTTTCTATGTTTTTATTTAATTAAATTTTATTTATTTATTAGTAAAAGGTTTCCAGCTTCTCCATCTTAATCTAATTAATTAATTAATTAATTATCCCCTTCAGACCATGGGCACGTTCAAGCTCAAACCGGTGCGCAACGTTTTGCTACGTTTTCCGGGTTGAACGACATGTTTCCTGGAAACGGTCTGCAACGGTGTGCAACAGGTTTGAGATAAGTTTTCTCTTGTTTGGTGGGTGTGTCAGAAATGTCAGCCCAATCAGTGGCCAGATGTATATAAACCGCGCGGTATTAAAGAGACAGCTCGCACAATGGATAGGGCTACTTATATATTTTGCTATTTTATTGTGATGTGAAACTTTAATAAACTTTTCTATAATCAGAGGAGAATAGTTGGTAAATATTACAATATCATATATATAGCACAACAACAGATCAGCTATTGATAAGCCTAATACAAACAATAAAAAATATAGATCAACACAGTCACGGAGGTAAGAAGTGGATTATCCTTCACCTGAAATGTTTGTCTTTTCATCATGAAGTGCAAGTCAAATTTTGTATAACAATAATTGAAGTTTCCACAAATCCCTTCACTCGATTGGGGTGTTCTCTTTTATTCTGGACGGTAAGGGCAGTGACTGTAACATCGAGCGTATTTTGTAGTATTAAACACGTATTTATACCGACTTCATCAGGCTCCGAAAATTCTTCAAAAAGAACACAAAGAATGGCCTTCTCAGCTGCCATAGTTACATCATCACAAAGGGGTGTTCAACGCACCACCGTTTCCGTTTAAAAAACGTTTTGCAACGTTTTATAGGGGCTGAACGCAGCCCATGAGTCTATTGGAATGGTCTTCACATGGATTTTGGTTTAAACCAATAAGATTTTTGTTTTTATATTATAAGTACTGCCTGGTCATTGATTGGTCCCTGATCTACCAATCACAATGAAAGTATGCTTCATTACTAAATTGAGCCTTAGGCATCATAAAAGACAACATAAACAACTAGACAAGAGGAGCAGATCCTTTTTATCTTTTATATGCAGATTTGTTCATGGTATCATCATCAAAGTGCACCCATTATAATCTTTTTATATCAAGTGATTATAATTAAAGTTAATTTTAAGATCTTTCAAAGCTGAAAAACAGGATTTTTTGTTTGGTGTCCATCAAAATGGACACTATATCTGATTTTTTTTTTTTTTTTTTTTTTTGTCTTCAATGTTGGGATTATAAACCGTCATTAGGTTTTTCATAATTATAGTTTTAGTGAAAAACAGAAACATTGTGAAATGAGTGCATACAACAGCAACAACACAGAAATTCTCTGAACCTATATATTCCTATTCACCGACTGCAAACAACAAAAATAATAAAAACTTTTTTTTTAGAATTCATATTATCTCATGTTTTTTCTGCATTCTTATTGCATTGCTTTTTGTAACAGAATCTTTAATGCTAAAGCTCATAGATTGTGTATGAACCTTAGATGATATAAATATGGGTAAAATATGACACATTTTTGCTTGCTTAAGCCCAGATGTGCATTGTAGTGGACAGAAAAATATAATAAAAACATTTGCAAGTTTGCACAAATCTTTTTCTTTTTTTTTTTTATCATTTATAAGAAATATCAAGTAGATATTTTTTTTTGTCTCAGTGGATCATAATTCAGATCTGAAGGGTTTTAAAGAAAATTAATTAATTAATTTTTTTTTATTAAAAATATTGCAACATCTACATGATGTACACAATCTACATTTCAACGTTAACAATTAATGAAATATAGCTGCAAGCAGCAATTACGGGGCCAAGCACAAAACGGCACAAGAAGCCAGCCAACATGGCTGTGAGCATCAGACCAAATGCAACATTGAGCAATTAAAGACCTATTAAGATCATTTTAGGCAAAAGAGCTGAAAAATTATCAAAAATGAGTATTTACTGGTTTATGACATTCCACCAATAGGTGGCGCTGTGACCAAATTAATGTGGTATGGTCAGAGTGAGGTGACAATGACACTTGCAAAGTTTGGTGTCAATATGTCAAAGCATTGTAGAGATACAGCTTCAAGACTGGGTTTTGCATCATGCCTCAAATTCTTTGCTCTGGTATACAAAAACGGTTTGACATATGGAGTTGAAATCCATAACTTTTTGTCGGCATGGTCTGAAGATGACACGGTTCAATTTTGGTGAAAATCGGAGCAACGGTCTAGGAGGAGTTTTTTAGAAAAGTAGGTTTTTAAAGAAAAACAATATGGCGGACAGGACGTTTAGCTGACTATGGCAAATTTGATATCTATGTTCTCAGCATAACCCAAGGAATCTACAGAGACCAGTTTCATTACAATTGGTTAATATAGACAAAAGTTATTAGCATTTTTGTAAATTTTGTTATAACTTTTGACCACGAGGTGGCGCTGGTCCGAAACTTCTCAGGCTCCTTCAGGGCATTGTCCTGATGACCCATACCAAATTAATGAATTTTGGTCAAACTCATCAGAAGTTATGAGCAAAATAATAATTTTTCATATCTCCACTCCAGTAGGTGGCGCTGCACCGAAACACTGTATAATGCCTCAGGTCATGCTTGTGGTGACATGTACCAAGTTTGGTCTAAATATGTCAAAGCATTGTAGAGATACAGCTTCAAGGGTAATTTTTGCATCACATCTCAAATTCTTTGCTCCGGTATACGAAAACGGTTTGACTTATCGACTTGAAATCCATAACTTTTTGTCGGCATGGTCTGAAGATGACACGGTTCAATTTTGGTGAAGATTGGAGCAACGGTCTAGGAGGAGTTCGAAAAAGTAGGTTTTTAAAGAAAAACAATACGGCGGACAGGAAGTTCTGCCAACTATGGAAAATTTGATATCTATGTTCTCACCATCACCCAAGGAATCTACTGAGACCAGTTTCATTACAATCGGTAAATATAGTCAGAAGTTATTAGCATTTTTGTAAATCTTGTTATAACTTTTGACCACAAGGTGGCGCACTGCCGAAACGTCAGGCTCCTTCAGGGCTTCATCCTGATGACCCATACCGAGTTTGGTAATGATACGCTAATGCGTTCATAAAATACAGCATTTTAACACATAATTCAAAATGGCCGACGGCCAAAATGACCGAAGTAGGAAAATTGGATATCATTCGACTCGGCAGGATTCCCCGAATCCAGCGAGACCAAATTTATGATTTTTGGATAAAACCATCAGAAGTTATAAGCAAAAATAACAATTTTTCATATCTCCGCACCAGTAGGTGGCGCTGCGCCGAAACACTGCATGGTGCCTCAGGTCATGCTTGTGATGACATGTACCAAGTTTGGTCTGAATATGATAAAGCATTGCAGAGATACATCTTCAAGAGTCGTTTTTGCATCATGCCTTAAATTCTTTGCTCTGGTATACGAAAACCGTTTGACATATCGACTTGAAATCCATAACTTTTTGTCGGCATGGTCTGAAGATGACACGGTTCAATTTTGGTGAAAATCGGAGCAATGGTCTAGGAGGAGTTCGAAAAAGTAGGTTTTTAAAGAAAAACAATATGGCGGACAGGACGTTTAGCTGACTATGGCAAATTTGATATCTTTGTTCTCGGCATGACCCAAGGAATCCACTGAGACAAGTTTCATTACAATCGGTTAATACAGTCAAAAGTTATTAGCATTTTTGTAAATGTTGTTATAACTTTTGACCACAAGGTGGTCAGACTCCTTCAGGGCATTGTGCTGATGACCCATACCGAGTTTTGTAAAGATATGTTAATGCGTTCGTAAAATACAGCATTTTAGCACAAAATTCAAAATGGCCGACGGCCAAAATGGTCGAAGTGAGAAAATTGGATATCATTCGACTCGGTATGATTCCCTGAATCCAACGAGATCAAATTTATCAAATTTATGATTTTTGGACAAACCCATCAGAAGTTATAAGCAAAAATTAATTTCATATCTCCGCACCAGTAGGTGGCGCTGCGCCGAAACACTGCATGGTACCTCAGGTCATGCTTGTGATGACATGTACCAAGTTTGGTCTGAATACAATAAAGCGTTGCGGAGATACAGCCTTACTTCTGTTTTCGCAAGCACTACGTACAATTCGTTCGTGAGTTTTTCGAAAACGGTTTGAGGAATCAACTTGAATTCCATAACTTTTTGTCAGCATGGTCTGAAGATGATCTGATTCAATTTTCATGAAAATCGGAGTAACGGCCTAGGAGGAGTTCGAAAAAGTATGTTTTTCAGAAAATTCATGTTGACGTCATAGGGATGCAATCGATTCGGTTTGAGCCAAGGAATCAGAGAAAAAAAGAATTTTGTTTCTAACCCTTATGGTTCAAAAGTTATTAACATAAACATAAGTGCAACTTTGGACAGCTGGTGGCGCTAGAGGGATTGAGTTAGAGACTCCAAATTTGCTATGGACATAGATCAGACTGTCCTCTAACTGTGTGCCAAATTTCATAACTTTCCCGCAAGCGGTTCTATGGGCTGTCATAGACTTCAAGAGCGGAAGAAGAAAAAAAAAAAAAAAAAGAACGCCAACAATAACAATAGGTGCCTCCGCACCTTCGGTGCTTGGCCCCTAATAAGCGTACGGAACGCCAACAATAACAATAGGTGCCTAAGCACCTTCGGTGCTTGGCCCCTAAATATAGCTGCAAACAGCAATTACGGGACGAACTGTCTTTCCATGCGATTCTGAAGACCTCTAAACGAGTTTGTCTCCATTTCTAGATTACGAGTTTCTCTTTTCATAGCGCAAGTAATACTGTTGTACCATGGAACAGTATTTTTCTCTCTAACCTTTTTTAATCTCATCGGTGCAACAGTATCTAATGTACTAGTAAAAATGGTGCACATACTGCTAGTCATTTCCTCAAGATCATTTGCGTGTTCGGGTACGATGAGCAGCTGAGACAGATCAGGCAGATTATTTGTGAATTTATCTATAGTTGTCGGGAGAATTGTTCTGCCTAGTCGATATCGTGGCGCAATTTGACAAATATCATCAGTATGCAGTACGCATGTTACAAGATAGTGATCAGAGACGTCATCACTTTGCGGTAGAATTTCTATATCGGTAGGATTTATTCCATGTGATATAATTAAATCTAGAGTATGATTAAGACGGTGAGTGGGTCCAGTGACGTTTTGTTCGACCCCAAATGAGTTTAGTAAATCAGTAAACGCAGCCCCTAACGTATCATTTGTATTGTCAACATGAATGTTAAAATCTCCAACATTCAGCGCTTTATCGACGTTGACCAAAAGGTCTGAGAGAAAGTCTGCAAACTCTTTTAGGAAATCAGCATAAGGCCCTGGAGGTCTATAAATGGTAGCCAAAGCAAGAGATAGTAGCGACTTTTTACTTATATCTGAGAGTGTAACATTTAGCATAAGAATTTCAAATGAATTAAACCTATAGTTTGTTCTCTGAGTAACATTAAGTATCTCTCTATAGATTGTTGCTACACCACCGCCACGGCCAATCAGGCAGCATTTATTTTTATAACGGTAGCCAGGTGGACAAGACTCATTAAGACCAAAATAATCATTTGCTTTAAGCCATGTTTCAGTAAGGCAGATTACATCAAAACTATTATCCGTGATAATTTCATTTATGATAACTGCCTTCGGTGTCAGAGATCTAATGTTTAGTAGCCCTAGCTTTAGAGATTGTTTTTGTTCAGTAATTTTACAAAAATCTGGTTTGATCACGATTAGGTTTTTTCTAGATCCTTTTATTTTTATTTTTATTGTTAAACTTCACTATTCGGGGAATAGACACAGTTTCTATAGACTGTACTACACTCACATTTCTATCAATGAAGTGGGCAGAACACAGGCTGTGATTTGAGGTTTGACTTACTAGTCATATGGTGCGAAGCGTCTTGGAGATGTTCTCTGACAGAAGATCAGCTCCGATGCTGCTGGGGTGCAGGCCATCAGCACGGAAAAGCCTAGGATGCTCCCAGAAAAGATTCCAGTTATTTACAAAGAGCAGCTTCTGTTCATTACACCCAGACATCAACCATTCATTTAGAGCAAATAATCTACTGAACCTTTCATGTCCTCGTCGGTACGTCGGAAGCGGTCCGGACACGATGATCTTCGTCGCGGGCGATGTGGCTCGTACTGTCTCGATCAGGCTTCTGAAGTCCTGCTTCAGCACCTCCGTCTGCCGCAGCCTGATGTCGTTCACCCCCGCGTGCAGCACTACAGCTCCGATGGTCTCAGCACCGTTGAGGATCGCGGGAATCTGCGCAGAGACATCGAGAACACGAGCACCAGGAAAGCAGTGACTGCGCACCTTACTTTTACCTAACGTAGCGTGTACGTGCCGAACGATGGAATCGCCGATGATCACAGCATCGCGTTCTGTTTCGCGTAGAGGGGAGAAGCGGTTCCGTGTCGAGACGTTGAAGACCGGGGGCGGCGGAGGAGGAGAGGTCCTGGTCCGAGGCCTGGCTCGCGTCTTCCGCTGCTGAAGCACCCAAGGTCCCTGGTGTGACGGCGCCGGAGTGAACGAGGGCTGGGATGAACGCGTTGGTGCTCGGGCCCTGTGCAGAGAAACACACGGCGTAGAGGAAGCAGGAGTGTTAATATCGCGCTGCAAACTTACCGAGGGTTGGTGAGCGCCAGCGCGAGAAGCTTCCAGCGCTGTCTGCCGCTCACGTAGCTCGGCCTGCTTCTCGAGAAGGATCCGGATCTGCCGCTCCACGGCCTCCAGTTCCAACTGCACCGCATGCAGCTCAAACGTGTCCTCACCTGCACACAAAGGTAGAGAAACATCCAATACACTCGCCATTAGAGTAACTTAGATGAAACAATAATATTGTGAGATAGAAGAGTACAAACGCTAGCGTAGCGTGGGCGTGGCACGCCGCTAATGCTAACGGGCTAAAGCTAGTAGCGAAAGTTCGGGAAGTCGGATAAAACTAGCGATATCAAGGTAATCCAAATGTTTTTTATATAAAATAATGTTGGGGATGTGTTCCCCCACCGAAAAAGAAAGAGTGATAGATTATAAGTTAGATTTTACGAGGCAAAAACAAACAATTAGGAATCAGCTCGACGGAGCTCTGGCTCAAACAACGCGGCAGCAACAACTGTTGAACAAGTATTTGTTTAAGATTTTAAATACTGGGTTTCCTTGCTGGCTCTTTAAGGTTAACTGTTGGAATTGGCCATTCTTTGATCATCTCTCTTTCTGCCTTTTTCTTTCACTTTGTATGTATCTGTATCTACTTGTGTACATTTATCCGTATAACCTTTGTATCACCCGTTCCGTATATTAAACACATCATATCCATGCTTTGTGTTCACTTGCTCCTTCAACAACAACCGAGTCACTTTAACGTTCTGATTCTAATATCCTTGCTTTACGTTTGGATGCTATCATAGGAATTTATCCTCGTGGCCAGAAGATAACATTTCTGTCGTAATAGTCGTAATAGTGTGGATTACTTACTGGTTTGCTGGACGAACTGATAGTTTTCTACATACTTGTTAAACCAGAACTAATCATATATGTGATTGATTATAATTTGTTGTAATTAAGTCACCATATATGGTTAATTCCTCCTTGGAACTTTATGAATTATTATATTCATATTTCACCCATAAATTGATTAATCGCTACAACCATCACATACTCTCATCACATCACTTTGGTACAAAGTTCAGGATGAGGGAATGAAAATGCTTCCAGTGCAAAGGTCTGATGCTGTGGGGAAACTGCTGAACATCCTTTACAAGCTTCACTCTCCAGTTTAACTGCTACACTAGATCCTGCAGAAACACACATTTTCTTCTTCAGATGAACCATGACTGTACGATCACTGGGATTTGTATCACATCTTCTTCATGTATTATTTTATTCTTTTGCTGGTTGAAATCAAATGACGCTAAACTGAGTATGTAGTGCACTCACACTGGATAGTATGTCAATCTTGAGTGTGCAAGAAATATCCAGATATATTCTAGATTAGCAAGAATGCCGGAGTATGCACTGCGATCTTACTGAACATACTCAACTGTCCCATAAGTCATTGCGGGTTAAGAGTAGGTCGACAGCAGCTAAGCAAAAGTTACCTGAATAAGGAGCATGTTAAAAATCCTGTTTCAAAACAAAAGCACCTCTCTTATTCATATTATCTTTGTTGTGTTATTAGTTTATGAGGGTTTTATTTTGAAAACAACCAGTTTATTTATTTTGTAACCAGAGTGCCATGTTGGTGGATGTCCTGAACATGGTTGACCATGCTTTTCCACTTGTCCGCCATCACATCTGCATCTCCATTAGGAGATCTTCACAATCCCTCTCCTTTACAGCTTGCCTGGCAAGACCAGACTGATATATCTTCTACAAGATAAAAAGCTTTCCCTAGACCTGTTTTGGAACAGAAACACAAAATGTTAAAAAGGAAAATGTAATTATAGGCAACCTAAATTAAACTACCTTCATCAACATACATACTTTTGCCAATATACCAGATTGAGGAACAAAAGCTTGTTCCTTTTGGACACAATTCCTCCTGCACCCAGTTGACAACCTGAAACATTGATTATAAGAACATTTGATTTTAGTTGTAAATATAGTCAGCAGCAAGATTTGTTTTGTGTACATGTGTGTCTTTACCTGATGATTTCTGTCTGTGATAAGGGCTGACAAATGTTGCTCATTCAGAAACCTTATGCTGCGCTTTAGACCATTTTGTAAAGAGAGACATCAGCTGGCTTCGGCACACAATGAACTTGTCAGCAGCACTGAAATAAAGAAAAACATTATTATGACTTGACTCAATTTGGTCATACACAATCTCATATTAAAAGAGTAATAGTTGAATCCAGGTTGAGATTCCTCATCAGATCTCATTTCCTCTGGGATGCATGACACATCACCAGGTTTGTCCATGAAAACAGAGGATGCTTCAACATCGCTGTGCACAGGACTGGGCAGTGGAGTTGATGTTTGTTTCTTAAATCTTTCTGTCCGAGTCCAACACTGACCATCTTGGGCTGAGAATAAAAAGAGGTCCACCTCTATGTAATTGTGCCACAGCATATGTCCTGCTTAGGTACCCCTGTCCAAACCTACTGCAATCCCAAACAACAACTGTGCCACAAAATCTGAATGTGTTAATTAAATTGTTTTAAAATGGAGGTCAAAGACAGTGTTAGAGTGGTACCTGCATCATACAGAATTTTTTTTACACATTATTTGCCCTCCTACATTATGTAAACAGTATGTACATTTAATTCTAGGTATGAGTGTTAATCTCCCTGATGAACGATATGAAGGTCAGAGGTTACACTGTGAGCCACAGATGATTGAGCTAGCTAGACCACCTCAGAAATATGTGTCACTTGTGAAGAAGAGTTTCCTTTTTCACATATTTAAGCTCATAGTGATGAATGTATGAGATATTGCTTTACATTGGTAAAATATTGGGAAGACCAAATTTCTTTTGGTAAGTAAACAATATATTTTTCCTCTTCATTTATTTCACACACACACACACACACACACACACACACACACACACACACACACACACACACACACACACACACACACACACACACACACACATCCAAGACCATTGCAAAATTATTTTTAGTTTTTCTGACATTGCTATTTATTGGTATGTGTTTAAGTAAAATAATTTTTGCTTAATTCTGTGAAATACTGACATTTCTCCCAACTTTTGTTAATATAATTAATTATATCATTTATATATTAAATAATTTTGTTAATGTTTTTATTTGCATTTGCAGTAAAAGAAAACTGGAGAATCCGGTCAGAATAACAGATAAGATGCTCTGTATGTTTTCAGACCTCAGATATGACATTTTTGGGCAAACTATCTAAGCTTCAAAAGTAAGGTGGATTTTACAGTTATCCATCATAGATTTGGGAAATGAGGAATAAAACTATATGAAGCAATATGTTATGTTTTCAATATTCAGTCTGTAATAGCCAAGCTTTATAATAATAATGTAATAGGCAGGTTTTCTACTACATGTTTTAGTAAGAGACATAATTTACGTTACATTAAGCCATACAAGTCCTTGTGTACCACCGGCATGATTCGCCTCGGTCTCTTGTCATTCCGAGACATTGTTGGTGTTCGTTTCCTCAGTGTTTGTGTGCATGTGGATTGTTTAGCTGTAATCTACCAGCACAAATGGAAAATTTGTTCGTGTGAGATCACATTACAGCGGAGAATTCAAATGCGGCTCATTCATCTCTGCCTGCTCTAGCAGTGTATCCGTGTTTAAAGTTTTTACAGACATATAACATATTCTCCTGCACCAAACATGAACCAGCACGGCTTATGCACACATATTTCATCAAGTCTATGTATCACAATAAAGCCTTATTCATAGACCAGTGTTTAAGATTTGACCTATGTAGGTTGATTGATATTTTGATTAGAATGGTATTAAACTAATTCCTAACTGAAACCTAGCCTATGTTAACTGTATTCTTAAGAGCACTTGATGATTTATGTTCAGCCAAAAACGACACAAGATTACTTATGGAGGGACATTATTCTTCATTCAAGGCCTCCCACCACATGGTTCATCAGAAATAAATAAAGTGCAACAAATAAAGTGCTTAAACAGTACAACTTTTTCAAGCAATAAAACTGATGAATGCATTACAAAAATAACTAAAAATGAGGCATAATCAGTATCAGATGCAGAACAGAAGCTGGGTAAAGTCCTTGTCTGTGATCTGTGGGCATGGTTATACTGGCCTGAGGCCTTCTTGGAGGATGTCTGAGGGGGGCTCCGATGTGAAGCAGGGCTCCAGATTGGCCATCTTTATGGTCATTATTGATGACAGGGTGCCATCCAATGCTAGGCTGTTTCTTCTCTTGGTTTTGTTCAGTCCCACATCTGAAAACACCCTCTCAGCATCTGCGCTTGCATGGGGCAACACCAGGACCAGTTTGGGGACGGCAGCAAGCCTCTCGAATTCTTTGGCTTCTGTCATCTATGGAAAATGCACCAAGAACACAATGGAAAAACAAACCTTGATTTTTGATTGATTAATACTGAAAGTATATTGTAGGTTGATCCATTAACAAAGTAAAGATAAAAACATGCATAATTTGGGTGACACTTTACAATAACAGTACATGAATAATCATGAACTAATACCTGAATTAATAGTTACTTCAACATGAACTCATGATTAGTTAAGATATGAACTAATGAAGAGTGATCCTTAACTACGACAGGAGTCATAGGGATTCATGCATGAAAACAGAAGCCTTAACTATGCGTTAATACATGTTTGATAATTAATGCATTAATTAACATTTAGGGTAAACTAAATCAAACAGTCTCTATAAGAAGGAATAATACATATTTGGACTTTGAAATAAATGTAAACAATTTATTATTGTCAGAATTTAAACTACTGACATCAGCAGCTTCATTATAAACATCACTGAAAGGCACATGATTAGTTTGCCATTATTTTCACTTATCCTCCTTATCAAACATATAAAATACTAAATACACTATTTATCTTAAAAGGTCTTAACATGTTTTGTGATATTCTTTCCTATCAAACTAAACTACTGTGACTAACATCAGTTCCTGAGGAATCGGTTCCCAAAAAAATAACCAAACAGGAAACATGAACTAAGGTCAGGGAGCGTTTGCTGGGATCAGATTCAGAAGTTCACTCTCCATCCAGACGCAGGCCATGATCATATACTGTACCTCCATTCTCTGACTTTCTGAAAAGTCACACAACATCACTTAACTGGGCTGAATACTTATATAGTTGTGTTAGTACAAGTGTATTTGATAGTAAGTTAATGATAATCATGAGCTGAATTTGGTAAGTAGTTAACAGTGAATTAATTATGATTGTGCCCCCTCAAGTAAAGTCATGACATAAGTATACATTAACAAGCCATTAGTTGATGTTAGTATATGTTTAGTTAATAATGAGTTAATTATGATTGTGCCCCCTCAAGTAAAGTCATGACATGATGCACATATCACACATCATTAACTAATATATGAATAAACACTATAGAGTGCCATCCTTATTCCTTTACACCCCGGTACAAAAAAAATAAAAAGTATTTGTATTTTACTTTTATTTATATTATTAAACATACATGGACTTGAAAGCAAGCCATAAACATACCTGTAAAGACACACATAAGGCACATTTACATGTAAAATCGCGAGCGTCCACAAGCTAATGCTAATCAAAGCATATACATTTAAACGACAAAAATACAAATACAGTTAATAACTGCACATAACCTCCTGAAAACCCCAATAAAACACACATGTAAATATGTCTTTAATTATTAATTCGGCTTACCAAAGCAGTCAACATTAGTTTAAAATGCCAGCAACACAACAAACGCGCCAAGAGAACACCTAGCGTGCGCCACTAATGAGGGTCCCGCCAGAAACAAACCTTACATACTTTAGTTCCGGGAATAAACTATGACTATTTAGCTATATGACTAAATATAAATGAACTATAAAAATCAGAAAACAGTTTAGATCAAATTAAATTTATTAGTGGTAGTTATTCTATTTTCCACATTTGATTAGACAGATCTATGTAATTAATGGCTAAATAATCATGTGCCATTGCAATTATTTGTCACAAAGCTGCAGATGGCAGATTATGATATTACAGTGTAAATTATGACAGTATTAAATCGCGTTTAATTCAAATTCAGAGTACTTCTTGTTTACTCTTATTTAGGCTGATTTATTTAGTTTACCCCTAAATGTTAATTAATGCATTAATTAACAAACATGTATTAACGCATAGTTAAGGTTGCTGTTTTCATGCATGAATCCCTATGACTCCTGTTGTAGTTAAGGATCACTCTTCATTAGTTCATATCTCAACTAATCATGAGTTCATGTTGAAGTAACTATTAATTTATGTATTAGTTCATGGTTATTCATGTACTGTTATTGTAAATTGTTACCAAAAATGTAATCTAATTAATTACATACTCTGTGATTAATTAATCTAAATTAATCCCATACATAATTTTTGTTGCGAAAGTATTAAATATTTCAATTCAAATGAATCAATGCAGGGTTTTTCCTGGGTCAAAAAATGGTCTTTGGTGGTGACAGACATGGTCATCCACACAGTCAGCAAAAAGTGCCCTACCCACGTGATCTGTGAGCCCAATACTGACAAAAAAGTACCTGTCACTTTAATTCTTTCTTGCCCTCTTTGCAAAAAAAAAAAGTGATTTTATAGCTTTGTAAGAGAAGATGCTTTTTTGCTGAAAAGTATTAAAAAGTAGCATTTAGAAGTTATATTAACTAATAATATAATTTTCTACCATATAAAATCGAATGCACCTAGCTAACAACAACTTGCTTTGTTCTGGTTTCACCTCACTCCAGTCTAAACTAACTGATTTTATAGGTAGGCCTAATTTACTACACATTGTCATTTAAATAACCTGAAAATATTGTGGATTATTAAGGCTAATTTTACTAACCACTCTTGCTAAATGGGGTAAGCACACTTATGTTCTCATTTCTGAGTTGTTCGAGTAAATGATTCATTATAGACCGTGTGGACAGATCAGTTGTTGTCATGATTCATTAAAATAAATCTGTTCAAATGAGTCATTAGGTCGCAAATTAGACATTAGCGGACATTGACGCATTGCGTGCGAATCGTGACTGTTATTAGGACATCGCAAAAGATTTGTCAACACAGAAAACACTTCACCACTGGATAGGATTTTCATTTTGTTTACTGAAAGTGTGGTTTATGTCAGCTGCACGTGCAGGGCGCCTGTCAGAGAAGATGAGGTGACTTTCGTTTGAGCACTATTCACACCCAACGGTTATTCAGGAAAAACATTCTCCTAATGCGCCTCGTGAAACATGGATTTGTGTCAGTTGATTTAGATTATTATGTGTGAGGTAGAGAGAGTGCAAAGACGGTGCTTACTTTGAAGACAGAGAGAGATCGCGCGCACGAGAGAGGAGCTCTCTACTCGTTCTGTCCGTCAGCGCAGCAGTCATCTCCCTCATTTATAGTCGGCTAAAACGGCTCCAGGTTCAAAGGTCAATATGGATTAATCTGTGTTATTTTTTTTTAATGCGTTATTTTTTCTCAGATTAATTAATCGAAATTAACGTGTTATTTTGACAGCCCTAATTTAAACTGAGGAAATGTATCATTTTAAGGGAAAAATAAGTTGATTTTAAATTTCATGGCACCAACACATCTCAAAAAAGTTGGGACAAGGCCATGTTTACCACTGTGTGGCATCCCCTCTTCTTTTTATAACTGTCTGCAAATGTCTGGGGACTAAGGAGACAAGTTGCTCAAGTTTAGGAATAGGAATGTTGTCCCATTCTTGTCTAATACAGGCTTCTAGTTGCTCAACTGTCTTAGGTCTTCTTTGTCGCATCTTCCTCTTTATAATGAGCCAAATGTTTTTTATGGGTGAAAGATCTGGACTGCAGGCTGGCCATTTCAGTACCCGGATCCTTCTTCTACATTTTTACATTTACATTTATGCATTTGGCAGACGCTTTTATCCAAAGCGACTTACATTGCATTATACTATACATTTGTATCTGAGTATGTGCAATCCCTGGGATTGAACCCATGACCTTGGCATTGCTAGTGCCATGCTCTAACCACTGAGCTACAGGAAAGCTCAGGAAAGCTCTTCTACGCAGCCATGATGTTGTAATTGATGCAGTATGTGGTCTGGCATTGTCATGTTGGAAAATGCAAGGTCTTCCCTGAAAGAGATGACGTCTGGATGGGAGCATATGTTGTTCTAGAACTTGGATATACCTTTCAGCATTGATGGTGCCTTTCCAGATGTGTAAGCTGCCCATGCCACACGCACTCATGCAACCCCATACCATCAGAGACGCAGGCTTCTGAACTGAGCGCTGATAACAACTTGTCCTTGTCCTCTTTAGTCCGGATGACATGGCGTCCCAGTTTTCCAGAAAGAACTTCAAATTTTGATTCGTCTGACCACAGAACAGTTTTCCACTTTGCCACAGTCCATTTTAAATTATCCTTGATCCAGAAGCGCAGGCGTTTTCTCTGGGCCATGTTTAGATATGGCTTCTTTTTTGACCTATAGAGTTTTAGTCGGCAACAGCGAATGGCACGGTGGATTGTGTTCACTGACAATGTTTTCTGGAAGTATTCCTGAACCCATGTTGTGATTTCCATTACAGTAGCATTCCTGTATGTGATGCAGTGCCGTCTAAGGGCCCGAAGATCACTGGTATCCAGTATGGTTTTCCGGCCTTGACCCTTACGCACAGAGACTGTTCCAGATTCTCTGAATCTTTGGATGATATTATGCACTGTAGATGATGATAACTTCAAACTCTTTGCAATTTTTCTCTAAGAAACTCCTTTCTAATATTGCTCCACTATTTTTCACCGCGGCATTGGGGGAATTGGTGATCCTCTGCCCATCTTGACTTCTGAGAGACACTGCCACTCTGAGAGGCTCTTTTTATACCCAATCATGTTGCCAATTGACCTAATAAGTTGCAAATTGGTCCTCCAGCTGTTCCTTATATGTACATTTAACTTTTCCGGCCTCTTATTGCTACCTGTCCCAACTTTTTTGGAATGTGTAGCTCTCATGAAAACCAAAATGAGCCAATATTTGGCATGACATTTCAAAATGACTCACTTTCAACATTTGATATGTTATCTATATTATATTGTGAATAAAATATAAGTTTATGAGATTTGTAAATTATTGTATTCCTTTTTTGTTCACAATTTGTACAGTGTCCCAACTTTTTTGGAATCGGGTTTGTGTGTATATATATATATAAACAAATTATTTTAACAATCTAGCAAAGACTGTGAAGTTGAACTGAAAAAATTAACATGAATTTCACAATGTCATCATCTTGTGAGCTTTAGTGGAGTCAACAAATTTGTCTTTACACGTTAGCCAGACATTTTGTGCTACTTGATTGAGAAACTTATATGACTGCACTCTTGCATGAATGTACATTATTTGAAACATATCTCAAAAGCACTATTAATATTTTTAGTGGTAAAACATTTGAATTCAAAAGAAAAAAAAAAGTACATCTTAAAGTGAAACCTTTAACCTGCTGTGCTAAAAATACTTTAGAGGAAGTGAAACTAATAAGTGGTTTCTGTCGCTAAGAGATATTTTCTCACATAAGATGTCTTAACTATATCACAGCATATTTATATGCTCATGTCAGGTGGGCATCAGTTAGCCTACATTTTAAAACCTTTATGGCAACAATATAGCAATTTTATTTTGACTATGGCAACATTTTTATTAAAAAATATTTATTTGAATAGGACAACATTTGTATTTTAAAACCTTTATTTTAATATGGCATGACACTTCATTTTACAACATTTCTATGATTAAATCTTTGACTCCTCCCCATCAGCCAATCACTTTACTCCATAGCAACGAGGTCAACCCCGCCCTTATTCTTAGCTTAAAGGTCCCGTTTTTCGTGGGTTTTTGAAGCTTTGATTGTGTTTATAGTGTGCAATATAACATGTGTTCATGTTTCGCGTGTAAAAAAACACAGTATTTTTCACATAATTTACTTATCTGTATACCGCTGTTTCCACTGTCATAAAAACGGGCTGATGACTTCCTTGTTCAATGAAGTCCCTCCTTCAGAAATACGTAACGAGTTCTGATTGTGCCAGCGGTTCCTGTGTTGTGATTCGACAGCAGTTTAGCGCTCCTTGCCCGGAAAGGTCACGCCTCTTAACATAACGTGGAGATGCACGCGCTCAGTGTTATTGTAAACATGTCTTTAACTTTACCCTATCAATTTGAGCCGGAATCAGACCCGGTGATTGGACTGCGGGATGAAAATAGCAGCGTTTCGACGACATGGCGACAAACACACTCTACAAACGCAACTCTTGATCTTCTCCGTGGGAGCGCAACAACGCCCCCTTTTTTGTGTATTCCTGTGGGCGGAGGTTAGTCAAAAAACTGTTTTAGTGACGTCATTAAAGAAGGAAGTAGAGGGATGTAGTCCAAACTGGCCGTTCGATGTAGGCGACTTCTGTTAAATAAAATATCTCGCTTGGCATTGAACTTTGAGCTTTAAAATTTTACAGATTTTATTTATACTCTAACAACAACATTACACACTAACTAAAGTTTGAAACATGGGATCACGAAGAACGGGACCTTTAAGACTTCAGTCTATTCCCTAGTAAAAGTTTGTCTCAGCAGTTTTGTGAATAGGTTTTAAGAGAAAACTCTTAGCTAAGAACTTTTACTGCTATTTAGGAGAACTCTTAGTGGTAAGATAAAATGTTTTGTGAATACGGCCCACATATGTAAATTTTAATCCTCCCAAAAAAATGCTAAAAAATAAACATGTGAGTGCGTATTATAGACTAAACATGTTACTGCCAGATAGTGCTGTTGCCACACTCTCTCCTATTGCGGTCTTTCATTTTGAAATTAGCTGATGATCAATAAAATGCAGGTCATATTTGTTGCTTTAAGTGACACATTTATGTGGCCAAGTGTAAATGGAATTGTTTTGATCAATCAGAAAGCCATTTGATCAGTAAAAATGCATGAAGTGACCAGGTGTAAACAGACCCAAAGAGAGCCTGGGTGGATGTCAAGATTTTCTGTTAATATTATATGTTAAGTTTTGTGGTGTGTTATTTTTATTCAAAATGCCTGATTGCACATAATTAACATAATTAACAGCCTCATTGAATTAGTAAAGTTCAAAACTTTTCTTGAAGCCTTCTTTAGTGTTGCATATTTTAACCTTTAGATGCACTAATATTAGATCAATTTTGTTCTCCATTTCTGACCAACTAGTGCAAGAATACACGAGCATAGCAGCCGATTTATGCAATAGAAGAACAGTCTTTAACCACAATTAAGGGTGACACTTTATTTTGATGGTCTGCTTAAGACATTCTACTGAAGTATCTTTTTTTTTTCCACCCATAATCCAAGCTAATTCGTTACACTGTACAACAACATTAAGTGTAATTTAATTTTTATGTTTAATAAAGATACATTGTTCTACAATTCACATTGTAGAGAAAGTTGTAAAAAGTTTAAATTATATTAATATCAAAGGATTAACTTACAAGATGAAGGGGGAAAGAAAGAAGAAAAAACAACTTTGATCTGTATCCTTCACCAAAACATTTTTTATATAAGCAGACAGGAAATGACTGCTCAGTGCGGTCACAGTGGTGTAGTTCATGTTCAGCTAATAAAAGCATCAGTACACAGCAGCGTCCACACGAGCAACTCACACAATGGACTCCAAAAGACCGAAAATCTACAAGAGGACTCACGGCAATAGTAGCCCTGACATACAAGACCTGGACAGAGAAGATGGTGAGGAGATGATCACTGATGCCAACAGAGACACACAGAACCATCATGAGGTCAGGACAGAGACAGAGAACTCAGACACTGCCATATATCAAACACTTCAACACTCGGGTACTAAGACTCATTTCATTACAGCAACATAACATTCAATTCAAATGAGTGTTTGAGAAATATTTATCTTCATATCTGTAATTTACAGGAAGTGTTTGTGTGAGGATCAGAAGCTCCAGAGCAGCTCCAGTGTGTTTGGTGCTGCTGTGTGTTCTTCTGCTGACTGCAGTCATAGTGCTGGCCATCAAACTCACTCAAACGGTTGATGAGTTTTACATCAAGTACAAAAACATCACAGAAGAAATAGATGAGTTAAGAAAAAGAAAAACAATCTTGGAAGAGAATACTACAAATTTATCAAATTATAATGAAACCCTGAATACAGAAAAATTGACATTACAGAAGGAGATGAAAGAACTGAGGCAACGGATACATAAAATAGGTAAAAAAAAAACAACAACAACATTACACTAAAACTACACAACTATTCATTATTAAAGAATATAGTATGTATGTTTCAGGTTACCTGTTATAAATAAGTTGTGTCAGTCAGTGTGGAAGGAAATAAAGAGCTAATTGTTGTACTGGTTGTTCTTACAGATGGATGGAGTTGCTATCAATCCAGTCTTTACTTCATTTCCTCTGAGAAGAAGAGCTGGACTGAGAGCAGAAGATACTGTACAGACAGAGGAGCAGAGCTGATCATCATAAACAACACAGAGGAACAAGTGAGTGAAAGAGAAAGTTTGTTTGTTGACCATACCTAAGTTTGGAGCAACAAAGGCTACGTTCACACTGTGAGGATGCTCAAATCCGATTTATGGCTCAGATCCAATGTTTTTGTAGAGCTGTTCACATTGTTTTAAATGTGGCCAATATCAGATTCAAGTGTGAACAGATCATGGTCCTGGACTGACCCGCATGCGCAAAAGAATGATAAAAAAGACATCACGCAGCACACTGTCATACGGAAGTAAACATGGAGGACATTAAAGTCAGTGATTACACATTTATTTATAGTGTGCTATAGTGTGATTTATTTATCTGCTGCTAAAGCTAGTAAATTTACACACAATCGATAAAAAAAAGAAAAAAAAAGAGGAGGATGCAATAAAAGAGATAAAAGAGAAATTTATGGTAGGAGTCCTCGTGTTTTGCTTGTATATAGAGCTGTCACTGTAATACTTATGAGTTCTGACACATCATTGTCCTTCCACGTCGTGTATGTAAAACCCTTTGAAATTGACTCCCATGAGTTCAGAATTGTGACGAATGTTGCTCTAGACTAGAGTGATGTAAAAGTCACATGAATTCTGATTTGACTGTTCAAACCGAGGTCGCACTGCAAAACATCTGATCTGTACCAGATTTAGTACCACGTATGAAAGTCGGAATTGAAAAGATCAGGTTCCATGTGGTTTGTGCTGTTCACACGGTCATGACAAAAACAGATCTGAGTCACATGTGAGCAAAAGAATCTGATTTGGGCTACATTTGCCTGCAGACTGAACATAACTAAAGTCTGACAACACTTTCCTTCGTGGACATTCTGAGTATGTGAGCGACGTGAAATTTGTCTGAACTGTACGTCTTTGTTTGTAATGAATTTCTTGAATGAATGTATTAATTATTCAGCCTATTTAGATAACAGTTTTGCTGCTTTAAAGGTGCTGAAGAACATGTTTTCAAAAGATGTAATATAAGTCTTAGGTGTCCCCTGAATGTGTCTTTGAAGTTTCAGCTCAAAATACCCCATAGTTGTTTTTTTTTTATTAATTTTTTTAACTGCCTATTTTGGGGCATCATTATAAATGCGCCGATTCAGGGTGTGTGGCCCTTTAAATCTTGTGCTCCACGCCCCAAGAGCTCGCGCTTGCCTTAAACAACATAAAAAACGGCTAATATAACCCTCAAAATAGATCTTTACAAAGTGTTCGTCATGCAGCATGTCTAATCGCGTAAGTACAGTGTTTATTTTGATGTTTACATTGATTCTGAATGAGTTTGAGGCTGTGCTCTGTGGCTAAAGCTATGAATTATTCTATTATAATTAATTACTCTTTATTCTATAAAGAATGAAGTTGTGTTTATGAATTATACAGACTGCAAGTGTTTAAAAATGAAAATAGCGACGGCTCTTGTCTCCGTGAATACAGTAAGAAATGATGGTAACTTTAACCTCATTTAACAGTACATTAGCAACATGCTAACGAAACATTTAGAAAGACAATTTACAAATATCACTAAAAATATCATGTTATCATGGATCATGTCAGTTATTATTGCTCCATCTGCCATTTTTCGCTATTGTTCTTGCTTGCTTACCTAGTCTGATGATTCGGCTGTGCACAGATCCAGACGTTAATACTGGCTGCCCTTGTGTAATGCCTCGATCATGGGCTGGCATATGCAAATATTGGGGGCGTACATATTAATGATCCCAACTGTTGTGTCACAGTCAGTGTTATGTTGAGATTCGCCTGTTCTTTGGATGTCTTTTAAACAAATGAGATTTATATAAGAAGGAGGAAACAATGGTGTTTGAGACTCACTGTATGTCATTTCCATGTACTGAACTCTTGTTATTAAACTATGCCAAGATAAATTCAATTTTTAATTCTAGGGCACCTTTAAATATGTTTCTTCATTCATTAGGAGTATTTAAAACAAGTTCCAGGTGGCACTAATGTCTGGATTGGTCTGACTGACAGTGATGTGGAGAACACATGGAAATGGGTTGATGGCACCAACATGACCTCTGGGTGAGAAATCACTCACACTGTAAAACTACATCCACCAAACTCGGCACAGACCTACAGTCTGTGAATCTATCAATATTTCAGCCCTTTTATAACCTATCAATACAAAACCACCATAGCAACCAAGTACAAACATCCTGGAAATGCCTAAGCAACCAGATAGCATGCCTTGGTAACTGATCAGAACACTTTAGATACACCGTTGCAATCATACAACCACCCAAAACACCAACCACTTGAGCAACTGCCTACAGTCATTCTGTACATCTGTGTGACTGTACAGCCATTAAAACAAGCTTTTAAAATGCTTTTAAACATTAAGACAAAATTAAAGTTAGTCTTGACAAACTTTATCTCACAGTCAGTATCATATCGCACAGAAAGCAGCACTGAACATCTAATGCTGATCTGTTGCAGGTTCTGGAGGGATGGAGAACCAAGTGATAGCGCTGGTGATGAGGATTGTGCCATAAATCTGCCATCAGGGTTTGCTGATTATTCATGTAAAAAAACTTTTAAATGGATCTGTGAGAAGAACACATCTTAATTTACATTGCTATAAAGGGTTGTTACAACATTTGTTTCATTTCACTTTTTGTTCTGAAACATAGTTCTGCAAGTTTCCATGTAATAAATCATCTTTATCATTAAAACACTGAGTACATTTATTCATGATTATATTTTATATATAATATTTTATATATTATATATTTTATGATTTATTATATTTTGTTAGTGATACATGTGTGCAGCTCCTCATCCACCATATTCACAGTGAAAGCTGAAGTGTCCAAATACTAACATTACTGAATGCGTTTCAATAGATTAACTCAACAAATGAAGTGAGATTGGGGTGTGGCTATTTTTTTTTCCTTCTTCTTCTTCTTCTTTACTTAAATTCTATATGGTGAGGCTAGTAATGCGGAAACTTCACACTTAAGAGGAAAATAATCAACTTCAATTACTTACAAGAAGTAAGAACTGTTATTACATTGATATCAAAGGCTTAACAACATGACTACTTTTACTAGTAGTGTACAAAAATGTTTTAACAAATTGTTGCTGTTTATCTGCAAAACCTTTTTTTATATAAGCAGGATATGACTGCTCAGTGCGGTCACAGTGGTGTAGTTAACGTTGAACTCTAAAAGTATCAGTATACACAGCTGTGTTTTCCACACACAAGCAACTTAGAAAATCTGACTAAAAATGTGCAAGAGGAACAGCACAGGTATTGAGATTTATTTCATTATAACAATCAACACACATACTTTAGTCATGTGAGTGATTAAGAAACATTAATCTTCATGTCTGTGATGTTCAGGGATTGATTCTGTGAGGAACAGAAGATACAAAAGAGCTCCAGTGTGTTTGGTGCTGCAGTGTGTTCTTCTGGTCGAGGCGATCATATTGCTGGGTCTCGAACTCAGAACAAAGACTGATGAGTATGAAAACAGTGAGGACAAATACAAACAACGAAGGAACGAGGAACGTGATGAGATCCAAGGCTTGATAAAAACGAAAGATGAATTGGAGAATGACATTAGCTACAGGACTAATCAAAATAACCAGTTAAATGAGGAGAAAAAACAACTGTTAGCACAATTTTTGGGTAATCTTGAACTTCACTTTTAGTATTAAAAGATGCAGTGTTTATGTTGTGTGTACACACGGATATTAGTAAGTTTCAGTTCAGTGTGGACGAGAACAAACAACTCATAATTAAACTGGTTGTGTTACTAGATGGATGGAAGTGCAATCAATCCAGTTTATACTACATTTCCTCTGACACGAAGAACTGGGCTGATAGTAGAGAAGACTGTTTGAACAGAGGAGCAGATCTGATCATCATAAACAACAGAGAGGAACAAGTGAGTGAAACACTGATTGACTAATTCAGATTCATGATTCATTTACTCACATTAGACGTGTGTTAGCTGACATACTACAGAAATGATTTCACTTCTTTTCTATTATTAGGACTCTTTTAAAACTGATGCTGAATTCTGGATTGGTCTAAATGACAGTGATGTGGAGGGCACATGGAAATGGGTTGATGGCAGCACACTGACCTCTGGGTGAGAAATTACTGAACTGAACCGATTAATATGATATAAATGATTATCATATCACACAGAAAGCAGCACTGAACATCTAATGCTTATCTGTACATGCAGGTTCTGGGCGTCTGGACAGCCCAACATGGACAAAGAGGAAAACTGTGCTGTGCTGAATCCATTAGGGTGGTATGGTTATCCATGTGATAATGTTTTTAAATGGATATGTGAGAAAAAAAGCACCTTAAAATAAAATCTGTAATGTGATGGCTAATAGAAAGCGGGTAAAAAAAAATAGTTACACTTGTATTTGAAAAAAGTAATAGTTGTACTTTTTTGTAAGCTATAAGTCCTACTGTAATAAATCATCATTATTAAATTAAACAAATTAATTTGTGTTTCTGTTATGTTTTATTGTTGCATGTGTGCAGCTTCTCTGCAGTTTTCTGTCATGTTAATGTGTACTCGACAAAAAAAAACCGACAAAAAAATAAAAAAAACTGTTCCAATATCTCGATACCACTGATGCCAAAAGCAGAACTACCAAACGATGAGCTCCAACACACATCAGATCAAGAGTCTGCACACTAGGAACAACAGACTTATTTAAAATCTAGGCTAACTGCTTAAATCTGGCTAATATTCACTTCCTAAACAACAAAAAGCATTCCCTATGATGTTGAGGAGACGGTATAAATTTAGGGAATATTCAGTCTTTATTTCCACAGACATGAACTGAAACCTGTGTACATCTGAGTTTCAGCCCTTCAGTTTCTCAATCAAGTAGCACAAAATTTGTCTGGCTAACGTGTAAAGACAAAGTTGTTGACTCCACTAAAGCTCACAAGATGATGACATTGTGAAATTCATGTTAATTTTTTCAGTTCAACTTCACAGATTTTGTTATGTTGGTAATATCATTTGTAATTATATAAAAAGAGCATTCAAAGGCAGAATATTTAAATCATTACTTTTTAATGGATTTGTTAGAAGACTTGATCAGTTCTAGTTTCCTACAGCTAAAATATGCCACAAAGTTACTCTGAAACGCTGTGAGACATTTTGACCATAGTGGTTTTGAGTCTCGACAGCATAAGTGTAGGAGCAGAAGCTCAGAGCAGTACAGTCCCAGAACAGACACAGAACAACATTCACCATCTGAATGATTTCAATACATTATTAAAAGTTATCAAAAAAGTTGCCTTTTTATCATCTTAACAGGATATCACATGTTGCCATCTCGCCCCATTTTTACATTCTTAACTTTAATGCAGATTTAAGACATTAGCAATCAATCACTCCCTTTCTTTGAGCTCCTTTATAATGTTGAATGATGAAAAGAACACAGAGACATTTATTTTGTTAAGACAAAGTAACTGTGGATCCACCAGCAAAGGAAAGAATGGCTGAAAGACTCTGAGTGGCTCCGCTATGAAAATTCAATTCAATTCACATTTATTTGTATAGCGCTTTTCACGATACATATCATTTCAAAGCAGCTTTACAGAGAATGCATGTAAACATCACAATTTAAAGAATGCAGTTAGAAAATGTAATAATTTAGGCAATTAATTTACTCTTGGCTAAAGAGATGCGTCTTTAATCTAGATTTAAACTGGGTGAGCGAGTCTGAGCCCCGAACATTATCAGGAGGGCTATTCCAGAGTGAAAACGCTCTCCCTCCTTTAGTGGACTTAGATATCCTAGGTACAACCAGAAATCCAGAGTTTTGTAATCTTAAAGAGCATGAAGGATTGTAGGGCGATAGAAGATCAGTTAAGTACACAGGAGCTAAACCATTTAGAGCCTTATAGGTCATTAGCAATACTTTATAATCGATACAGAACTCAATAGGTAACCAGTGTAGAGATGATAAGATTGGTGTTATATGATCATATTTTCTTGACCTGGTAAGAACTCTAGCAGCTGCATTTTGTACTAATTGTAGCTTGTTTATTGAGGAAGCAGGACAACCAGCTAATAAAGCATTACAGTAATCTAGTCAAGACGTCATGAAAGCATGAACTAACTTTTCTGCATCAGAAATAGATAACATATTCCGTATCTTAGTAATGTTTCTGAGGTGAAAGAAGGCTGTTTTTGTAACATATGAAATATGATTTTCAAAGGACAAGTTGCTGTCTAATATAACACCCAGGTCTTTAACTGTCGAGGATGGAGTAACAGTACATCCTTCTAAATGCAGATTGTAGTCTGAGAGATTCTGTGTACAGGTTTTTGGCCCAATAAGTAATACTTCAGTCTTATCTGAATTTAATAGAAGAAAATTACTAGTCATCCAATGTTTTACTTCTTTAACACATTCTGTCAGATTGGATAATTTAGAGAATTCATCTGGTTATGTTGAAATATATAACTGAGTATCATCGGCATAGCAATGGAAACTAATTCCATGTTTTCCTATAATATTGCCGAGTGGCAGCATGTATATTGAAAATAGCAGAGGGCCTAACACTGATCCTTGCGGCACTCCATAGTTTACTATCGTTATCTTAGATTTTTCCCCGTTTATATAAACAAAATTGTGACGGTCTGATAGGTACGACCTAAACCACCGTAATGCCTGTCCCTGAATACCAGTGTAATTTTGTAGTCGATCTAGGAGTATTTTATGATCTATAGTGTCGAACGCAGCACTGAGATCAAGTAACACTAGTATTGAGACACAGCCTTGGTCAGAAGCTAGAAGTAAGTCATTTGTAATTTTAATGAGCGCAGTTTCTGTGCTATGATGATGCCTGAATCCTGACTGAAATTTTTCATAGATAGCGTTTTTTTGCAAGAAGAGCACAATTGGACCGACACCACTTTTTCTAATATTTTAGACATAAATGGAAGATTTGAGATGGGTCTGTAATTTGCCAATACATTTGGATCTAATTGCGGTTTCTTAATGAGAGGCTTAATAACTGCTAGCTTGAACGGTCGTGGGACGTGACCTAGAGATAAAGACGAGTTGATAATATTGAGAAGAGGCTCTTCTGCTACAGGTAACAGTTCTTTCAGTAGTTTAGTGGGTATTGGATCTAGTAAACATGTTGTAGGTTTAGACGCAGTGATAAGTTTATTTAGCTCTTCCTGTCCTATAGTTGTAAAGCACTGCAACTGTTCTTGAGGGGCGATAATTGAGGCTGAATCATAAAACTCTGTTAAAGGTTGTACATTTACAATTGTATTTCTGATACTTTCGATTTTCTCAGTAAAGAAATTTATAAAGTCATCACTATTAAACTTTAATGAAATGTTTTGTTCTGGTGATGTCTGTTTACTTGTTAATCTAGCCACTGTACTAAACAAGAACCGTGGATTGTTTCGATTATTTTCTATGAGTTTGCAGAGATGCTCGGCTCTGGCTGTTTTTAGAGTCTTTCTATAACGGAACGAGCTGTCTTTCCACGCGATTCTGAAGACCTCTAAACGAGTTTGTCTCCATTTGCGTTCTAGATTACGAGTTTCTCTTTTGATAGTGCGAGTAATACTGTTGTACCAAGGTACAGTATTTTTCTCTCTAACCTTTTGTAAAAAAAGAAGAAAAAAAAAAGTAAAACTTGAAACAAACTACTTCCAAACAGTTCAGTTTGGTGAGAACACAGATTTCAGAATTAAAAAAACTGCCAAGAGTTAATGTGTTTGCTGACGTCTGACTGTCACTGACACTTGAAAAGCAGTTTCACTTCCTTATTTTCAGAGAAAGAGAAAGAAATTTCAGAGCCGCTGTTCAACACGACAGTTCAGAAGAGAAGAAAGAAAAGTCTACTAATATTGTTTGAGGTGAGTGTTTTATCTTTCTTCTTGTTCTCATCTATTTTCAAAAACAGAGTCCATGAATACATACAATATTTTCACTTTTGAATGGAGACATCTTCTCTGAGATACAAACCTGCTTTCTGGAAGGTGTGTGTGTGTGTGTGTCTCTCTCTGGTTTGAGGCTGTGTAACGCCCTTCTGGCTGATAACAGATCGGTTTCCTCCATTGAGATGTGGAAATCTCACTTAAAAACTTCCTTATTTTCTATGGCTTTGAATTGTTGCTTTTGGGTCTGTATTTGGTCTTATGTTAATGATTTTGATGCATATATTTGATGTTTTATGGTGTTTTTACTGACTGTAGAGTCTTTGGTCTATAGTGTAGTGGTAAAGCGCTCTGTAAATAAACTAGACTCGACACTTGAGGCTTGAGGCATGACCAGTGACTATATTACCTGCTGAACCTGGTAAAGTTAACCTGGAGCTGTTTCCAGCAGGCCGGAGGTCCTCATCTCCATCAGCTCTGCTGGAATCAAGTGTCTGTTCAAATGAGGAAGATCTTCTGGAGACTCAGAGGAGATCTTCAAATAGCTGAAAGTGTCTTTCAAAATCCAAGTGCTGTTTTCTCTTGCAGCTTCTTCTGTCTCTGTCATCATTGGTGTTTCGATGGCTGGGATGTTGTCTGGACTGATGTAGTTTGTCAAAACAGCTTCACAGTGATAAAAACAGGATCAGTCATGGAAACAGCTGTGGAGACGGTTCAGATTCTGCTGTAAAGCGGCTCTGAAAGACAGTAGTGTCGTTATTCAGCTCAATCAGTTCAGTGTTGATTCAGATGAACTATCATATTTAATTTATTATCACAATTTCTTCTCCTCTTGAATTATTAAGCATAGTCGTGTGTGATGTTTTCCTGCTGGTTATTTATCCTGAAAGCGTTTCATTTTAATTTTGTTATCTTGCATTGATATCAAGCATCCACAATCTTTCATGGTTTCTGTTGTCAGATTTCATATATTGTGTCTGATCTGTGAGTTGATGATTGTGTCTGTGTGGATCTGTTTTGTGCTTGAGATTTTCACTTCATAGTTTCAAACCAAATGTAAAAAGAATAGATGAAGAGCTGAATGAAGATCAAATTCACATCAGTACAGCAGGTGGCGCTGACAACCAGTTTACTCCCATACTGGACTGTTGAAGTGACAGCTAATGAGCATTTATTTTTAAATCAAACCCAGATGGGATGATGAACACAATTAAAGTCATCTGCACTTTTTACAGTTTTTACTATCTTTAGGACATGTTTCTCAATACACTTCTTCAAATCTCTTCACACAGCTCTCCTCATCAGCATAACTTCATGTTCGAGATGCACTAGTACTAAACTACCAAACACTTGTACAGTTTTAATCAGTTCATTCTTTCTGTAGTCACATTTTCAAAACTCTAAACACTATTAGCACAACATCAACAACTGTTGCGATCAAACCATTAACACAATAATGCTAACAATTCAACCTTCGGCAAAGTTCAACGAAGGCTCAGGCAGAAAAGTTGATGAGTCTTGGAATGAGATCTTGGTGGTCGAAGAGCATGTAAATGTGCAAGCAGAACGATTGTAAAAGTAAGCCGGAATCAAGGCAAAATCCAATCTGACCCATCCCCACGAGTGTTTCTGCCAATCAGAAATTGTCTTGGGCGAGTCCTACGCCCCATTCTGCTCTTCTTGCATGTAATTTTGAGATCAATTAATGTCCACATGATCACATGCGACCAAACTTTTGAGAGTTTTAGTAAATAATAATAACATGCAGATTGATTTGACTGATGAAACATGAAGGCAGTAAACACATGATGGTGAGGATATATCTGTGTTTATCTGTGTTCTTCAAGCCATCTTGGGATTTTCATAAGAATAATGTATAATCATAATGTAACACTAATCGACATAGGCTGTATTAGAGTATAGAATTTTATAAAATGATATATTCCAGAGCCCCCCAACACTGCATGTTTTCCATGTCTCCTTAATCAAACACACCTGATTCAGATCATTAGTTGGGACTCCAAGACCTGAAATGAGTGTGTCAAAGGAGAGATACATGTGGTTTATTTTATTTGAATCAAATATGCAGTGTTGGGAGCCTCCAGGGCTGTGGTTGGGAACCACTGATATATTCATTAGCTCTAGCACTGATTCTGTCTTATTCTGTGATAAGAAGCAACATGACCACAGAAGCAAGTTATTTCAAACATGACTGACTTCATATAGGGATTTTGGAGCAAAACATGCTATTAATCTCATAAATTGTTGTGTTTGATGCAATGTTAAGCAAACATACAGTTAGGGCTGGGCGATATATCGCATGCGTTTGTCACGCGCATTTCGTCAGTAAAGCCGGTTCCCTGATTACCGCTAAATCGCCATCACCTGCTTTCAAATGGAGCGGCATTTAATAGACAGAGCCGTAGATCACTGATAAGCCACGCAATATCGCGTTCATTATCGCAGATGAATCGCCTTCGATAATGAACGTGATATTGCGTAGCTTGTCAGTGATCTACGGCTCTGTCTATTAAATGCCGCTCCATTTGAAAGCAGGTGATGGCGATTTAGCGGTAATCAGGGAACCGGCTTTACTGACGAAATGCGCGTGACAATCGCATGCGATATATCGCCCAGCCCTAGATACAGTATTAGCTATTACTGTTGCCAAAAGCAACCGTTGTATAACTATAATGTATAATGTCCATAATGTTTTTTAAGAAAGGGACAGAAGGAAAAGTGCGAGGTTTGATCAAAGAATTGAGGGATTAAAACTGTGAATAGAAAGGTGTCAGTAAAAGAAAGAAACAAACGAAAAAACAATAATGTGGGGCACAAGGTTAAATAAAATGATCTTCTTTCATTCTGCTGAAAATGTGCGGGGGGTGCACTGTTGCTATAGTAACAAACTACACTTTTACATTGCAACTGATTGACAGATAAATCACACGCTCTTATTTCACTGTTGTTGATGATGTTGAGGTTATTTCAGCTTCATAAATTCATTAATTCTGCCTTGTTGAAGAGGGTCATCTTGTATGAGTTTTTTATTTACTTCAACTGCTCAGTGCTCTGGTGATATCAATGGTTTGATCCATTTCAGAAGCTGCCAAAACATCAGAATAAGAGCATAGCTCACTTTCATTCACTAAAATAATAAACCTTAGTGATCCTGATTCAACACGAAACAAGTTGATTGAACATCAAAACAAGCTCCGACACTTTATCGCCCCGCCCCATCTGAACTGTACGTTTTGCACCCGTCTGACCTGTTATTGGCTGAAGCGCAGGGCTCCGCCCCCAGTAGTTTAACAAAAGAGCCTGTCAAATGTCAATAATAATTAATTGTCAATAAGATCTTTTGTAGACGTCTGACAGAAATAAAGTCAAGCTGGTTTGTAATAAGTGAAGCTAGTAATGCTGTTTGTGGAGTTGTTTGATCCTCCTCTGCTTTGTAAATTACACTAATTTATCATACGTACATGTCAATATCATTGTTGATTAATACATTTGCTTCAGTAAAAGTTCAATTTTTGTATGTTGATCGAGAATTAAAGGTGCCCTAGATTCAAAAATTGAATTTACCTCGGCATAGTTAAATAACAAGAGTTCAGTACATGGAAATGACATACAGTGAGTCTCAAACTCCATTGTTTCCTCCTTCTTATATAAATCTCATTTGTTTAAAAGACCTCTGAAGAACAGGCGAATCTCAACATAACACCAATTGTTACGTAACAGTCGGGGTGTACACCCCCAATATTTGCATATGCCAGCCCATGTTCCCAACATTATGAAAGGCATTAGACAAGGGCAGCCAGTAACGTCTGGATCTGTGCAGAGCTGAATCATCAGATTAGGTAAGCAAGCAAGGACAATAGCAAAAAATGGCAGATGGAGCAATAATAACTGACATGATTCATGATAACATGATATTTTTAGTGATATTTGTAAATTGTCTTTCTAAATGTTTCGTTAGCATGTTGCTAATGTACTGTTAAATGTGGTTAAAGTTACCATCATTTCTTACTGTATTCATGGAGACAAGAGCCGTCGCTATTTTCATTTTTAAACACTTGCAGTCTGTATAATTCATAAACACAACTTCATTCTTTATAAATCTCTCCAACAGTGTAGCATTAGCCGTTAGCCACGGAGCACAGCCTCAAATTCATTCAGAATCAATGTAAACATAAAAATAAACACTGTACTTGCGCGATTAGACATGCTGCATGACAAACACTTTGTAAAGATCCATTTTGAGGGTTATATTAGCTGTTTGAACTTTTTTTGTTGTTAAGGCAAGCGCGCGCTCTTGGGGCGTGGAGCACCAGATTTAAAGGGCCACACACCCTGAATCGGCTCATTTCTAATTATGCCCCAAAATAGGCAGTTAAAAAAATGAATAAAAAAAAAATCTATGGGGTATTTTGAGCTGAAACTTCACAGACACATTCAGGGCACACCTTAGACTTATATTACATCTTTTTTAAAAAAAGTTCTATGGCACCTGTGGATGAAGATCCATTATCATGTTAAATGTATTTATAAATGACTGAATGACCATGTGTGAATGTGTGTATAGATACTGACTCTCATTCTTCATACTTCTTCAGATCTCATATTTCACTAGTTTTGCTAAAATGGTCTGACTTCTTTACTGGTTTTCATGTATGTGGTGAAACACTCTGTGGATCTGAGACTGTGAGAGATCTGGAAAGTACTTTTTATTATTTTATTTAAAGCCACGATAACTTTTGACAATCACTGGAAATTCCAAAAACAACTGAGTAAATATAAATATAAATATAAAGAATAATCTTTTGATTCTCATTAACAAATTCATTATTTTATTTCTTCAATGGATGAACTGGCTGTGAAATTATGAAATTTTAACCTCCATCAATTATGAATCTAAAATTCATCTTTCTTAATGCACTTACTGTGGTATTAATTGGTAAGGCTCCAAAACTCTGAAATCTCTGAAAAGTTCTTGTCACAGAGACAAACTCCGTGATTCCCTCCTCTGGCCATCGGAGGGAACCGGAGTACTGACACACACAGACACACACTACATTTCCCATCAGCCCGTACTTTGGACTAATCACCACACCCAGCTGAAACTCATTTACCGGACTATAAAGGACTCTCATTCACATCAGTTCACCGTGAAGTCTTGTATTGCCACAGTGTACATTTCTGAGCGTTTTCTTGTATTGACTGCCTGCCTGTTATTGATCTTGTTTGCCTCTCGTTTATGATTCTCTGCTGCCTACTCTTGGACCTTTTGCCTGTTATCTGGACTGTGAGTGATACCCGCCTGCCCTGATTATTTGCCTGTACCCTGACTACGATTCTGTCTGTCCCTTGCCATTCCTGTTTGCCCCTGTCCGACCCTGCCTGTTGTACTATGCTTTCCTTTAATAAAAGCCTGCAAATGGATCCCAGCCTGAGTGACGAATCATTACATTTCTAATGCTAAGTTCTAAATGTTTATTATTATACATTTTTAAAGTTGTTATTATTATTATATATTATTATTATTATTATTTTAATATACAACAATACACAAATTGACTTCAAGTAGACAATGATTTGATTAAAAAATAAGCAGAGCAGACAAATAAGTAAAGATTCTTTATTTATTATTTATTTAATTTTAAAGTGAAAGTATGGATATAATCATTTAATTTAAATTTAATTCAGCTCCTTGTTGAAAACTGGTGACTCCATCTGCCTTTGCTGGACTGCCTTTAGGACGTAAAAAGGTTTTCAAATAACATTCTTCAGCACAATAATGATAAAACTAAAATAATTATTTTTTGTCTCATTAAATCTAGATGTTTCCTGGTTAACAAGCTTGGTTATTTTCTTTCAGTTTCACCCCAGCTAAGAAATCGTGTAAATTCTTGACTCAAATTACAAATTAACTCCATTAATAAGAAAAGTTCCCTTTCGAAGTGGACCTCAACACTGAGTCTTGGATCGACACAGTGGGGAACGGCATCAGTGTGACTGGTGTCTGAAGCACATGTCCACACCAGAGATGGGCACTCCAGTTTAACAGACTTCAGACTATTTTAAAAACAACTCAAGTCTTTTACCCTTAACTACTGATATAATAAATAATTTGTGTTGTGTTTGAATGGTTTTATAATATCTGTGTCACATATTTTCCCTACATGTCGTGATAGATCGGACTCTTGTCATAGAATCTGATTACGTTTGTCCGTGTATTGTGCGTAAACTCTGAAATGTCATAAGAGTCCCATGAAAAATGACAGGAGCCACCGTGCCAAATGTTCTTTTGTTTGGGTTTATTAACATGTCAGATTGGCTAGAAGCACAGAATGCGGGAAAACAATTAAAGACACTGGAACAACATTTTATGAGCGAGTGTGATTCTTAAACAGTATTTCTGATCATGCGCTCTTCAATCTTTGAGAGAGAAACTATCACTCAACAGCTTCATGTGTCTGCAGACAGTTTTGATGTAATACTGGATATTGTAATTATCTTGGTCTTGCCATGTGCATTGACTCGTACTTGAACATATTAGGAATCGGACTCATTCCCAAGTCCACTCGAGTCCCATTTAAAATATTTCATGATTATAACTGTTATTATTTCTGTAAATTGATGTTTGATTGACATGTCCAATGATTGGTGATATTCGTGTGTGCAGCTGCGCATGACTTGAGACTAACATTAGTGCAAAGGCAGCAGGACTCAGGTCAGGATGTCATGTGGAGCCTCTAGCTCTTAACTATGCGTTGAAAATGTCTGCTATCATCTATTCAGTTTGCATATAAGAGCCACAAAGAGTTCATTTGCAGTAAGACTCTAAAAAAAGAAACATTCTGTAATATGTAAATTCTGCAGTAAATCAATTGCTGAAGCAAAGGGAACAACTTCCAATTTTCATGTGGAACAAAAGCACAAAGAAAGGTAGGATTAAAGTTGCAGTAGGGAGTTTTTAGAAAACGTTGACTTAGCCTGAAAATTTGAACAAGCACAACTCACAGGTCACTCCCCCTTGCTCTCTGCTGCGCTACAGCCCTCCCTCCACAGCTCCTCCCCCATCACAACGGAGCCTGTCGTGAACGCGCAGGCTAGTAAGGGATAAACAGTTATGGCACATTCACTGGTACGGACGAAACATCAACAGTATGATTTACACTGACTATGGCCTGCCCATACTTTGACTACAAACTTGGTCCTCAAAACATTACGTATTTTGCAATACATGTAATGTAACTATATGACGTTGCACTATTTCTATAAGTAATAAATAGCTAGTAAGATAATATAACGGTAACTAACGTTACAGTATTTAAGTAATTATTCTATCGATATGTTATGCTAAATAAGGTTTGCTAGTACATTATTTCAGCAACATGACAAGCCAGTGAATTAGTAGGTTTCAATAGTTGCTTTGCACAGTGCGTGACATTTTATCTGTATGTTATGCGGCTAGAGTTTTGACACCGAGTCAATGGGCTCCGACGAGGAATTCACACCCACAGCGACTTCAAGGAGTCAACGGGCGGGGAGAAGAGGAAGCATCAGGAAGGGGACGGGCAGGCCTGTTTTGAAATTATCTTAGTTGTGTAGTTCTTAAAAAATGAAACAAATCAAGCAGGGATACTTACTTGCCAAGCAGAAATGTGGCTAACTCTGCATCGGTTTTTAATCCTTTCAGGACACGTAGCTCCCTCCACCTCGGAAAAGCCGCTCCAATATTTACCCTCGTTTTATTTCAGGGTCTATCTAATTCTTTCTTTTTGGCTTTTTTATCATCGTCATCTGTCTTTTTCCGTTTACCCGTCTTTATTTTATGAGCAGGAGCCACTCGAGGAATTGGCAGTTTGGATTGTTTGTCCGGCATAAGCAAAACTGCGGCACACCAGTAATCTTGAATTTGAACGCCTGTGCATGAGAGGGGTGTAATCAGCACGCACAAGCTTGATTGACACTGCTAAGACACTCCTCCTGGCTCTGATTGGTTGTTTCTTACCGGGAGCGGTGTATTTCTGCAAATGGCAATAGGACCACTGGGAGGAGCCAGAGGAGCTTGATTTTTTCACAGATTATCTGCCTCATATTCTACTGTCAGTACATAATGACAGGTTTAACAAATATGTAAAAAATACATTTTTACAAAAGTTACCTACTGCAGCTTTAAGAACTCATAATTTCTGTATATGAATAAAATTTCAGCATTTTGACAGCTAATGGTTAGTTCGGTGTAGAAGTCTGCAAGGGACTATACTTTCACATTCACACTTTTGCATTGAAAAGGATTTTTCTGCAGTCACTCTTGTGCACACCCTCCATAACTAAAAAGTTAATCAAATTGAGTTCTGATGTTGTTTGTGGATTTTCCATAGTTCTGTTTGATCATGTGGGCTTATTACCTCAAACACTGGTTTATTAAAAAGGTTTTCAACTAGTGTGTAGATTTTATTTTTACCCCGCATTAAAACACACAATCCAGTGAGATTAAAGCTTTAGATTTTCTGCTGCTGTTATACAAAGTGATGAGATGGTGGCGCTAAAACACAGAGTGGCTGCACACAGAACTCTTAAAGGGGTCATATAATGGTACATGCACGTTTACAAGTTGATTGTACTGAAATGTGTGTTGCCCTCCCACGATTGTTAATTGACAGCAGTGTTTCAACACAGACCCGCCCTGAGCGAGCTGTCATCATAGTCCGCCATTGTTAATACGCTGGAGCAGAATGGCGTCTAAGCGATTGTGGTGTTCTGTTCTTGGGTGTAATAATGAACACAGCAGTCATTTTGATGTTCCTAAATCCGAACTGCTGAAGATGCAGTGGCAGAGACTGCAGAGTTTTGTTTTCGAAGGGAATATTCCCCCGATCAAGGTCAATGCTTTCATGTTTGCGCGAATTATTTCTCACCAGACTGCTTTATAAACGAGGTCAGTATAAATCAGGTTTTGCTAAGAAGCTGCTCCTGAAAAAAGGATCGGGACCAACTATTCGTGTTCCTGCTGCACCTCCAGAAGAAGTGAGTGTAACGTTTTATTAACCTTTATATTAATCTTTGCAAATCGCTTGCACGCTTCACGATGAATGCGGCTAAAGTTTACACTCAGGGTACATTACGGCATGTTTTCTATGTCTGACGTTCTCAATATAATTCATAATCCCACGTTTATAATGAACAACGCGTTATGTTATTGTGTTTTTACAAACTGTGTACGCAGGTGGTAAAGCTAACGTGGTAACAGTACACTAAGCTTACTTTTGTAGATGGTTTATAACGGTGACTGTTACTGATTAAGAAGTAATGTCAAAAAAAAAAATCATGTTGTAACATTTATTACTGCATGAAGATGAATGGTAACACAAAACCTGCAAAATACTGTTGCATCCTGCAGATGTGTCCTCAGAGACTCCCGTTGCCATTCTTTCTCTAAAATATACCCTCAGCTGTTGTCAAAGCAACACTCCAGGTGTGTTGTGTCAAAACGCCCCACAGAACAGAGGGGCGGGGTGAGCAAAGCTCATTATCATTTAATGACACATGCTCTGAAATGGCTTGCTAAAAACAGAGCTGGTTTTGACCAGGTAAAATGAGTGTTTTCTTACAATGCTAATGAGAATTTTTAATTAAAGTATATAACAAACCTTTCATTTAGACCCTAAAGAATCATATTAACTTGTACAAAAATGGCATTATATGACCCCTTTAACAGTAGACAATAGGCAGTACCATACTGCCAATACAGCCTATTTCTCTCTATTATTTTTTATTGTATTATTGATTTATATCTTGAAGATAAATTATTATTTGGTTGGCAATCATCATATTTTATATTAATATTTTTTTCATAGATTCATATTTTTAAACCAATATCACTAAGTAAATAAAATACAATGTACATGCCATATTTGATGTACTGTTTGATTATAGTGCCAATTTTATTGTTTCCACCAATCATTTTACATATTCTTGAAGATTTCTTTAGGCCTTGTCTGAGACTCAACCTTATGTGGACTTGGACTTCCCTTATGGAACAAAAATATATGGGAATATACTGCAAAATATAATGTGATATATTACATAATACATTTACATATATGGGAAACTAGTTCTTATATTTTTCAATGGGTTAGGGTCTGCAATACATGAATTGAACATGTATGGCTATATATTGATACATATAAAATACTTATAAATGAAGACAAAGATAGCATTATATTCATAAAGTTTTATCCTTTATTATGTACATATATTGCACATACATGTTCCCAAGTAAATGTGAATGTATTGTACACACACATATATACACACATTCACAGAATGAGTTACAATCAGTGGTCACAACAGACTTCTAGTTCCCAGCATGCTTTGCTTCTGACTGCTCAATGAGAAAAAAATATTAAAATTAAGTGCTATTTCATGTGTTTTGCTCAATATTAATATAAGGGGAGATCTGTTAGTGTTTAAAGTTGTATAATTTTGGAATTTAAAAGGTTTTCTGGTGTGTTTGAGTTTTCAGGGTTATCATTGTGCTGAAGAGTAGAGCCTGTGGTGAGGTTTATAATTGGCTGAACACCATTAACACTATAACTTTATTTAAATAGTAGTAGCAGCTATGCATGCTATAGCACAGTGATAGTCTCTGTGGTAGAAACTTTAGTACATGCAGGTGTGCTAACTTGAAAATATGAAACATTAAAATTGTATAATTGTAAATTGTATAATTATAAAATATAAGAATAATATACATACAGGTGCTGGTCATATAATTAGAATATCATCAAAAAGTTGATTTATTTCACTAATTCCATTCAAAAAGTGAAACTTGTATATTATAGTCATTAATTACACACATACTGATATATTTCAAATGTTTATTTCTTTTCATTTGGATGATTATAACTGACAACTAAGGAAAATCCCAAATTCAGTATCTCAGAAAATTAGAATATTGTGAAAAGGTTCAATATTGAAGACACCTGGTGCCACACTCTAATCAGCTAATTAACTCAAAACACCTGCAAAGGTCTTTAAATGGTCTCTCAGTCTAGTTCTGTAGGCTACACAATCATGGGGAAGACTGCTGACTTGACAGTTGTCCAAAAGACGACCATTGACACCTTGCACAAGGAGGGCAAGACACAAAAGGTCATTGCAAAAGAGGCTGGCTGTTCACAGAGCTCTGTGTCCAAGCACATTAATAGAGAGGTGAAGGGAAGGAAAAGATGTGATAGAAATAAGTGTACAAGCAATAGGGATAACCGCACCCTGGAGAGGATTGTGAAACAAAACCCATTCAAAAATGTGGGGGAGATTCACAAAGAGTGGACTGCAGCTGGAGTCAGTGCTTCAAGAACTACTACGCACAGACGTATACAAGACATGGGTTTCAGCTGTCGCATTCCTTGTGTCAAGCCACTCTTGAACAACAGACAGCGTCAGAAGCATCTCGCCTGGGCTAAAGACAAAAAGGACTGGACTGCTGCTGAGTGTTATGTTCTCTGATGAAAGTAAATTTTGCATTTCCTTTGGAAATCAGGGTCCCAGAGTCTGGAGGAAGAGAGGAGAGGCACACAATCATATATATATATATATATATATATATATATATATATATATATATATATATATATATATATATATATATGTGTGTGTGTTTATACTGCATGAGTAAATAGAGGCATGCAGTACCATATCTGATCACATATAAATCTAACTAATCTTGACTCGGACTGGAATGAGCTGGCCTCGACTGCAACACTGTTGTTCAGTTTTAGATCCATGAAGTGTGAGATTGGAAAGGCTGAATAGCTTTATATCATCATAATAATGATTATAATGAATTCACACATAATCTGTGCTTCTGTGTATGTGTGCTGAAAAGCTCTGAATCTCAGAGACGTTTATCTGAAGTAAAGTAACCCTGAAACATGATTCAGAGACATAAAGCTTCTTTCTGGAAACCCCTCCAGCTGTAAACAGACTTTCAGCACAAACCGAACATATTTCTGCAGTTGTTACAAAATTAGCAGTTATTAACTATCCCAGCGAATCATTTATCTTCCCCCCAAGTAAATAGAAATATCAGAAGCAGTAAGAACATATTCATGGATCATTTCTACTCATCCTTTCCATTTCACCATGTTTCACTATGTTGAGCTGCTGTTCTTCACACTGTAAACTGTAAGACAGTTAAATGCTGTTGAAATGCAGTGCATCAGTACTCCAGTACAGTACAGTACATGTGAGTAAAGTGTACTAGTGTACAGCTGCAGTCAGTGCAGTATAATTATCTTGGATTTCACACAGACACACGAGAAAGAAAATGCCTCTTTTTGGCTCAGACTTCAGCTGCACGAACTTTCACAGACTCCTAGAGATGATCTCAAACACAGGAGAGCTTCATGCTGAGTCTAGATGAACCATCAGCACAGCTGTCAAATCTAACTCACATAGTTTGGCATTAAAATACAATGATTTGGGACAACTATATGTATGTACTGACTTCACCACAGGCTCGAAGACTGAATAAAGCCTATGCTTCATATAGAGAAATAATAATATAGATCGCCCTTACCGTTCGCACTGTTTTTTCTTCAAATACCTTAATTCAAACCCATCGATGCCACTTTCTTCATTCATAAAATGAACATTTGCCTGTGATTAGATTCACTGTTTTGGACTGCTGCCTTGAACTTGAGAACGTGAGTACAGAATGACGTCACCCATCCAGTGTGTGACCGGTTAACACTCCACTGGAGCCCTAAAAAAGTGCTATATAGCACTAAAAGTGGTTCTTGGCTCAAAGTCATTGGGGAACCACTTTTGGTGCTATGTAGCACCATATCTTTAAAGGTGATCTACAGCACCTTTGTCAAATGGTGCTATGTAGAACCCATTAGAGGTGCCATATCACATTTTATTTCTTTAACAAAAATGGTGTTAAACAGCACAAACACTGGTTCTTTGGCTCATAAAGAACCTTTAAAAGGGCATAACAGGTTTGTTGTATGGCAGTGGTGCTATATAGCACCTTAACCACCCCAAAAACACACTGAAGAACCATACAGGGCCTTCCCAGCTAGAAATTTTTTGTTCTAAAAATGTTCTGAGAACATTATCATGTATTGTTCTTATAATGTTTTTAGCGGGTAGTTTTATTTTAGTTCCCAGAATGTTCTTCTATAAGTTAGGAAAACATTATTTAAAAAACATTCTAAAAATGTTTAGCAATAACATTGTTAGAACATTATTCCCTAACGTTCGTATAATGTTTTCAGCGGGTAGTTTTATTTTAGTTCCCAGAATGTTCTTCTAAATGTTAGGATAACATTCTCTAAAAAACATTCTACAAATGTTTAGCGATAACATTCTTAGAACATTATTCCTTAATGTTCTTATAATGTTTTAAGCGGGTAGTTTTATTTTAGTTCCCAGAATGTTCTTCTAAATGTTAGGATAACATTCTCTAAAAAACATTCTACAAATGTTTAGCGATAACATTCTTAGAACATTATTCCTTAATGTTCTTATAATGTTTTTAGCGGGTAGTTTTATTTTAGTTCCCAGAATGTTCTTCTAAATGTTAGGATAACATTCTCTAAAAAACATTCAAATGTTTAGCGATAACATTCTTAGAACATTATTCCCTAACGTTCTTATAATGTTTTTAGCGGGTAGTTTTATTTTAGTTCCCAGAATGTTCTTCTAAATGTTAGGATAACATTCTCTAAAAAACATTCTACAAATGTTTAGCGATAACATTCTTAGAACATTATTCCTTAATGTTCTTATAATGTTTTAAGCGGGTAGTTTTATTTTAGTTCCCAGAATGTTCTTCTAAATGTTAGGATAACATTCTCTAAAAAACATTCTACAAATGTTTAGCGATAACATTCTTAGAACATTATTCCCTAACGTTCTTATAATGTTTTTAGCGGGTAGTTTTATTTTAGTTCCCAGAATGTACTTCTAAATGTTAGGATAACATTCTCTAAAAAACATTCTACAAATGTTTAGCGATAACATTCTTAGAACATTATTCCCTAACGTTCTTATGTTTTTAGCGGGTAGTTTTATTTTAGTTCCCAGAATGTTCTCCTTAAAGGTAGGATAACATTCTCTAAAACATTCTAAAACTGTTTAGTCATAACATTGTTAGAACATTATTTCCCAATGTTTTTATAAAGTTTGTAGTGGGAAATTTTATTTTTGTTCTTAGAATGTTCTTCTAAAAGGTAAGATAACATTCTCTACAAAACACTCTAAAAACGTTTTGCAATGACCTTCTATAAATGTTTAGTCATAACATTAGAACATTATCCCCTCACATTCTTATAGTTATTTAACAGGAAGTTTTATTTTTGTTCCCAGAATGTTCTCCTAAATATTCAAAAAAGAAAAAAGAAAGAAATAAAAAGCTTAGCTATAACATTGTTAAAACATACAATTTTATTAATTTCAAAAATAAAACAAAATCTAACAGGTCTATAAATGGCATCCACATAAATTATTGGCTTTAGAAACAGTAAATGTCCAACATCACATGTTGAAGAACTCTAAAGTCCAGTGTGTAATCCTGCGTCTGACTGCTGTGTTTGCTCTGAGTGCTCAACACTGTCTTTGCTTGACCTGGTCCTTGAAGAAAAATAATACAGTCATCCGTATTAATGTTCTTCTTTTCTTGTCTTTTAGTTTTCCAGCTGCTCTGACAGTTAGCAGCATTGAGCCGTCTATGTGTGTAGAGTGTCTGTGTGTAGAGTTTTTCCTCAGAGCCTATAACAGAGGAGCATACAACAGTGTAAACACAAAATACATATTACATTTTAAGATCGCAAACAATACTGATATTCAATAGATATAATACTTTAAGTATCTACTCTGTTTGCTATTTAAAACACATCTACTTAGTCCATTATGTTAATAACACAACTACAAACTTTGATGTTGGCTTGAAAAGCATGAACCTCGAACCGAGACTCGAACTCGAGTCAACTTGTGCAGAGCTGCAGCAGAACGCTGCCAACAATTCTATTGCTACAACATAGCTAGTTTTCATCAGTTATTTTGTCTATGGATCGTTACATCTCTTACAGATTTCTGCTTTTCTTTTAATTTAGATACAGATAAAGTAGCACTGTATTTGAATGCATCAGCGAGAGCAACTGTGTGTGTGAATTAATCCTACCAGTGTAGCATCTCTTTGCTAATAGTGAAGTTGTAGGTTTTAGTTACTTTAAAAGCAGAAAGAAAAATATATGCCATAACTTTCAGTTTCTACACTGTTTTGTTATTTTTAAGTTATAGGACAGCTGACAAGTTTCTGTGCTCCTGGAGGTTTCCGTTTGCAATCTGCACATTATATATGAGCTACAGTTTGTGCGCATGGACGCTTGTTTCCACTATGGAATAAGAAAAAACATAAACTGCTGACATTTTCTCGCAATTGGGAGTTACAATGTCAATGTCATTGTGCAATGTTTTTTTTCTCACAATTGCTTTTTTTTGGCTGACTTTTCTCGCCAAAAAAGATAAAAAGTTGCAACTGCAAGTTCTCAATACTGTGTCACTACCTGATGATCCACGACTGTTTGTGTGTTTTGTGATGGTTGTTCATGAGTCTCTTGTTTGTCCTGAGCAGTTAAACTGAGCTCTGTTCTTCAGAAAAATCCTCCAGCTCCTGCAGATTCTTCAGTTTTTCAGCATCTTATGCATATTTGAACCCTTTCCAGCAGTGACTGTATGATTTTGAGATTCATCTTTTCACACTGAGAACAACTAAGGTTCTTAAACTCAACTATTAAAAAAGTTTCAAACATTCACTGATGCTCCAGAAGGAAAACCCGATGCATTAAGAGTCAGGGGTCTGGGAATATTGGGCAGTTTTAACTGTTAAGGAAAAACAAGGGACTCATGAACAATCATCACCAAAAAAAAAAAAAAAAAAAAATCCGGGTAACGACAGTATTAAGAGCCAAAGGTTCCCAAAATTTTGAACAGGGTTATTTTCATAAATTCAGCTATTTATTTTCTTGTGGACTATATGTAAACATCTTTTATGTAAAATATCTTACTCAGGACAGTACTAAATAAAAAACAACATGCAATTTGTATGATCGCTCTTATTCTGTTAAAATTATTCACATTTTCACAGATTCTGCAAAGGGTTGCCCAACTTAACACTGTATATGACAACTGTTAAGTCTGATCAGTTACAAATGATAGCACTGAACTTCAGAACAGTCTTAAGGTCTGTGTTTGGTGCTTGAAAATGACACCAAGCTTTATTAACCCAAGCCATCCTAGGTGTATATGAAGTAAAATATCTAGCTTTGGCCAGACCACTAGATATTTTACTTCATAACTTGTTAAATATAGATATTTTTCTTACACAAATGCATCGCTTCACACTTCAGAAGGCCTTCATTAACCGCACGTTGTTTGTCATTAAAGTGCATATTGCAGGTTATACATTTTTTTCGAGATGAATATATAACCTTGTACAAAAATACCATATAAAAGGGTACTGCAGGGTTTAAACATGTTTTGCAGGACATAAGGGCATGAATTTAGTAGATAAAGTGACAGTCTCTGTAAAAAACGCTTTTTTTTCAGCGTCGCGTCATATTACGTCACTCAAGGGAGTCGATCGCCGAGCTCTGTGTTGATTCAGTGCAGAGTAGGCTAGTATTCAGTGACAACGGTCGTGAATTAGTGTGTTTTCTGTAGTTTTTGTATTCTATTTATCATCGTCATGGTAAATTATTGTGTTTGTGGAGGTTGCACAAACTTCAGCCTGTCAGGACATCGAGTACAGAAAGGACGCTGCTATCTTCCGTGCCGGGGTGTGTTTTGTGCAGGTGAAGAGACGGGACTTCACTTCTGCATCTGCGTCGAAAAAACGTGTTCATTATAGACCGAAGGATTATCATCCTGGCGATATGATGGAGTTCAACATTGTAATACTACTGTAAATAATGATATTAAATGAATAAACTTACACACTCAATGCTTCTTCACCATTTTTACTTGAATCAATTTCAACACTGATGAATACAAATTATGTACACATATATACAGTCTCACACTCACACAAAACAGTTTTGAATTATGTGCTGGTAATGTAAATACTCCAATTTCATTCATGCCATGTATATACTGTAAACGTATATACATTCAAGTTCACACAACTACATAATCACGGCGTCATATACATCCTCACACTATCAGTGAATGGGCACGGAATAAACTCATAACACAGAATTAATGAATAAAGGATAACATTACATGAAACACACAAACTACGTTCGGCCACCGGCGGGAGACATGATCACGGATCCGTCAGAGATGCAGCTTGATGAACACGTGAATTGTGCACCGTAAATCTTTATTATTATTATTATTATTATTATTATTATTATTATTATTATTATTTTATTATTTAATTTGCTAACTACCAAATCAGTCGTGATGAGAAACCGCTATATCACGTAACTTTAGTGTGGACGGATATTAACGCGTGTGACATAGGCCTGATCAAGGTTTATTAGATTCTGTTATTAGTAATCAATAACGTTACTCCTAGATGACCAATAGCTTTGCTATTGCCTGAATCATGATAATAATCTGTACAATATTGTGATCTGAGCACATATCGTTAGCTAAGCTAACACCGGTCGCTGCCCTGTTCTCCACTGCTTCTCCTCACACAACAGCTCAATTTGTCTATTTTGACCGTTATCCTGTCTAATCCTGGTCTGTCCCTGCTCTCTTAAACACATAGCAGGCTAATTGTATGGCTGTGGTTTGTGATACGAGTATGAATAAAAATTTACAATTTCCTCAGCATCCGAACTGTCATTGCGATCCATTGTTTTCCTATTGTTTTTATTGATCGCGCTCCCTTGAGTTACGTCACTTCCGATTTGGCATTTTTCAGATGCGGAAGTAAAATTCTCTCACAAAAAACAACTCCAGAAGCCTATGTAGCGTATTTATATGTGTTTTTTCAAGAAAATCTATTTAATACATTATTTTTCTATACATTGAATCACTGATGCTCTAACCTGCAATATGCCCTTTAAGTGCTGCTGTTTTGTGCTGTAGAAGACGTGGATCAACTTGTCAGATGGCATTCTGGATTTTTGCGTTCGCGTACGGTGGCTCTGAATTGTCAAAACGTCTCTCAAAACGCATGCCACGGATGCGAAAAACGCAGAAAATCGAACCTGATCCGAATATTTTTTTGACGGACGAAAGTTTCGGAGGCAGTGTGCAAACGCGATTGACATAACGTGAGGTCGAATTTATTTTTTTATTTTAAGTTTCACATGCAAATTTTGGACTCAGTGTGCAAAGGCCTTTAAGCTTGGGCTAATTTTCATTTGAAAGTGAACTAATCCTTTAAGGGTTAAAAAATTTAGTCTCGGAGGAAAACATAATAATAATATTATTAATAATAATAATAATAATAATAATAATAATAATGTTCAAATAGGTTAACAATATGTTGCATTTCTTAAACCAACATAATTTTGTTCTTGAAAATATTAGTAAATAATTACTACAAACTGTTTCTAAAGGACATTTTATTAAGATTTACAACAAAACTTATAAAACCACTTACCCATATCCTCCCATTCACTTCTGCAGGTACATTTTTGCCAGATTGTGTCCTTCACAATGGCTGTCTGTCAGCCCCAAAGTACCTAAAAAAATTAAAACATATCTTTCCCATTTCAACATATCTTTATGAATTACTTAAATATTATTATTTAAGTTCAGAAGAAATAATCAGATTAACACTTTTAAGTAGCAAATGCACAGTATCCGTATTCATATAGAACACAATATCGCATAACGACGGATTAAAGTAGCCTACCTTTGTTGTAAATGAAGACTTTTTGTCCATATTTAAGTAGGCCGTCTGGATTCTGAATGAAAACAAATCTAAAAGTTAGCTGTTATTCTAAAGCAGTATACACCCACAATTAATGTAATTGTCATGTCATTCTAAGAAAGATGGATTTTAGTGTATACGTAAAGGATAAACGAAAGATGTAAACTGAAAAAGACATTTAAAAACTTACATTCCAGTATTTATTGTTGAAGGCAGAGTTCCGTTGACCAGGAGACAGTTCTGTTGTTTGGGCCACAAACTGTCCCAGGCCAGCGGGTAAAACATCCTCCATCACAACTCTATATCTGCCGCGACTCTGTTTGTGAACGAGTCCGTACTCGCTTTTTCCGTCAAAAAGACAATCAGACCAGGGACATTTTGCGCCAATTTCTTCAACTACCATTCGCGCTGTTCGTCAATTTCAAATGTTCCTACGTCACGAGAAAAGCACGCTGTGATTGGTGGATTTACGCGTCGATTTACCATGGCCCAATCAGCGCCTCTCGTCTCCTGTAAACACCCAGTAGATTGTCATATTTTAAAATAAGCACTTTTTAACGAGGCTGAGTTGAAAATGTTCTCTAACCTTGTAATCAAATATAAACTGTAGCTACATTTGTTTGTTGCAAATTTACAGAAAATGCCATTGAGATGTTAATATTGTTAATAAAGATATTAAAGGGATAATTCACCCAAAAATAAAAATGTCATTATTTACACACCCTCAAGTTGTTCCAAACCTGTATAAATGTATTTGTTCTGTTCAACACAAAAGAAGATATTCTGAAGAATGTGGGAAACTGAACAGTTCTGGGGCACCATTGACTTCCATAGTATTAGTCCCAAAGCAACCTGGTTACAAACATTCCTCAAAATATCTTCTTTGTTCAACAGAAACTTGAGGGTAGGTAAATGATGACAGAATTTAATTTTTTTGGGTGAACTATCCCTTTAATATTGCTTGCCAACTGAAAACAAAGTTTCCCCATTTAGGCTACAGTTAATACAATCTTTTTAAAACAAATGACATTAATTATACATAAATTTCCCTTAGTAAAAAGTAAATTGAGTAAGACAGTGTAAAAGGTGCGAGTGTGGATTAGTAATCTGGCCCCCTGGTATCAAGGAGAAAAAATGTTGGCCCTCGTCAATATCAAAGTTACCCATCCCTGCCCTATGGTAAACACGTTCACGCAACAGTTCAGCCAAATACGAGACTTTCCCTTCCCCCAGAATTCATCTCACTTTTGCAGTCAAGTCAGTGTTCAACTAAAATAATGCATTTCATCTTTTGTTTCTTATTATATTTTGTATCTTATTATATGTTGTTTCTTTTGAGTTCAGCCCAATGCTGTTTCACACAATGGTGTTAAAACATGATGCCAGCCAGACCTAGAACCAAAACAGAAGTGCCAGATGTAATGATGATCTGGCCCAAACTTCATCACAATCTGGAATAATATCCACATTTTACAAATGTTGTTATGATAATGTTACTCCTTTATTATGGAACATTGTGGCAATATTGTATATTCTCCATTACATAAACCAAGCTAACCATGTCTTGAACATTGGGGGGAAGTTTCTTTCTTTCTTTTTTTTTTTCTTTTAATAAAGCGTAAAGAAACAAAACAGTGAAGGAAATTGTTGCTAATACAATGCTATATCAGTTATGTACAATAATAATTGAAGACTTCAGATGCAAAAGCCTTTAAGTGCCATTTGAAATTTTCTTATAAAACAAGCATGTTTATCAAGCTTATTACACTTTAATGGCAATGAAAAGGACCTATTAATTGCCATTAAAGTGAAATTTACTGAACCTAAACATACAAGCTTGACAAAAATGCTAATTTAAGAAGAAAATTTCAGATGCCACTTGCACAAGCTTTTGCATCTGAACTCTTCAATTGTAGAAAAAAAGAAAACATTAAATTGTGCAGAAATTAATTTCAATAGTACATTGAGAACTCAAGTTTAATAATACAATATAATGTTAGTTCTGAGATTGTTCAATTTAAGGAATGAATAATAGTGAATATTTATAAAAAATTACTGAATATTTACAACTTTGAATAATCTGTTACCTCAATAACATCCTCAAAACATCCTCAAAATGTTGCAGGTGAAATGTTCTAGATTTGTTAATATGTCACATTAGAAGAACATTTTATACAGAACATTTCATCACCTCAAACCTCAGTGATGTTCTTATAGTGTTTTCCTAATGTTGCTGAGAGAATGTTCTTCCTTTGTTTTATTGAAACATTGTGCGAATGTTTTATTGACAACATTATATAATATGTTACCTCAACAACATCCTCAAAATGTTTAGGTAAAATGTTCTATCATGGTTAATACGTCACATTAGAAGAACATTTTACCCAGAACATTTCATCACCTCAAACCACAGTGATGTTCTTATAGCGTTTTCCTAATGTTGCTGAGAGAATGTTCTTCCTTTGTTTTATTGAAACATTGTGCGAATGTTATATTTACAACATTATATAATATGTTACCTCAATAATATCTTCAAAACATCCTCAAAATGTTCAGGTAAAATGTTCTATCGTGGTTAATACGTCACATTAGAAGAACATTTTATACAGAACATTTCATCACCTCAAACCTCAATCATGTTCTTATAGTGTTTTCCTAATGTTGCTAAGAGAATGTTCTTCCTTTGTTTTATTGAAACATTGTGCGAATGTTATATTTACAACATTATATAATATGTTACCTCAATAACATCTTCAAAACATCCTCAAAATGTTGCAGGTAAAATGTTCTATCGTGGATAATACGTCACATAGAAGAACATTTTACACAGAACATTTCATCACCTCAAACATTAATGATGTTCTTATAGCGTTCTCCTAATGTTGCTGAGAGAATGTTCTTCATTTGTTTTATTGAAACATTGTGCGAATGTTATATTTACAACATTATATAATATGTTACCTCAATAACATCCTCAAAATGTTGCAGGTGAAATGTTCTAGATTTGTTAATACGTCACATTAGAAGAACATTTTACCCAGAACATTTCATCACCTCAAACCTCAATCATGTTCTTATAGCGTTCTCCTAATGTTGCTGAGAGAATGTTCTTCCTTTGTTTTATTGAAACATTGTGCGAATGTTATATTTACAACATTATATAATGTTACCTCAATAACATCCTCAAAACATCCCCAGAATGTTCAGGTTAAATGTTCTATCGTGGTTAATACGTCACATTAGAAGAACATTTTATACAGAACATTTCATCACCTCAAACCTCAGTGAAGTTCTTATAGCGTTCTCCTAATGTTGCTGAGAGAATGTTCTTCATTTGTTTTATTGAAACATTGTGCGAATGTTATATTTACAACATTATATAATATGTTACCTCAATAACATCCTCAAAATGTTGCAGGTGAAATGTTCTATCGTGGTTAATACGTCACATTAGAAGAACATTTTACACAGAATATTTCATCACCTCAAACCTCAATCATGTTCTTATAGTGTTCTCCTAATGTTGCTGAGAGAATGTTCTTCCTTTGTTTTATTGAAACATTGTGCGAATGTTATATTTACAACATTATATAATATGTTACCTCAATAACATCCTCAAAATGTTGCAGGTGAAATGTTCTATCGTGGTTAATACGTCACATTAGAAGAACATTTTACACAGAATATTTCATCACCTCAAACCTCAATCATGTTCTTATAGTGTTTTCCTAATGTTGCTGAGAGAATGTTCTTCCTTTGTTTTATTGAAACACTGTGCGAATGTTATATTGACAACATTATATAATATGTTACCTCAATAACATCCTCAAAATGTTGCAGGTGAAATGTTCTATCGTGGTTAATACGTCACATTAGAAGAACATTTTACACAGAATATTTCATCACCTCAAACCTCAATCATGTTCTTATAGCGTTCTCCTAATGTTGCTGAGAGAATGTTCTTCCTTTGTTTTATTGAAACACTGTGCGAATGTTATATTGACAACATTATATAATATGCTACCTCAATAACATCCTCAAAATGTTGCAGGTGAAATGTTCTAGATTTGTTAATACGTCACATTAGAAGAACATTTTATACAGAACATTTCATCACCTCAAACCTCAATCATGTTCTTATAGCGTTCTCCTAATGTTGCTGAGAGAATGTTCTTCCTTTGTTTTATTGAAACATTGTGCAAATGTTTTATTGACAACATTATATAATGTTACCTCAATAACATCCTCAAAACATCCTCACTATGTTGCAGGTTAAATGTTCTATCTTGGTTAATACGTCACATTAGAAGAACATTTTATACAGAACATTTCATCACCTCAAACCACAGTGATGTTCTTATAGCGTTTTCCTAATGTTGCTGAGAGAATGTTCTTCATTTGTTTTATTGAAACATTGTGCGAATGTTTTATTGACAACATTATATAATGTTACCTCAACAACATCCTCAAAACATCCTCAAAATGTTGCAGGTGAAATGTTCTAGATTTGTTAATACGTCACATTAGAAGAACATTTTATACAGAACATTTCATCACCTCAAACCACAGTGATGTTCTTATAGCGTTTTCCTAATGTTGCTGAGAGAATGTTCTTCCTTTGTTTTATTGAAACATTGTGTGAATGTTATATTTACAACATTATATAATGTTACCTCAACAACATCCTCAAAACATCCTCAAAATGTTGCAGGGAAAATGTTCTAGATTTGTTTGTACTTAACATTATAGGAACATTTTCTGAATTTAAAAACATTCTTAAAACATTTTTGGAACATTACATTCAAATGTTTTCTTTAAAACATTAAAAAACCTTTACAGAATGTTAGCCAAAGTTCTGAGAACGTTCCCTGCTAGCTGGGTTAACAGGTTCTGTATACGGTAACAGTGCTATAGCACCTCAGTTATCCCAAAGAACCAGTGAAGAACCGCTGAAGAACCACTGAAGCACCAAGATTTGGTGCTATACAGCACTTAAAGTGGTTCCCCTATGATTACGAGCCAAAGAGCTACTTTTAGTACTATATAGCACCATTTTTTAGAGTGTAAGAGAACACATGCTTGCAAACACATTCGGACCAGAAGGGCACAGAAATTTTATCATCATGAAATGATATGCTGGGTTATAATTGTCATTGTAGTGGTAAAAACTACTTTCAATGTTCCCAATCCTTCCTCTTGTTTTTTGTCCACTGTGGGAGATGTTGATGCAATGATCTTGAAGTTTGCAAAGTAACATCAATGTTTCAGACAATAACTAATATGTTTAATAAATAAAAATAAAGATGACATAAAACAAACAAATAACTTGAAGGCCGCTTGCAAACCTGGCTCCATGTGCATGGTCAAAAGAGTGTATGCTTTTGCACCAGCGCCCCCCTCCTATCAGCGGTAGCATATCCTTTTAAACATCTTTCCCCTCTCACCTATAGAGGGCACACAGTCAGAGAAATAAACACCATTAACAATATTGCAACAAACAGGTATTTAAATGAACACATTTATAAAAAATGTAATAAGGTGATAAGTATGGCTGCTACAGTCATCATGGCATGATATTTTGGGGCATGATTTTCATTATTATTATCGCACACCTTTGGATTGAGAATAAGTTGGCTTTTTTGAATGGATGTCAATGGTCAAGGCTTCAATACTCTGAGTTCAGTGAAGAAACAGCTGATCACTTTATGAACTAACAGCCTGTCTGCTGATCTTCAACATGTTTACCATTAAACATTCCAGACGTGTGTATGTACAGCTGGCTAATCAGAGGCCTGTAATCTGGGTGTGTATTAATGGTGTTTTTTGTGTTTTAACTGGTTTTGAAAATTACACACTTGGCATTGCTCAAGAATCTCAGGTGAGAGTGTGTTATGTTTGATGAGAGTGACGAAAGGAAAGCATGAGAGTAGATGAGATCCAATATTATTCAATATAGTTCCTCTTTTAATATAGTTCATAGAATTTAGTGCCTTATTTATTTTTGGAAAGTGTCTGGTGACAGTGGAGCTATTTGAAACCTTTTTCTTCATGTCCAACAGCAGTGAGTCAGTGAAGGAAGATTGCATCTGTTGATCAGCATTGTGACACACTAGAAGAGATGGAAGAAGACAAGCTGAAACACAAGGAAGGTAATGAAGAAAGAATATCAGTAATGTTAAAGTTGTCATTTAGGAAATTCCATTAATCTCTGTCTCTATTCCAGTCCAGATGAGCAGCAGTGCTCACACTGGAGTCAGTGTTGGTCTGAATGCTCAGACGGGAGCGACTGTAAATGCTCCTGTACTCACTGGAAACACCATCACAGGCCCGGTGAACATCAACATCAACACTGCAGGAAACGGTACTATCACTATAACTGTGCATATTAAGATACACTGCTTATTAGCAGTCAGTTAATAGCTTGATAAGTTAAATAATGCTCAGTGATTGTGAACCTTTTTCCTATAAAGTATGTAAGAATGTAAGAATTAGATTTCACTTCCTCTTCAGTCAAGATTCAGTCCCTCTCAGTTATCAATGGTCAGCAGCTGTGGCAAGAAATCATGTGAACATAGTCATGTCACAAATCTTCAATCTTTATTGAGCAGTTTACACAATTTATACTTTCCATAGAAAAAAGTGACAGTCCCATCCCGGATGTCCTTCAGAGGGCGCACAAAAATAAAACCATAAAAGGAATCATTTCACAGTACAAAATTTCAAATATGAAACACAACCTTGAACATAGAACAACAGGAACAAGGTGGCTAGAAATAAGAGGAAAAGAAACATATCAACTGAAAAACAACTTCTTATAAGGCAGTTATGGAACAATACAAAAGAGGCTATGTGACATTTTCTTCACTCATGCATATTCTCTATGGTGACTGAACATAAAAGAAGTGAATAGTGACTTATATTACATTCAGGAAGAGAATAAAAGGGCTGTAGGAGGCCTCTAAATCTCACAGTTGATTTTAAGGTCATATTGTTCACAGGCAGACATACTTTAGCTACAGGATTTGCTTTTGTGTATCTGTAGAAAATTATATTTGTTTTTATTTCCCTCCTACAGAAACAGCAGAGAAACACAGAGAAGAGCAAGGTACCATCTTAACAGTCATATTCTCTTAAAGGATTAGTCCACTTTTAAATAAACTTTTCCTGACAATTTACATACCCCCATGTCATCCAAGATGTTCATGTCTTTCTTTCTTCAGTCGAAAAGAAATGAAGGTTTTTGATGAAAACATTCCAGGATTATTCTCCTTATAGTGGACTTCAATGGCCTCTAGACGGTTGAAGGTCAAAATTACTAACTTACGGAACAAACGCAGCGGCAGTTTCATTTTTTTCCTTAAGTACAATAGGGAAGGCGTAGGACATACAGTGTAAGCTTTTTGAAGAATACCGAAACGGGAGGTACATTCAAGGCGATATTTTGTGTTTATAAAGCATAAACGGTTGTATTTTTTTAGAAAATGATCGATCGTTTCTCTAGATAAGACCCTTATTCCTCGTCTGGTATCATTTAAAGTCCTTTGAAGCTGCACTGAAACTGTAATTTTGACCTTCAACCGTCTGGAGGCCATTGCAGTCCACTATAAGGAGAAAAATCCTGGAATGTTTTCATCAAAAACCTTAATTTCTTTTTGACTGAAGAAAGAAAGACATGAACATCTTGGATGACATGGGGGTGAGTAAATTATCAGGAAAGGTTTATTTAAAAGTGGACTAATCCTTTAAGGCTAGTTCACACTACACCACTGAATGTCGACCAACACTAATAGACAGATATTGTCAGATAAGTCTTTTCCCTGTTGGCATCTGTTAGTGTTAGTCAGTGTTTGTTTTTACCTACAGAACATGTTCATTCACTGTTTGTCAGGAGCAGGAATGTGATCAGCATCAGTCTGTACAGTGTGAACTAGTCTTTTTAAAGTGTTTCAGAAGTGATTTAAACATGTCAGATGTATTTTGAATTTGGACACTAGCTCATGGGCCCAATGTATAGAAAATCTGTGTTTTATCCTAAATGTCTGTGTACACACAAAACTTATTCTCTTGATAAATAAAAGTAAGTGTAGGAATATTTATGACTTTTTAAATCTAAACGCTGCCATGCAGTGGTTGTAAAGGTCAGGTTGGGATCATTATTAATATTGTAACGAAGGTTAACTGTGAGAGGTGATGTACTGTATCACCAGAACTAACCAGACAGCACCACTAACCTTTTCAACAGCCAAATACTTCAGTCAACCACCGGATGTGACTGGCAATGACCATGACAGTATACCTTACATACAAGAACTAGAGCATTCACTGCCAGATGTTCCTCGATCCCTATCCTCTGTACTGAGTTTACAAATTTAAAAAAAGTATATATGCCAGGATGACAGTTCTGTTTTGAATGCTTAAGGGTATTCCCTTCCATGCATGTAATATATATTTATCAAAATATAGTGAATTAAATGGAAGATCTGAGGCCTCTGAGCTGTAATAATTTCAACAGTAATTTAAGTACAATATGTTGAATGAATTCTGATCAGATCATGCTGATGTGAAAGCTTTGACATTTGTCTTTTTTTAATAAAATATGTTTTTGCTTTCCCTCATATTTTATTTATTTACACTAAACAGAGAACTTGATTCTGAAAAAATTCTTAGGAACTCACAAAACAGACATGAAGGAGAAAGCAGAGCGTATTTTTGAAGGCATGAAAGAAAATGAAGCACTTCTTAAGGATGTTTACACAGAACTGTTCATCACAGAGGGAGATATGAAAGATGTCAATCAGGAACATGAGATTCTGAAGATTGATGATGCTTTCAAGAACAAAAAAACACAAGACAAACCAATCAAATGCAATGATATATTTACATTACTAAGAGGTAAAAATGAGAAAAAGATTGTGCTGACCAAGGGAGTCGCTGGCGTTGGAAAAACTGTCTCTGTGCACAAGTTCATCCTGGACTGGGCAGAAGGAAAAGCCAATGATTTTGTTGACTGTGTATTCCTGCTTCCATTCCGAGACATTAACTTGATGACAAATGAAGATTACAGTCTCCATGAGCTTCTGCTGGAATTTTATCCTGAACTGAAGGACCTGGAGAAATCAAAATTATATAAGGAATGCAAGATAGCATTTATATTTGATGGACTTGATGAGAGTCGCCTGCCTTTGAATTTTAACAGTAGATCATTGAACTCTGCTGAGAAAATATCATCTGTAGACGTGCTGTTCACAAGTCTGGTCAAAGGGATTCTGCTTCCATCAGCTCTCGTCTGGGTGACCTCACGACCAGCAGCAGCCAATCAGATCCCTCCTCAGTATGTGGGTTTGTACACAGAGGTGCAAGGATTCACTGACCAACAGAAGGAAGAGTACTTCAGAAAGAGAATCACAGATGAGACTCAGGCCTCCAGAATCATCTCACACATTAAGACGTCTCGTAGTCTCTACATCATGTGCCACATTCCTGTGTTCTGCTGGATCATGGCCACAGTACTTCAGGATATTCTCACCGGCAACAATACAGAGAACATCAGCACAACACTCACTGAAATGTATATTCACTTCCTGCTGATACAGATGAACCTGAAGAGCCAGAAGTACGATAAGCAAGAAGAAAGACAACGTACAAAACTCTTAGATTCGAACGGAGAAATTATTTTGAAGTTAGCCAAGCTAGCGTTTGAACAGCTGAAGAAGGACAACATTGTGTTCTATGAGAAAGATCTGGAAGCATGTGGTATTGATGTGAGTAAAGACACTGAGTTCACAGGAATGATCGCCGAGATCTTCAAGAAGGAACATGGGCTTCATGCAACAAAAGTCTTCTGCTTTGTGCATTTGAGTGTTCAAGAGTTTCTCGCTGCAGTGCATGTGTTCCTCTGTTACCTGAACAAGAACATGCAGGAGCTTCAGTTTTTCTTTGATGAACCAGAAGAAAACGTCACATTGCAGGAGCTACTAGAGAAGGCTGTTGATAAAGCCATGAAGAGTGAGAGAGGACATCTGTACCTGTTCCTGCGGTTTCTGCTGGGAATTTCACTGGAATCCAGTCAGAACCTGCTCAAAGGCCTGATCACACACACTGACGTCACCACAGAGAGCATCACACAAACAACTAAATACATTAAACGAAAACTATCCTGGTACACCTCAGATGAAGCTTCAGTCAACCTATTCTACTGCTTACTTGAGCTCAAGGATAATTCATTATATGAGGAAATCCAAAGATACCTCAGTTCAGGTGAACATCCAGGAAGAGAACTCTCATCTTCGATGTGCACAGTGCTGACCTACATACTGCTGATGTCAGAGAAGGTGCTGGATGAGTTCAACCCAAAGAGGTTCACGTCATCTTCAAACTACAAGAGATTTGTTCCAGCTGTGAGATGTTGCAGAAAAGCCCTGTGAGTAATTTCACTGATGGCTGTTTAATTAAAGGTTTTGATCTATCACTAAACAACTAAATGTAAAAAATACTGAATAATGAAATATCTGTATGTCCTGATTAAGAAGGGTACAATGTGTTATTGGAAAACATTGAACATCAGAAAATAATCTAGTTAAGCGTTCTGTTTTGTCAGATTTGATGGCTGTGGTCTTGATGAAACTTGCTGTGAAACTATATCTTCAGTTCTACAATCATCAAACTCCCATCTGACTGAGTGGGACCTGAGCTGCAATCACCTGAAGGATTCAGGAGTTATGCTGCTTTCTGATGGACTAAAGAGTTCACACTGTCAACTGAATATACTGAGGTTTGACATTCACATTCACTCATTTTCTATATTCAAAAAAATATGGACAAATATCTGTTTTCATAGCTATGACTAGCACATATTTTCTCCTGTCTATATTGTTGTATGAATGTATCAGTGGTGTTTTCTCCAAGCACCCAAGGAAGAAAACCTGATTTCAGTTTTCACAAAAAACTCCTGTCTCAGGCAGCATGCAATCTGAAATTCAGTTCTCTTTAGTGTTATATTTATAATATTCATATAAACATAGTCGGTTATGTCTTAAGTGACTTAAGTTACTTTTTTTTAACTGTTTCATGTCATAATAACAATTTAAAACATGTTCCCATTCTTTGTGCATTTGATTATTACAGCAGCTTTACATTCTTTTCATCAGTCAAATCCTCTGCACATCATGCCCCGAGGATCATATTACTTCCAGTTATTGCCTTATTTTAGTAGGACAGTTTCAGTGTGTTGATAACTTGAGAACCGCTGTGACCGGATCATTGAGATTTAATTGAGCTGAACTGTATCAGTTGCATTCATGTACAGTTTGCTGCAGTGATGAGCACAAATGCACAGATGAGTTATAAACTTAACCCTCAACCCTTACATTTTAATGGCTAACATCTCATTACACTGAATTTAGCACAAACATGTAGTTCAGATTATAAACCCTTCCTGATAATCACAGTGATACCACTGTTTGTTTCGTTCTCTACACAGGCTATTTGGGTGTAATCTGACTGGTCAGTCCTGTGAAAGTTTGTCTTTAGCCCTAGAATCCTCAAACTCTGTCCTGCGAGAACTGGACCTGAGTAACAATGACCTGCAGAATTCTGGAGTGAAGCTTCTTTCTGATGGACTGAAGAGTCCAAACTGTCAGCTGCAGATACTGAGGTATTTAAAGGGTTAGTTCACCCAAAAATGAAAATTCTGTCATTTATTACTCATGCTGTTCCACACCCGTAAGACCTTCATTCATCTTCGGAACACAAATTAAGATATTTTAGTTGAAATCCGATGGCTCAGTGAGGCCTCCATAGGAAGCAATGACACTTCCTCTCTCAAGATCCATAAAGGTACTAAAAACATATTTAAATCGGTTCATGTGAATACAGTGGTTCAATATTAATATTATAAAGCTACGAGAATATTTTTGGAGCGCCAAAAATAACAAAATAACGACTTATTTAGTGATGGCCGATTTCAAAACAATGCTTCAGGAAGCATCGGAGCACAGTGAATCAGTGTATTGAATCTGCTGTTCGGAGCGCCAAAGTCACGTGATTTGACACACTGATTCAATGTGCTCCGATGCTTCATGAAGCAGTGTTTTGAAATCGGCCATCACTAAATAAGTCTTTATTTTGTTATTTTTGGCGCTCCAAAAATATTCTCGTTGCTTTATAATATTAACACTCTGGGGTCGGCGATCACGCCGGCGTGACCACCGCATTTTTTTTCTAACCATTGTGAAAGAGACTCAAAATACTCTGTCAATGTTGCACATACAATTAAGAGCTATACACCATTTTAATCTGTGGAATATCTTCTTTTATTTGTGTACACTCAGAGTAACAACAAAATGTTGTGCTTTTTGTAAAATAAAGAAAACTAACATGATGCGTGATCTCTCGTCTCCCTCTGAATGAAGTCCAACCTGATAGTTCTCAGAAAATGAACTGTAACTTAGTGAATACTAATCACAAAAAAATGAGACTTCTGTCTAAAAAAACGTTGAAATGTCAGGTTTTAAATCGTGTAAGTCAAATCGAAAACAAAAATTCTGTGTTTATGTAATCTGTATGAAAAGAGAGCCATGTCAGAAGTCAGTGATCCAGCTCATTACCCGCTAATGCGGCCACGCCCACGGAGCCAGCGCTATTCAGATGCAAATTCAGAGGAAATGCATGCATTCATCATCTCAATCGTGTATTTATTGTCTTGAAAAGTGTTTATCTGGATGATAAAGCCATGGTTAGCGAGCTCTAGAAGACATGCAGTTAGTTCCTGGTTCTTCTTCTTCTTTATATGGATTTGTGGACTAAAGGTGCACAGAGCGCCCTCCGGCTGCAAGTATGAATTGAAAACACAGTATCCAGCACTCATAGTGATGACAATAAATATTGAATAAATATTACTCCTCTGTATAGAAAATTGACAAACATATGAGAATCCATCAATATTTCTCCAAATGCACATGCTTTTAAGCTAAAAGCCTATATGAAATGCCATAGAGGTAACATAACTGTTCAGACACTTTGCATCACAGAAATGCATTACATTTTAAAGAATATAATAGAATACCATTATTTTAAATTGTAATAATATTTCACAGTATTGCAGTTTTTTCTGTATGTTTGATTTACACCATGATGAGCTGAGACATGATTTTTTCACAGCCTACCTGACTGAAAGAGCTCATTATTTATGCAGGACATTAGAGCTCTTTATGTGATTCTTTTGTCTTCTCAGGTGAGAATCACCCATTATTCATGATGATTCACGCCTCCACGCATACTGTGTTTCTTGACCAAAGATGTTTTATAAAATTTAAATCTCTCTATTGTTTTATATGAACAAGCAGGCAGCATAATTTTTACCTCATTTTGAAGCAAAAACTCTAGTCTACAACCTCCAATAACCAGAAGTCTTGTGAACACAAATTTAATATATATTTTTTGGCTTTATTTCAGTGACTTAAGTTTTTTGTTTTTTCAATAACCATGCATAAACGTTATTCCTTCAAAAATACAAACATGTACATACATGTTCCTCACATATTATTGTAGCCTAGTTTGTGCTGAATACAGTGTAATGACACTTTTTCCATTAATATGTTTATGAACAACTGAAAAAAGCACAAATGTCAGGGCATGTCAAACCTTCTCCAGGGCCCCAAAAAACCTCAGACCCCTGAGGGTTAATATTGAACCACTGTACTCACATGAACCGATTTAAATATGTTTTTAGTACCTTTATGGATCTTGAGAGAGGAAGTGTCATTGCTTCCTATGGAGGCCTCACAGAGCCAACTGATTTCAATTAAAATATCTTAATTTGTGTTCTGAAGATTAATGAAGGTCTCTGGAACGGCATGAGGGTGAGTAATAAATGACAGAATTTTCATTTTTGGGTGAACTAACCCTTTAAGAACATATAAGAGATAATTTACAGTAAGAAGGTCGTAGTGTTTGTAGATGATCTGACTGTTGATGTGTGTGCTCTGCTCTCTTTCAGCCTTACTCACTGTAATCTCACTGTTCAGTCTTGTGAGAGTTTTTCATCAGTCCTGCAATCCTCAAACTCTGTCCTGACAGAGCTGGACCTGAGTAACAATGATCTACAGGATTCTGGAGTGAAGCTTCTTTCTGATGGACTGAAGAGGAACTGTAAGCTGGAGATTTTGAGGTAAATGGTTTCCCTTAAAATAATTAACAAAATGCTACCATAATACAGATTTTCTCAATCGATTTGATATACTTGTCTAAACTCAAGTCACTGTTCTCCAAACAGTTAACATGGTGATCTGAACACTTTATAATGAGTCAAATGTGAAGGCCTTTATGATAACCATACTTCAAATTTGTCCTCTGCAATTTAATCCATCCATGTTAGTGCTTGAGGCCTCTCTCAAACAAATATCAATGATAATACTGTGGTCAATAAAACAAAATTCTTTTTATTACAATTAACATGACAATGTGCACATTCCTGTTTATTTTTATTTATTTTGATCCAACTACCATAGTTGGTTCAGTGAAGCCCAGGTGCCACTTACAGGCCTATTATGTGAAGAACATTCAAAATGGTGATGTGAAAGGACTTTATAATACTGCCATTTTTGATAATTATTGATAATTATGCCATTTTTGATAATGCATTATCAGTGTAACAGTGAAAACGTCTCAGGTTATGTATGTAACCATAGTTCCCTGAGAACTAGGGAACGAGACTCTGCGTTTGATTACGCAATGGGGAACGTCACACGTGACACAGTGTCTGAAAGCAAACTATCCAACAACTCCAATCCCTATTGGCCGGCGACAGCCTATGACGTAATATGCCGCGACCCGGAAGTATAAAGGAGCGCCTGGAGAAACAGTCAGTATCTATTGTCTTGAGGGACTGTTCTGACTTTGGCGCTCCGAACAGCAGATTCGATAGGCTGATTCAATGTGCTCCGATGCTTCATGAAGCAGTGTTTTGAAATCGGCCATCACTAAACAAATCGTTATTTTGTTTTTTTGGCGCTCCAAAAATATTCTCGTTGCTTTATAATATTAATATTGAACCACTGTACTCACATGAACCGATTTAAATATGTTTTTAGTACCTTTATGGATCTTGAGAGAGGAAGTGTCATTGCTTCCTATGGAGGCCTCACGGAGCCAACTGATTTCAATTAAAATATCTTAATTTGTGTTCTGAAGATTAACGAAGGTCTCTGAAACGGCATGAGGGTGAGTAATAAATGACAGAATTTTCATTTTTGGGTGAACTAACCCTTTAAGAACATATAAGTCAAGTCAAGTCAAGTCAAATTTATTTATATAGCGCTTTTACAATTGGTAATTGTTTCAAAGCAGCTTTACATATTAGAAGGACAGAAAAAAGGGAAGTGGTTAAAAATAAGCTGTACAAACAAGATGGTGCTACATTAAGCCAATGTCGGCTGACTCCCAGGGGTGGAAAAAACCCCCTAGGAGAAAAACCCAGCGTGCTAACACTGGGAAAAAAGTCCTAGGAGGGAAAAAACCCCTTGGAAGATATATATAATATATGTAAATGGATATGGAGATCAAAATCTGAATTATACATTTTTATTATAGAGATTAAAAATAGATTATATATAAATATATGTAAGCGGATACGGGGATTAAAAATCTGAATTATAGATGCAGCCAGAACTGGATCTGTAGGCCCATTGTCTCCTGGGCTACGTTGTAGTCAGGTCCAGACACAGGTTCTCCATCTGATCTGGATACGGCCTGGATCCAGCACCCGGCAAACCTCAGGATAAGCAGAGAGACAGATATTAGCGTAGATGCCATTCTTATTCTGATGTACAGGTATATCTAGTGTTATAGGAAATGTTCTCGGTTCCGGCCGACCTAATTATTGCAGCATAACAATCCTTTAACGGATTTGAAAAATGTTAATGTATTGATAATGTGTTATGTGTATGCAAGAGCAAAGAGATGTGTTTTTAGTCTAGATTTAAACTGACAGAGTGTGTCTGCTTCCCGAACAATGCTAGGAAGATTGTTCCAGAGTTTAGGTGCTAAATAGGAAAAGGATCTGCCCCCTTCAGTTGATTTTGATATTCTGGGTATTATCAACTGGCCTGAATTCTGAGATCGCAATAAACGTGAAGGACTATAATGCATTAAGAGCTCACTTAGGTACTGGGGAGCTAAACCATTTAGAGCTTTATAAGTAAGTAGCAAGATTTTAAAATCTATACGATGTTTAATAGGGAGCCAATGTAATGTTGACAGAACTGGGCTAATATGGTCATACTTTCTGGTTCTAGTAAGAACTCTAGCTGCCGCATTTTGGACCAACTGTAGTCTGTTTAAAAGCCGAGCAGAACAACCACCCAGTAGAGCGTTACAATAATCTAGTCTTGAGGTCATGAATGCATGAACCAACTGTTCCGCATTTGTCATTGAGAGCATATGTCGTAATTTAGATATATTTTTTAGATGGAAGAAGGCGGTTTTACAGATACTAGAAACATGACTTTCAAATGAAAGATTGGTATCAAAGAGCACACCCAGGTTCCTAACTGAGGACGAAGGTTTAATGGAGCACCCGTCAAGTGTTAGAGAGTATTCAAGGTTTTTTCGTGAGGAAGTTTTTGGTCCGAAGATTAGGATATCAGTTTTTTCTGAATTTAATAATAAGAAATTTCTTGTCATCCAGTTTTTAATGTCAGCTATGCATTCTGTTAGTTTTGTGAATTTGTAGGTTTCGTCAGGGCGCAAGGAAATATAGAGCTGAGTATCGTCAGCGTAGCAGTGAAAACTAACACCATGCTTCCTAATTATCTCTCCTAAGGGCAGCATGTACAGAGTGAAAAGCAACGGTCCTAGTACTGAGCCTTGTGGTACTCCATATTGAACCTGTGATCTATACGACATCTCTTCATTAACTACTACAGACTGATAACGGTCAGATAAGTACGATTTGAACCATGCCAAAGCAATTCCACTAATGCCAATATAGTTTTCAAGTCTTTTTAAAAGAATGTTGTGATCGATAGTGTCAAAAGCAGCACTGAGATCTAATAACACTAATAGAGAAATACAGCCACGATCGGATGATAAGAGTAGATCGTTTGTAACTCTAACGAGAGCAGTCTCAGTACTATGGTATGGTCTAAATCCTGACTGGAAATCCTCACAGATTCCATTTCTTTCTAAAAAGGAGCACAGTTGTGTTGAAACTGCCTTTTCTAGTATCTTTGACAGAAAAGGTAGATTCGAGATTGGCCTGTAATTTACTAAATCTCTCGGATCTAGTTGAGGTTTTTTAATAAGAGGTTTAATAATAGCCTGCTTAAAGGTTTTTGGCACGTATCCTAGTGTTAAGGATGAATTAATTATATCAAGAAGTGGACCTACGACCTCTGGAAGCATTTCTTTCAGTAGTTTAGTCGGCATTGGGTCTAACATACCCAATTGATTTTGATGATTTGATAAGTTTAGATAATTCTTCCTCTCCTATAGCGGCGAATGATTCTAGTTTTACCTCAGGGACACTACAGTGCACTGTCTGAAGCGAAACTGTAGACGGTTGCATGTTTATAATTTTCTCTCTAATATTATCAATCTTGCAAGTAAAGAAGTTCATAAAGTCATTACTGCTGTGCTCTATGGAAACGTCAGCAGTTGAATCTCTGTTTCTAGTTAATTTAGCCACTGTGTCAAATAAATACCTAGGATTATGTTTGTTTTCTATTAAGAGATTTGAAAAATAAGTAGATCTAGCATTTCTTATAGCCGTTCTGTACTCAATCATTTTTTCTTTCCACGAAAGGCGAAAAACTTCTAGTTTTGTTTTCTTCCAACTATGTTCAGCTTTTCTAACAGCTCGTTTTAGAGCCCGAGTGTGCTCATCATACCACGGCGTTGGATTAGTTTCCTTAATCTTCTTTAGACGTAAAGGAGCGACTGCATCTAATGTGCTGGAAAAAAGAGAGCCAATAGTTTCTGTTGCAGCATCGAGTTCTTCTAAGTTGTCAGGTATACTAAGGCGATGAAACTGCTCGGGGAGATTATTTATAAAGCAATCTTTAGTGGTAGACGTGATGGTTCTACAATATTTATGGCTGGGTGGTGGTTTTGTAGCCTTGGCTAATTGTATTATACACGAGACTAAGTAATGATCTGATATATCATCGCTCTTCTGTAGAATTTCAACAGCATCAATATCAATTCCATGCGACAGTATTAGATCTAGGGTATGATTACGACAATGAGTGGGTCCTGACACGTGTTGTCTAACTCCAATAGAGTTTAAAATGTCTGCAAATGCCAATCCAAATGCGTCTTTATTATTATCTACATGGATATTAAAATCACCAACAACAAGGACTTTATCCGCAGCCAGTACTAACTCTGATAGAAAATCAGCAAATTCTTTGATAAAGTCAGTATGGTGCCCTGGTGGCCTGTATACAGTAGCCAGCACAAATATCAACTTACATAATGTTACATAAAGCACCATCACTTCAAAGGAATTATATTTGAAATTCTTTTGAATGATTCTGAATATATTACTATAAATTACAGCAACACCTCCCCCTTTGCCTTTCTGTCGAGGATTGTGTCGATAATCATAACCTTGAGGACTAGATTCATTTAAAGTAATGTAATCGTCTGGTTTTAGCCAGGTTTCTGTCAAACACAGCAAGTCTAGTTTATTGTCTGTGATAATTTCATTTACAATAAGTGCTTTTGAAGAAATAGATCTAATATTCAGTAACCCAAGCTTTATCATTTGTTTATCTGATTTATCTGTGATTTTCATTTTTTGAACATCAATTAAATTTTTACCCTTAACACTCTGAGGTCTAAAAATGCGCCGGCGCGTTTTGCAGTTTTTCTTTCACATTGCAGCAAAACAGACTTAAAATACTCCGTCATTTTTTGTCATAGAGACATAAGTAATATATCAATTGAAACTATAGAATGTCTTCTTTTTTTGTGTACACTCACAATCAAAATAAAACTTTGTGCTTTTTAAAAATAAATAAAATATACAGGGTGTGCTGTCCTGCCGTCTCCGTCTCTGCAAACATCATTCTAAAACGTCACTAAAAGTAACTAAAATAGATGGCTAATACATGCTACATGGACATGAGAGATATGTCTTTGGAAAGCTTTAAGTATCTACTTTTAAACAAAACAAATAAATTCTAAAACAAATATTCTCCCTTTATGTAATCAGTATAAAAGTAAAGAGAGGTACTGTTTCTCCTGTCTGACCTAATTATCTTTAATGTGTGCCCGCCCACGCGCAGAGCGCTCTATTCATAAGATAATGTGCTGAGGCGATCTATGCAAACTGTAAACGCCCCTAACAGCATCTTAAAAAGCATCAAGTTTCATCAGATTCATTCGCTTTCCTTCGTGTTTGGAAGATGGCACGCTACTCAGGTGAGCAGGCTCTTCAGATGGTCCTGGACAGTGAGGAAGAGTTCACTTTTTCCTCGGAAGAAGAACACGACTCTGACGATGAACGTCTGCATTTTGAAGAGCGACTTGATCCAGCTGAAGATACAGTTTCTGATGAGTAAGTGATTTAGTTTTACTTAAATTATTTGACGTGTTTTTTTTTCTATATAAGCGTACATATATATTTGCCTTATATTTACAACTATCTATATAACTATATATATAACTTTATCTCATAAAAACGCTTATAAATAGAATGCTTTTCTGTTGATATACTTAAATTATTTGACGTGTTTTTTTTGTTTTATATATAAGCGTACATCTATATTTGCCTTATATTTACATCTATCTATAAATATATATATATATATAGCGTATCTAAGTAGCGTATATGATAGGCGTGAATGTGCTAAAATATGCTTGGTTGTGAAATGCGCGAACATGTTGCTATTTGCTAAATGTGCTAACTGATATAGCAGACTGTAAACGTTTACATATTCGCACACTTTGTCCGGTAATGGCCAATTGACAGACATATACAGCATGCTTGTATACCTGTTACTTTCCTGTCAGTTATGCATAGCTAATGGTATGAGAGTATTATCTTATATGCTAATAATAACAGTTTTTTTTTTTACATTTTTTTTTAGGAATGTGGATCCATCACTCTCACATTCACCTGCAATTCCCACTAGGAGGGCACGCAGCAACACAGGCGGAAATGAGAAAGAGTAAGTACACTTTTACCCACTATATGGTAGGCCTATATACACTACCGTTCAAAAGTTTGAAATCTGTAAGATTTTTCATGTTTTTAAAATAAGTTTCGTCTGCTCACCAAGGCTGCATTTATTCAATTAAAAATACAGTAAAAACAGTAATATTGTGAAATATTATTACAATTTAAAATAACTGTTTTCTATTTGAATATATTTCACAAAGTCATTTATTCTTGTGATGTCCAGCATCATTACTCCAGTCTTCAGTGTCGCATGATCCTTCAGAAATCATTCTAATATGATGATTTGCAGCTCAAGAAACATTTATTGTTTACAATTGTTCAGAAATGTTTCATAAGTAGCAAATCATCATATTTGATGATAATATTTGATGATAATATTCATAAGATTCATATTTGATGATAATATATATAATATATTTGATGATGATATATCATATATATGATAAATCATCATATATCTGTCTGTTCTACCATCCATGCTGCTTATAGTGGAGACACTGTGCAGAGGAGGGTGAAATCACAAGGTACATGGAGGACAAAGACATTTCCGTGTCCTGCACCTGTGACTGCATACAACCAACACATGGGGGGTGTCGACCTGTCTGATCAGCTGATACAATACTACACAACACAACACAAAACAATGAAGTGGTACAGAAAGATCTTTCTACACTTCCTGGACATTGCTGCCACAAACGCTTTCATTATACACAAAGACCTATACGATACCATGACCCATAAAGAGTTCATAGAACAGCTTATTGCAGAGCTCTGTGGTGTGTCGTCACAGAAAGCAGCTCCAAAACAGACCAAAAGTGACCATGTACCGGTTCCAGGAGCAGAGCTGACATCAGATGCAAGGAATAATGCCACCGCTGGTCGTCGGAACTGCATGCTTTGCAAAGTACAGCTTGGTAAAAGGCAAGACACACCTTGGAAATGCCAGGCATGTGACATTTACTTGTGTCTTCAGTTGAAAAGGAACTGTTTTCAAAAATGGCACACAGATGTGTGACTGTTCAGATTCTCTGTTCACCACCTCTCACTGACCATTGGGCTGCAAAGATTATCTATATGTGATCAAGCAGGTTATGTATAGGGTGTAAAAGTGGGCTTTTTTTATAAACCTTACCTTTATTTGCCTGTATACACAAAATGTGCCTTTGACCCTAGTTTATATGTGGATTATATTGTTAACTTTATTTTAAATAAAAAAGAAAAAAAACAATGATATGTCTTGTCTTTGCATTTTCTTAGTTGACTCAGTCACATTCCTGACTGAATGGCTCATTATGCGGCTCATTAGGGGCAGGGTCTTAATCTCCCCAGGTGTAAATCACTTCATTATTCATGAAGAGTCACACCTCTTCGCATATGGCCTACCTAAACAAAAAGTGTCTTAGAAATTTAAAATCAATACAATGTTTTATGTGTCAGGGTAGGGAGGATCATTTCCACATCATTTTGAAGCAAAAACTCTACACTAAAATATACAATTCTCAAAAGTCTTGTGAAAAAACATTTAGTATGCATTTTGAGGTATTGTTTCAGTTACTTTTTTTTTTTGTTTTTTCAATAACCACGCATAAACATTATTCCTTTAAAAACACAAACATGTACATACATGTTCCTCACATATTATGGTAGCCTAGTTTGTGCTGAATACAGTGTAATGACACTTTTGTCATTAATATGTTTATAACCAACTGATAAAAGCACAAATGTCAGGGCATGTCAAAACTTCTCCAGGGCCCAAAATCAGCCTCAGACTCCAGAGGGTTAAAAGGTTTCGGAAGTTTTTTGTATTTGTATTCGAGGTACAGACACAGTCTCTATGTGATAATATCTAGGTGAGAGAGTTTCTATGTGCTGTGAATTATTTGAGTTCTGTGACGTGAGGCGGCTAGCAGACGATCGGTTTAGCCAGTTTGTCTGCGTCCTGATCTGGGCCCTGGTTTGTCATGTTTCAGCTCTAAGACTATTTGCCAAATTTCTAGATAGAAGAGCAGCACCATCCCGGGAGGGATGAATACCATCTCTTTTCAACAGATCAGGTCTGCCCCAAAAGCTTTTCCAATTGTCTATGAAACCTATATTATTCTGCGGACACCACTTAGACAGCCAGCCATTGAGTGATGATAACCTGCTAACTATCTCATCACTCCGACGAACAGGAAGAGGGCCAGAACAAATTACTTCTGCTGACATTGAATTTGCAAGTTCACACACCTCTTTAATGTTAATTTTAGTGATCTCCGACTGGCGAAGTCACGCGCATTTTGTCAGTAAAGCCGGTTCCCTGATTGCCGCTAAATCGCCATCACCTGCTTTCAAATGGAGCGGCATTTAATAGACAGAGCCGTAGATCACTGATAAGCCACGCAATATCGCGTTCATATCGCAGATGTATCGCCTTCGATAATGAACACGATATTGCGTGGCTTATCAGTGATCTACGGCTCTGTCTATTAAATGCCGCTCCATTTGAAAGCAGGTGATGGCGATTTAGCGGCAATCAGGGAACCGGCTTTACTGACAAAATGCGCGTGACAATCGCATGCGATATATCGCCCAGCCCTATTTTAAAGTATATTAAAATAGAAAACCATTATTTGGTTAGAGACTTAAGACTTCTTTTTTATAAAATGTGTCCAATCTTTTGACTGGTACTGTGATTTAACATAGGCCTATACAAAATTTTCTTCACATCATGTGCAATAATACGTGCATGCATGAGATCACAAAAATCATGTTTTTTTTTTTTGTCAAAAGTGGACATTAATCCTCTTATCAGCATGATCACAGAGGGTTTTTTCCTACCTGACTGAAAGGCCTCATTATTATGCAGTTCATTACACCTCATTATGCGATTCTTTTTTCTTCTCAGGTGTGAATTACAGGAATATTCATGATTATTCACACCTCCACGCATACTGTATTTATTGACCAAAGATGTCTTAGAAAATTTAAATCTCTCTATTGTTTTATATGAACGAGTAGGCAGGATAATTTTTACATAATTCTGAAGCAAAAACTCTAGTCTACAACCTCCAATACCCAGAAGTCTTGTGAACACAGATTTAATATATTTATATATTTTTTGGCCTTATTTCAGTGACTTAAGTTTTTTGTTTTTTCAATAACCATGCATAAACGTTATTCCTTCAAAAACACAAACATGTACATACATGTTCGTCACATATTATTGTAGCCTAGTTTGTGCTGAATACAGTGTAATGACACTTTTGTCATTTATATGTTTATGAACAACTGAAAAAAGCACAAATGTCAGGGCATGTCAAAACTTCTCCAGGGCCCCAAAAATCCTCAGACCCCACAGGGCTAAGGAAGGCCTGGATGGGCCTATAACCTTAACAGACATGTGGCATCAGCTCGTGGCAGTGTTTTAGGCACCAAGACTGATAAAAAACAGAACCATAGGAGGTTAGATTCAACCAGAAGTGTATACAGATAATTCTCAAAGAGAAATATAAACAAACATACACCAGCGTGTTCAAATAGGCAGCCCATAAGGCCTAGCAACCTCTAAGACACACGGCGTAAGTCTAGTGGCCATTTCGAGGAGTACAATAGATCCACCATAGGCGCTAGGTGGCTATTCAGCTCAACTAGAGTAGGAATCAGACTCAGGGAGGCAGATGTAGTTTAAACCAAACCTCAGTAAGTTTTCACCACAACATTCACTCTGAGGGGCCAGCCACTCAAAAGTACTCGGTAAAAGCACCCTATTACTCTCACAGCGAGAGGAGTACATAACTGAACTCCACATGCTACACCGGAGGCCGAAGTAGGCCTACCTTAGTAAACACATGGCATCACAGTGGCTACCATAACCATACCAACTAGTAGGCCATGTATTCAGAGATTTTTCCAAAGAGGGAATACATAAAACGCTGCCATACATCGTGAACAGGCCTGTTTAGGGCCTATTCGTCAGCGATGGGGCGTGGCCGATGGTGGTATGGCTTCCCAGGCATCCTGCCAGCAAAAGGGCCTTGAGGGGCCTACCATTTCAGCAGCAAGCGGTGTTCAGCCTGTTTGCAGAATAAAAAACACAAACTGTGCCAACATGTAAACTAAAAGGAGGCCTTATTAGGGCCTACCCTAGTAAACACATGGCATCAGCCAGTCCAAGACCATACCAACCAGCCGGCCATGCATTCAGTGGAAAACCTTTCACGCATAAAACCGTGAGAAGGAATGCATATTACGCCATCATACTCCACGAGAGGCCTGCTTAAAGCCTACTCAACAGAGGTGGGGCGTGACCGATGGTGGTATTGGATTCACAAGCACCCTGCCAGCATGTCAGCTAAAAAGGAGGCCTTATGGGGCCTCCAAGTTCAGCAACAAGTGGCATTCAGGCCGTTTGTCCATAAACTGTGCCAACAGGTAAACTAAAAAGAGGCCTTATTAGGGCCCAGGCACGTGCACATATAGACAAAAAAGGGGCTTGAGCCCCTGCCCTTTTTCTTCCTGGAAAGAAAGTGCCCTTTTTTCTGGGGTGCTTTTTTTTTTTTTTTTTTTAAATAAATGAATATATATTCCTGTTTGCGCACAGCTTCCCTGTCAAACAAATATATTTACTGTATAAAACAAATAATAAAAAAAAAATACTATATCAGGTCGGCTTTGTTGAGTTCAGATCCCTCACTCCGCGACACGCCATTCATGCCCGCACGCACGCGCGCCACGCCCCACCTCACCTAGAGTTTGCTGCTGGCTGAAAACTTGTGACAACTATTCCCGCAAAAAAATGCAACTGCTGTCTGGCGATGAGAAGCGAAAAAGAAAAAAGCCCTAGATGGATCCATCCCGTGCATTTCTTTCAGGTAGGCTAGCCTATGTTCACAAACCTGAAAGTTTTGTCTATTTAAGGGTTATTTATACATTTAACGCTGCATTAATAGTTTGACCACAATCAACACATCTGCCTGATTTGATACTAATGAAATTTATGTCATATTATAATTTCAATCATTTTATTGTGCTATGCATTGCGTTTTGAACCATGGTAAAGATATTGGTTGGGCTGTCAATACCAGAAGAGGAGCATTCCATGGACGCACATCCATGAACCGCATTATTAGACAGTTTTCTAAGGATGCATGGTTTATTAAAACTATTTAAAATCATAATACAGCATCAGCTACATAATGCTATTCTTACATCTACACTTACACAGGATAATACATCAATAAAAGTTTAAACCCTCGCTCTGTCCACATATTCTTGTTGAAGAAATTACAGTGGCTGTAGCATTTCTATCACAAAGAAGTGGCCGAATATTATTATTTAACTAATAATATATTTTTAATCATGGTGGCTTTGATCGTGGATTTGATCGTGCTGTGCTGTCTAACAACAAAAATCAGCAGGCTTTTGTCATCCTCTGCAGGCATTTGTTATAATATATAATGTATTAACAGTTCAGGAAAAAAAAAAAAAAAAACTCTTGATGTGTTTAAATATGCAGATTAGCTTGTTTTAGTTAATTTAGAAGAAATCTACAGATGCAAACAGACGGAGGGTAGTAGGCTTAAAACAAACTCCATCTAAATGTGTAGGGTTAGGGTTAAGTTTTCTTTCCATTAGAGTAAAAGACATGGCAGCAAAAATGGACCTTAACATTGTAAAATTGTAAAATCTTAAAATTGTCCACTTCATGAAAGAAGTATTCCAATAACACCAAAAAATTAAAACGATTGATTGATTTGTGCAAAATAAACAAATTATTAGTGAAACTATGTCCTTCTTCTTGGTGCAGTCATTTATTCTAAATATATATAGCTACTTGAAAATAGTTGCTGTTGACTTCTCTTGTGATAAACCAATTGAATACTAAAGAAGACCATGGTCTCTGTGTGAACTAATTATTTTGTAGAAATCTGTGGAGTATAAAACAATTGCGTGAGTGTAAGTGAAGTCAAAGTTGTCTTAATATATTTAAGGGTTCATTATTTTTTAAATAAATAATTATGAGAAGTGCCCTTTTTTCCACTTGAGCCCCTGCCCCCCAAAATGTCTGTGCACGTCCCTGTTAGGGCCTTATTAGGGCCTACCCTAGTAAACACATGGCATCAGCCAGTCCAAGACCATATCAACCATCAGGCCATGCATTCAGTGGAAAACCTTTCACGCACTACTGAGAGAAGGAATGCATATTACGCTGCCATACTCCACGAGAGGCCTGCTTAAGGCCTACTCAAGAGATGGGACATGGCCAATGGCGATATGGGTTTTTGGATTCCCAGGCATCCTGCCAACATGTCAGCTAAAAAAGGAGGCCTTGTGGGGCCTACAATCTCAGCAACAAGTGGCGTTCAGCCTGTTTGCAGAATAAACACAAACTGTGCCAACATGTGAACTAGAAAGGAGGCCTGTTGGGGCCTACCATTCTAATGACACGTGGCTTCAGCTTGTGAAATAAAGGGAACCAAGCTACAGGGAACCAGCTCTAACCCAACAATAGCTGTGGGAAGTGCAACCTGAGCTAGGCTACACATTCCAACAGGCAATGTACCCTAAATCATATGTGACTAAAGGGAACCAAACAATGCCAACATGGTCTGAGGGAGGCCTAAAATGGCCTACCGCCTCGAACAGACACGTAGCAAAAGCCTGTGGCAGTGTAAACTATGTGAGCAAACTATGATCATCTAACAGCACTTGTTAGAAATACAATTGCTAACTAGAAGGAGGCTAATTAACCATAAGAGCCTACAATCAAAGTTATATGCAATATAGCTGTTAACAAGATCACAAAAAGGGAGCTAATAGAAACCAGCTTTTCTCAAAAAGTGGTTCTATACTACCCTGAGTATGCAATCCAACAGGTGATGCACTCAGTAACACCAATAAACCTACTAATGGGGAATATTAGGTCACCAATGTCTCCAATAGTGGCTAGATAAAAAAGCCTGCTATTATGAGAACAGGTGCTAACCAGTGGCAGCATAAGTAAGCTCACATATATTGTAGGGCAAAAGTCTAGAACTTCAAAGCAAACACAACGCTTTGATGTATATGCTATTTTCAAAGAGGAAAATAATTTTCTCCATACAGATTTTCAAATCTGTACTGAGCCATAGAGGATGGATGCTAAATACTAGCAACGTCAACTCAAACTTTATTAAAGAAAACAAGTATCTCAGAGGAAAAATCACATTTTCCATAGCATAAAAGTTCTAGAAAGTGGGGCCAAGCACACACATCATGACTTATCTACGCAAAGATAAGGGCCTACCACCTGAGATAACAGCATCAGGAAGTCTAAAAACAGTCTACAACCTAGCTGTTAAACTCAACAATTGCACCTACATAGCAAGGGGATAATGGTCATACGGCCTAACAACTCCTTCGGGAGGAGGCCAGAACTAGGAAATATACAACATGACAAGGGAAGTATACATAGGGTTATATGTAAATAACACACCTAATCTAGCTCTAGTCTGGCGGCTAAGCTACGGGCCTTCTTACAGGGCCACAAGCCTAGTGAAACCTGGGTTTCACCTCCAAATCTCATGGATAAGAGAAAGAAAGCGAAGCTCACAAGCAAACAATGTCAGGCGGCCGATTAAGGCCGACCTAAACATACATAATAACTGAAGTGACGAGTGCTAACTCAAACTACTCTAGAAAACAGCAGATGAGAAGCTACTCTAAACAACAGGTGTCTAAGAGGCGGCCATTTTGTGGCCTGCACAATATATATTCTAGCCAGCCTATCAACTTCAGTTTGCCCAAATGCCCCCCCCCCCCTACTTTTCTGACTACATGCTCAGAAATCTATACAGGAAAACAAGGTCTTATTTTAAAACACATAAAATAGACCCTCCTGCGGCTCAAAGACCAAAGACTCCTAATACTCCTTTTTACATGAAAGGATGGAATCTAAGGGTCTTTTAAGCCTAAAAGATCCTCTCATTATCAAACCGAAAAAGCGGGCCGACAGAAATAATCACTATGGGCCCAGCCATCAGTCTGACCATAAGAAGCATCTGAGCATGATATATGTCTATATGTATACACATGCATATAAATATAGATATATGTCTATATATGTCTATATATATATATATATATTAGGGGTGTGACGAGACAGGTATCTCAGGAGACGAGACTCGAGATTGAGTTCACGAGACGAGACGAGACGAGACGAGACAAGATTTTTACACACTATTTTTAAGAAATCCTCAATGGCGAAATACATGACTAGAAAAAAAATATTCTGCAGGTGTATTTGAAATGTTGAAACTAATCATCTTGTAATGAATGTCATTTCAGTTCTACTTTCTGAGTATGAATTATCATATGCAGTAAAAGACAACAATACTCAAGTACTGTAAAAGGTTTTGCCACTAACTCAACTGACTGACTTCTCTTCTGTATGATTTCAGTCTCTTCAGACCTTACTGTACATGATTTATGAGCTTCTACAACTTTTGACCTCCTAATTGATCTCCTTTCCACAGACTGATCATAGAAATAAAAACAGTATAAATAGAAATGGTAACACTTTACAATAAGGTCTCATTTATTAACATTAATGTTTTAACCAACATCAACTAACAATGAGCAATATATGTGCTACATTATTTATTCATCTTTGTTTATGTTAGTTAATAAAAATAGTCATTCATTGTTAGTTCATGATAGTTCACAGTGCATTAACTAATGTTAACAAATGAAACCTTACTGTTTGTGCTTAGTAAGATTAAGAGAAAACTGTTATTCATTTTTTATGGTAACACTTTACAATAAGTGCAACCATAATCGCACTCTCTCAATATTCAAAGTGCAAATAAGACCAAATTTTTCACTGATACAGAGCTAAGAGATGGTTACAACTACACTTCCCAGCCTAAAACAGCTTTCATATTGAGAGAGATTTGCATTCATCAGGGAGCCGCTTTCAAAATGCGGGGTATTGAAATCGCGTTTGAATGCGCGCTCAGTACTAGTACTCAGTAATGCGCATTTACTTTCACTTTCACAATTGCGCGTAACTCTGTAAATATGGAGCGGGCTAGAGCCACTGTGTGGCTCTTATCCAACTGAATTAAATGTTTTCTATTTAAATACAAAGCAAAATGACAGTGGAGGCGTAATGTAAACAAAGCGGTGGCATATTCTTTCCTAATCATCCTAACACTCTGTCATGGCAACATCACAAGACTACTTTTCGACGAGACATCTCGTCACATATTAGTGTGACGAGATCTCGTGGCACGAGATCTCGTCACACCCCTAATTTTATATATATATATATATATATATATATATATATATATATATATATATATATATACATACAGGAGGTGAAAGAAGAAGAGGAGAGGGTAGATATAAATCGCCCTTATGTAGCTGGGGAATCGATTACAAATGCAACGGTGTTTACAATCGATCGCCCATCTCACTCTCACTTCTTTATTTTTGAAGGAATAACGTTTATGCGTGGTTATTGAAAAAACAAAAAATTTAAGTCACTGAAATAAAGCCAAAAAATATATATTAAATCTGTGTTCACAAGACTTCTGGGTATTGGAGGTTGTAGACTAGAGTTTTTGCTTCAAAATGAGGTAAAAATTATGCTGCCTGCTTGTTCATATAAAACAATAGAGAGATTTAAATTTTATAAAACATCTTTGGTCAAGAAACACAGTATGCGTGGAGGCGTGAATCATCATGAATAATGGGTGATTCTCACCTGAGAAGACAAAAGAATCGCATAAAGAGCTCTAATTACCTGCATAAATAATGAGCTCTTTCAGACAGGTAGGCTGTGAAAAAACCCTCTGTGATCATGTCTCAAAGCTCATCATGGTGTAAATCAAACATACAGAAAAAACAGCAATACTGTGAAATATTATTACAATTTAAAATAATGGTATTCTATTATATACTTTAAAATATAATGTATTTCTGTGATGCAAAGTGTGTGAACAAATATGTTACCTCTATGGCATTTCACATAGGCTTTTAGCTCAAAAGCATGCACATTTGGAGAAATATTGATGGATTCTCATATGTTTGTCAATTTTCTATACAGAGGAGTAATATTTATTCAGGATTTATTGTCATCACTATGAACGCTGGATACTGTTTTCAATTCATACTTGCAGTTGGAGGGCGCTCTGTGCACCTTTAGTCCACAAATTCATATAAAGAAGAACAGGAACCAGGAACTAACGGCATGTCTTCTAGAGGTCGCTAACCATGGCTTTAACATCCAGATAAACACCTTTCAAGACAATAAATACACGATTGAGACGATGATTTTTTTGTGATTAGTATTCACTAAGTTACAGTTCATTTTCTGAGAACTGTCAGATTGGACTTCATTCAGAGGGAGACGAGAGATCATGCATCATGTTAGTTTTCTTTATTTTGCAAAAAGCACAACATTTTGTTTTTACTCTGAGTGTACACAAATAAAAGAAGATATTCCACAGATTAAAATAGTGTATAGCTCTTAATTGTATGTGAAACATTGACGGAGTATTTTGAGTCTCTTTCACACTGGTTAGAAAAAAACTGCGGTGGTCACGCCGGCGTGACCGCCGACCCAAGGGAGTTAAAGAATTCTTTACCGGAGTCGACATAGTCGTGATCAGACAGAACAGACCCGAAAGACGAAGAGATACTGACTGTTTCTCCAGGCGCTCCTTTATACTTCCGGGTCTCGCCATATTACGTCATAGGCTGTCGCCGGCCAATAGGGATTGGAGTTGTTGTATAGTTTGCTTTCAGACATCGGGTCACGTGTGACGTTCCCCATTGCATAATCAAATGCAGAGCAAGTTCCCTTTCGAAAGGGAACTAACACCACACTTCATAATGACATCTCCCAAGGGTAGCATGTACAGGTTGAAAAGCAACGGTCCTAGTACTGAGCCTTGCGGTACTTTATACTGAATTTGTGATCGATATGACATCTCTTCATTTACTGCTATGAATTGATAACGGTCAGATAAGTATGATTTAAACCATGCCAATGCAATTCCACTAATGCAACATAATTTCCGAGTCTATTCAAAAGAATGTTGTGGTCGATAGTCTCAAAAGCGGCACTAAGATCTAGTAACACTAACAGAGAGATACAACCAAGATCTGTTGATAAGAGCAAATAATTTGTATCTCTAATGAGAGCAGTCTCAGTACTATGGTACGGTCTAAACCCTGACTGGAAATGCTAACAGATACTATTTCTTTTTTAACACTAGAACCCCCAGGGGTCACTGTATACCTAAAACCGCCATGCGGGTAAATTTTACCCGCGCACATTACACCTGTTTTTATATGGCTAAGAACATATTATTTCACTGTATTATGCCGCTGTCTTCACAAAGAAGTTTCTAGAGTCATGAAATGATTATGCCTAGTCATCAACTATATTTTTGTCCTGTTGTTTTATGTTTAAGGCTTTTTTTATGCAGGCTACACTAATCACTTTTTATAACGGTCAAGCTAAACAAGTATGCACTTACAACGAGAATTAGAAGGAAGTAAATACATATTTAGGTGGTGTAATATTATAATTAATCATATATTAAGATAACCCATGTTATTTAAATTACTAAAATAGCCTATAGACAATAATGAACAATAATTCACCACACTGCATAGGATGTATGATGCAATGACAAAATCAAGCGCGCAGCTTCACCTTAATTATTTATATCCAAAGTTTATTGATGCTGACTCTCTGTAACTATTGTAGAAATCCCGTCCTGAAGAACAGACTCTGTCTAATTTTTCTCTGAGGCTCTGGATCACTGTCAGATGAGCCGTCAGATGCTGAGTCGACCCAGGGCACGTCACTGATCTAACCACCATCAGACTCTACTCATGGCATTTAAGGCTTCTACCTCTTCGGCATCCATAAATCGCCAGCTTTTACTCATTGTGACTTTATTTATGAAACCGATGACCGCTAATTCAATGAGTGAAAGGCGTTGCCTAGCAATGTACAATGTTTAAACATAAGGGGACGTGAAAATGACAGCGCGAAAATACAGGCATTATATAGTGGGTAAATTTGACCCGCACGGCGCTTATAGGTATAAATGCCCCGTTTTTTGATCTGTGTTACATGTGCACTCTGTTTTGGACTTGTGTTGTTCCATTTCCTGCCACTAGTTTATCACCATGGTTACTGAGCACTCCAGTCATCACATTCAGCTGTGTCTAATCACCCTCCTTGTTATCCCTTGTATATAAGCCCTGTGTTTCTAGTCTTGTGTTGTCCGGTATCGTTCATGTGTTGTCCGGTATCGTTCATGTGTTGTTTGGTGTATGTTCCTGCCTGTTCCTGTATTTTCCTGTATTCTCCTGTGGATATTCTAGTAAAAGACTTGTTTAGATATATTTCTCCTCGTCGTGTGCTTTATACACCAGCTAACGTAACAGAATACCAGACCCAAAACAGTTAGACAGATTGCGGCATGTTTAGTGTTTGTTGTTTTCCGTTTCAGTGTTTTTTCGTGTTTCACTTTACGTCCCCATCACTATGTACACACCTGCATTTCTGTTAATTTGCCTTGAGCAGAAGGACCGCTCCCTCGAGGAACATTTGAATGACTTTTTGTTCCTAGCAAGGGAGCTTCCCTGAATATGTGGAGTGGGTGCTGGCGTCATGTGGATCGTCGATGACCGTGGGTTTATGCGACAACGACGCCAGTCCCACTCCCACTCCAGTGCCCAGCCAGGAACCCTCTGACGGCGTGGAAAGTCAGTGCAGCGCCACCGAAGACAGAGAGCCCGCCTCCACCGCGATGCAAGAGCCAGTGATGAGTGGAACAACTGAGCGTAACATCGCCGTGGAGACGGAGCCCAGCGTGTCTGACCAGGTGTGTGAGTTTGATCTACCATCGCTGAGGGAGACAGTGAGGAAGATAAGGGGTTGGAAGGGAGCCCACACTCGCGCCACTGAGAGTGAGTTCCAGGCAAGCACTATGGAATATTTTGAATTTGGAGAGGAGTTCCTATCCCTGGAAAATCCTGAGACTGTCTACCCCATTCTTGATGATCTGGTCCCACCCAGCCTCCCTCTCCCACCTCCTCTCCAAATCCCTGGTAATGACTTTGTCTACCTCTCTTCCTCTACTATTCTGCCTGTTCTCCAGACGACAACCTTGCCTGCTACCCAGCCCTCGCTGTCTCACATCACGCCCTCAGCTCTACGCCAGCCTCCTCTCAGTGGTGTGGCTACACCTGGGGCCTGCTGTGAGCCAGCTTCAGGCAATGAGGATCCTGTGGCTCCGCCCCCGGCCTCAGGTCACGTCGTTACACCTCGACTCATCGTCCTGACTCCTCCGCCTCTGCTCTTGCCACCCTCGTCTACAGCAGTGACCATCGAGCGTTCGGCTCCACTGGACTCCCTCAGTCCTGCGACTCCGCCTGGGTCAGTCATCGCCATCACTTCGCCACAGACTTACAGGTCGTTCGAGTTTCTCTGACCCTCCACCCCTATGGCTCCGTTGGGCTCTGCCTTCCCTCAGACTCCGCCTCGGCCCTCAGTCATTCCAGCTCCACCTCAGCCCTCCGGTACCCTGCTGCTGCCTCGGGGGTCGTCGCGAGGACTTCATCGAGGACTCTGAGGTCATCGGCATCACTCCGCTCCTTCGGCTTTCTGTCTTCGCCCAAGGATCCCTCTACATCGACTGCGCTGCTTCCACGCCTCCCCAAGGTGGTTTGGAGCAATTCACCACCTCAGCTCCTCCCTCCAGCAACGCCTCTGTGGGTCGCCGTCCTGGCTGTGGCCTGGAGCATCATCTGGACTCCTCTGCTCAAGGCCATTCACTGGATTTCACCACCATCTTCACCGCCCTGGACTTCACCAACTTCTGCACCTCCCTGGACTCCGGCACTTCGCCTCCTCCCGGATAGTCGTCCGCCTCCCGAACCGCCTCCATCTGCACCATCTCTTCTTTCATCTTCCCCTCTCCACGGCGCGAGGATGCGCCTTTCTGGGAGGGGGCGATATGTTACATGTGCACTCTGTTTTGGACTTGTTTTAGACTTGTGTTGTTCCATTTCCTGCCACTAGTTTATCACCATGGTTACTGAGCACTCCAGTCATCACATTCAGCTGTGTCTAATCACCCTCCTTGTTATCCCTTGTATATAAGCCCTGTGTTTCAAGTCTTGTGTTGTCCGGTATCGTTCATGTGTTGTTTGGTGTATGTTCCTGCCTGTTCCTGTTTTTTCCTGTATTCTCCTGTGGATATTCTAGTAAAATACTTGTTTAGATATATTTCTCCTCGTCGTGTGCTTTATACACCAGCTAACGTAACAATCTGGTTTTATCTAAACAATTTTTAACACCAAGGGACTGTAAATTACACAATTTTAGTTTTATTGAAAACCTGTTATTTACATTTGCAAAACAGCCACAGGTAAAATTTACCACGTGGCGGTTTACAGCGGTTTACAGGTATACAGCGACCCCCGGCGGTTCTAGTGTTAAAAGACCTCCGAAGAACAGGCGAATCTCAACATAACACTGACTGTGACGCAACAGCCAGGATCATTAATATGTACGCCCCCAATATTTGCATATGCCAGCCATTCAAGGCATTAGACAAGGGCAGCCAGTATTAACGTCTGGATGTGCACAGCTGAATCATCATACTAGGTAAGCAAGCAAGGACAATAGCGAAAAATGGCAGATGGAGCAATAATAACTGACATGATCCATGATATCATGATATTTTTAGTGATATTTGTAAATTGTCTTTCTAAATGTTTCGTTAGCATGTTGCTAATGTACTGTTAAATGTGGTTAAAGTTACCATCGTTTCTTACTGTATTCACGGAGACAAGAGTCGTCGCTATTTTCATTTTTAAACACTTGCAGTCTGTATAATTCATAAACACAACTTCATTCTTTATAAATCTCTCCATCAGTGTGTAATGTTAGCTTTAGCCCATTAGCCACGGATCATAGCCTCAAACTCAGAATCAAATGTAAACATCCAAAAAAATACTTCACATTTTGTGAAGATCCATTTTGAGGGTTATATTAGCTGTGTGAACTTTGTTTATGCAATGTATTAGAGTCGAGAGCTCGGGGGCGGGGAGCGCAAGGATTTAAAGGGGAAGCAGCCTGAATCGGCGCATATTTAATGATGCCCCAAAATAGGCAGTTACAAAAATTAATACAAAAAAATCTATGGGGTATTTTGAGCTGAAACTTCACAGACACATTTAATGGACACCTTAGACTTATATTACATCTTGTGAAAAAGCATTCTAGGGCACCTTTAAAAAGGAATATTGTTGTGAGGATACTACCTATTTAATATTTTTGAGAGAAAGGTTAGATTCGAGATCAGCCTGCAATTGACTAATTCTCTACCATATTTGTAACAGGGAGCCGGTTTTGCAGCCTTGGTTAAATGTAGTACACACAAGACTAGATAATGATCTGATATGTCATCGCTCTGCTGAAGAATTTCAATGGCATCAACATTGTTTCCATGTGACAATATTAGATGTAAAGTATGATTACGAAAATGAGTGGGTCCTGACACATGTTGTCTAACTCCAATAGAGTTTAGAATGTCTGTAAATGTAAATCCCATTGCATCTTTTTCATTATCTACATAGATATTAAAATCACCATCAATTTAGACTATATCCACAGCCAGTACTACCTCTGATAGACAATCAGCAAAGTCTGTATTGTGCCCTGGTGGCCTGTATACAGTAGCCAGCACAAATGTCAAATGGGGTTTATAGATGTAATGAAACAAACTGTTTAAATCATTTCTACTTTGAGTGCCACTTTAAAAGGCTCAGCTGACCAGTGATGCATTGTAGGGGTAACGCTGAAGCTGATGCTTAATCTCATAGAGATCAATGGCATTGATTCAATGCATTTACCAGCACTGATGCCATTCATTGGAAATCCCTTTGAATGTTAAAAGGATGCTAAAAGAATGATAAAAGACAGAGATTTCACTTTCCTTGAACATGACAACCTTTTTTAACAAATATAAATGACTTACCCTGAAGGACAGATGCAGGTAATCACATGCGATCAGTCGATCTCTCTCTCATTCACTGTCTTGTTAAGTGCTACGGAGCCTCTGTACAAATCACCAATGGTACACATTATGTTATCATTACAAACGTATTAAATATTCGACGCACATGCATGACGAGAAGGGCATAACGTTACGAGAAAAGATAACATGCAAATATCGCGGTTGCTGTGGTTCTTGCATTCCTCTGTGGTTGTCTTGTCAGTAGGACTGCATTAAGATATTGCGATTATCATGACAGCCCTATGCTGCAGAGTAAAAATCAAGGAAAGGGCACAGTTTACAACAAAAGACAAACAACAATCAAGAGTAACAGAAATATGTGCTCAATTTGTTGTGCTCTGGCATGGTCTTTTGTATCTTTGATGTTAATAAAAGCACATGCAAAGCAAATCATTCTATGAATTATGTAGAGAATATAAACAGTTATAGGGTGCATGTCCCTTCAGCTTTATTACCTGATCGAAATAATCCATAAAACAAGTTGTGATCTGATAGCAAACAACAATTTCCATTCCATTTGTTTGAAGTTCAAAATGCCACGCCCACCGCAGAGTGAGTTATGAATATTCATGTATACTCCAACTGTTGGAACAGTTTCTTACAGGATCTGAAAAATTTACAATATGTAATGTCACATCAAAAAACAAATAGAACCAATCACCATTAACTACACTGGATACATTATACAGATGTAAATGAGGCACAGTGTAATGGAAAGTTTGGAAAGAAACTGATATTGAAAGATGAAGCAGCAAACTGTATTGGGTCTGACAGCAGCAGCATCGTAAACCACAAGTAAACAATTTCAAAATGATCTGTCTGTAAATGACAGTTCCCTCTCTGTCAGACTCTGGGACCCTGATTTCCAAAGGAAATGCAAAATTTACTTTCATTAGAGAACATAACTTTTGACCACTCAGCAGCAGTCCAGTTCTTTTTTATCTTTAGCCCAGGCGAGACGCTTCTGACGCTGTCTGTTGTTCAAAAGTGGCTTGACACAAGGAATGCGACAGCTGAAACCCATATCTTGCATACGTCTGTGCGTAGTGGTTCTTGAAGCACTGACTCCAGCTGCAGTCCACTCTTTGTGAATCTCCCCCACATTTTTGAATGGGTTTTGTTTCACAATCCTCTTGTACACTTTTTTTCTACCACATCTTTTACTTCCCTTCGCCTCTCTATTAATGTGCTTGGACACAGAGCTCTGTGAACAGCCAGCCTCTTTTGCAATGACCTTTTGTGTCTTGCCTTCCTTGTGCAAGGTGTCAATGGTCGTCTTTTGGACAACTGTCAAGTCAGCAGTCTTCCCCATGATTGTGTAGCCTACAGAACTAGACTGAGAGACCATTTAAAGGCCTTTGCAGGTGTTTTGAGTTAATTAGCTGAATAGAGTGTGGCACCAGGTGTCTTCAATATTGAACCTTTTCACAATATTCTAATTTTCTGAGATACTGAATTTGGAATTTTCCTTAGTTGTCAGTTATAATAATCAAAATTAAAAGAAATAAACATTTGAAATATATCAGTCTGTGTGTAATGAATGAATATAATATACAAGTTTCACTTTTTGAATGGAATTAGTGAAATAAATCAACTTTTTGATGATATTCTAATTATATGACCAGCACCTGTATATGCTACACCTTGGTCAGATTAGTAGGAGTCATGGATTTGGGTATCACTGCTACACTGATGATGATGATACACACATTTACATCAGCACTACACCTGATTATTATTATTTCTGTTCTGAGTCTTTGCATCTTTGCTGACAGTCTCTCTATGCCTTGCATTGAGCTCTCTTCTGTCTTTCATTTTCGTTTCCTTTTTTGTCTCAATATCTTTGGCACAGTCCTGTTTCCTTTTCTGCAAATACTCTGCTCTGTGTTCATGTTCTGCCTCCCTACACTGTCTGTAAAGTCACTGCTTCTCAGCTGCACTCAGTTACTTGACTAATATGGAATTAAATTTGTGCCAAATATTTTGAACATAACTTTTCAATAAACTTATAAAAATATAAATTAAATATTAGTGAAAAAAAAATGAAATTGGAAAAAATAATTCACTGTGCCACACTGGTACAAATCCCTCATGTGGCCGGGGTTGACAGTGAGTTTTTGATTTGACATCTTCTTGGCCTGAAAGTGAAGATTTCATTGTTATGTTTTAAAGTGTGTGTGTGAGAATCTGCAAGCACCATCGTATTTTTAGTAACAAAGTTAGAAATGTTGTTTTTAAATGTTATTTTTATAATCTTTCTTTCACTACTTTGTAAACATTAGATTTCAGGAGCAGTATTGTGCCACTGTTGTCTGGTTGAGATCAAATGCCTTATTTACTTTCCATTTAATGCAAGAAATAATGTCCAATGTTTTTGGGGAATATTTCTTTCTTCCTGATATTGCTAATTGAACACGAAATGATTTTTTATGTAATGACAGTGAGATCAATTAAAAATGATCACTGGTGACCAGTGTCACAGACACGCCAGGCTCTGCACCCAGCCCAAACTTCCAAGTTCCAAGTCAGGTTCCAAGTCAAGCTCCAAGTCGAGTTCCAAGTCGAGTTCCAAGTACAGTCCAAAGGATTCCGAGGTCTAAGAAGATCCATGTCTGTGTCATGTCCATTGAGAGTCCATTGGAAAAGAGATCCGTCGATATACCTGACTGTTACTCCCACTTCAGTGACGTTTTCTGTCCTAAGAAGGCCTCTAAGCTGCCTCCCCATCGGCCATGGGACTGCGCCATCGACCTTATCCCAGGTGAGCCAGTGCCCAGGGGGAAAATCTATTCCCTGTCCATCCCGGAGGAGAAGGCCATGGAGGAATACATCACTGAGGCACTATCACAAGGCTACATCCGCCTGTCTACTTCCCCTGCTGCTTCCAGCTTTTTCTTCGTTGCCAAGAAGGACGGAGGCTTGCGGCCTTGCATTGATTACCAAGCACTCAACAAAATAAGAGTCAAGTTCAGATATCCACTTCCTCTCATCCCATCTGCGCTGGAACATCTTCGCGGCGCCACTGTGTTCACCAAGCTGGACCTCCGCAGCGCATACAACCTCATCCGAATACGTGAGGGGGACGAATAGAAGACGGCCTTTGTGACCCCTACTGGACACTACGAATACTGTGTCATGCCGTATGGACTCATCAACGCCCCCTCCGTATTCCAGGATTTCATGCATGAGGTGCCCTGGGAGTTCCTGCACAAGTCAGTGATCGTTTACATCAATGATATCCTCATCTACTCCCGGAGCCTGGCCGACAATCGCCACCATGTTGCGGAGGTACTCCAACGCCTGAGGGATTTCAGCCTGTTCCTGAAAGGAGAGAAATGCAGTTACCATCAGCCCTCAGTGCAGTTCTTGGGGTATAACATCGATCACAGTGGCGTCCGCATGGACGAGAGAAAGGTATCAGCTATAAAGGATTGGCCACTTCCCACCACTGTCAATGAACTGCAGAGATTCCTTGGATTCGCCAACTTCTATCGAAGATTCATCAAGAACTACAGTACCATCACTTCTCCACTCACCAACCTACTCCGTGGTAAGCCCAAGTCTCTGTTCTGTCATCCAGCAGCGAAGAAATCCTTTGAGGACTTCGCCTTTACGACTGCTCCCCTCCTTGTCCATCCGGATCCAGAACTTCCCTTCGTGGTCGAGGTCGATGCGTCCACCACAGGAGTGGGAGCGGTCTTGTCCCAGCAGCAGGGGAAACATAGTAGACTCCATCCATGTGCCTTCTTCTCCCGCAAACTCAACCCGGCGGAGGTGAATTACAACATCGGCAACAGGGAGCTATTCGCCATCAAACTCGCCCTGGAGGAGTGAAGGCATTGGCTCGAAGGAGCCCGACATCCCTTTCTAGTACTAACCGATCATAAGAATCTGGAGTAGGCTAAAAGATTAAACCCATGTCAAGCAAGATGGGCATTGTTCTTTACACGTTTCAACTTCACCATTTCCTATCGTCCTGGTTCCAAGAATGTCACAGACACGCCAGGCTCTGCACCCAGCCAATCACGTCACACTCCCTCACCAGAGTACTGATCACACGCTCATCACCAGCCCAATCAGCATCACTATAAAAGACACTCACAGTCACTCAGTTATTGTCCAGTCTCATTAACGCATACTAACCTTAATGCTTACCTTTCGGATTACTTACCTGTCTCCAGTGTGTCTCCTAGATCCTCTGTGTTCTAAAGTCCTCCTTGAGTGTCTCTGTGTTGCTCCTGCTCCACGTCTCTCAGTCTTCATCGAATCTGGTGTGAACATCAAGTCAAGTATTACTGTCTTGATATATAATCTGTCTGGAAACTTCGTCTGCTTTCACTCAACTGCACTCTGCTCTGGTTGTCTCAATAATCATTGTAAACTGTACCTGTGCCTCAGACCTCCTCTGTATTGTAACAACCAGTGACAATGAACAAATACTTTATTCCTGTTCTTAAGTATATTTCTACTTTACTGGAGTATAAATGTTTATATTGACTTCACTTTTGATACTTTTGTGACAGAAAATAACAGCTACCACCTAAATGACTGTGTGTTAGTGACATCTGACTGCTAATGTGATTTGGATTATTGTTGTGTGTTTGTAGGTTGTCTGGCTGTATGGTGACAGAGGAAGGCTGTGGTTATGTGTCTTCAGCTTTGAGTTCAAATCCATCACACCTGAGAGAGCTGGATCTGAGCTACAATCACCCAGGAGACTCAGGAGTGAAGCTGCTCTCTGATACACTCAACCATCCAAACTACAGACTGAACAAACTCAAGTATGTTAAGCATGAAGAGTGAATAAATCTAATTAACATATATATATAATATAATAATAATAATAATACATAAAAATAAATTAGAGAATTGCATGGCAGTAAAGGAGCACAGTAAAATCCTCAGTGTTAAATTATCACTTGCTCTGAGTCTATATGAGTCCAGTCTACAGAGAGTAAAAAAGTAACACTAAAACAGTATTGAAGCTAATAAGACAATTAAATGATTAAGTGATGATTGAGCATTAGTGATGAACTCCTGCTGTTCACTGTAGATTCAATGTAAAATCCATGTTTCACATCAAAACAATGTTGATCTCTGACCAACATCGATTCAACATCTTTTTGCTCATCAAAGGCTATGTTCAGACTGTCAGTCCAACTCTGATTTTTTGCATACCCAGTTGAATCCAGTATCCAAGACTCTCAGCCAATCATATTCCAGGACCACAACTAACTGTTGGATATAGTTGTATAGTGTTTATAGTGTTAAATTTGTACATTTAAATAAATAACTGTCCTCGGCTACGGATTTACAAAGTTGAATCAGATTCGAATCAGCTTTCTACTAAAGTGACCAAACTGCTTGTCAAGTGATAGATGAAACTGACAATGATTTTTATCTTTTTTAAACTAAAATGAAAGGCAATGTGGATAAACATTCACAGCTACTACAGAACACCACACAAACATAGAAAATGAATAAAAACATTTTAGATTATAAAATATATATGCCTATATAAATAACTGCAGAAAGGCCACACTGCAGATAGATATACATTTCACATGTCGGCAATTCAAATTAAATCGGCTAAATTGCCTGTGCGAGCAAGCTTTAACTAATCTACAGCGCAACACTGATGCACCGAAAAACAATCAAAAATTAAATTTAGAGAATTTAATTAGAATAAAATATACCGTTCTAATAAATAATAATAATAATTGTAAATGAAATAGTCATAATCAAGTCACAAGTGCAAAATGCTAAAGTGCAGGGGAACATCAAAACACAAGCCACAAATAGTTAAATTAGATAACCCAGAGTGATCAATAAATAAATGAAAAATTAGTAAATTAGTAAAATAACGGAAGTATAGCCAGAATTATCAACTTTGTCTTTTTAACTGCAGAGACAATAAACGCTAAACTGGAGTGGCAGTCTTTTTAGCTAAACATTCACAGCATCCAAAAATCAAATTACAAATGCTGAAATGTTTTGAAATCACCTTTCCCCTACCTGATCGGAAAAAAAAAGCTTTGAATCGTCGACTATTCAGGGTCACCCCTAAATAAATGACAAACATTTGAAGCAGGAAAGTTTTAAATGCTTAAAATATAAAACATTAAAACTCTAATGTGACATTGCTAATTCCAGTCGGCTACTCACTGGGTTACTGATGCGTCTCTGCTATTGTTCACCAGCTTTTCCACCATCAGGCCACGACTGGTAACCCCAAAGTTTTCAGGTTTGATTCTCAATACTGGCAGAAAATTAGGTACACTTGAGGCACCGTAGGCACCTAACCCCCAATAACTCCCTAGGAGCCACAGCAAAAATGGCTAAAACGAGCCAATGCACATTGGCATGGAATCATATGCATCAGCTGCTCACCTCGCAGCGCGGGTATATAATGAGCAGCAGGTGCGTTGCATCTTCAGGTTTTCGCTGAGGAGCCGAACAGGATAGGTGGCAGCATCAGCGGGGTACAGCAACTGTGGCGACGGGACGTAAGTCTCCGTTCCCTCCTTCAGGGAATGAGGGTTACCTTTGTAACCGAGACGTTCCCATTCAGTCGGTCACGTTCGACGTACGTCGGACAGACCGACGAATAGGAATCCCTACCAAAGCGCCACAGGAGCTGCCCACTTCCAGCGCTCTGTTGTAAGCCACCTGAACCCCCTTGCCTGAGGACGGTGGGACAGGGCTAACACAGAGAGTGTCGATCACTGCTGTTCCCCAAAACCCATTCAGTGAGACTATTAGATAACGCTGGGAAAGCGTACTCTTTCGTGGGAAAGGAACGCTGCGGAAGCCACATCCTTCCCCGAAGGGGTTATGTGGAGAAGTACATATGGACTAACCCCATAGGGCTGTACAACATATGGAAGAACTGGGGTGACTCCAACCCGATGAAGGGTGGGTTCTCCCAGATGGAAAGACACGGGCTTCGTTTAGGAGCAACAGTGGAACAAGCCATATGGGATCCCCGTAGGGTCACACATATGGAACCCAACTTAAATCCGGTTCTCAAGGATGCAGCGGAGTATAGGCCTGGTGCCAGAAGCTCCGCCACGTTGGCTGCCGAAGGGAGATCGGAGGACTCAACAGGGTCTGCCTTGTAGGGACTCTCTGGAGAAATAAGCACAAATAAGTGCAGCAAGCCGACACTAAGCCGGGGCCTCTCCGTGCCTCTGACCTGAGGTGAGAACACTGGAGGAGAACGGCTCGACATGAAGGCTATAGAATCTAGCGAACGTGTTAGGTGTCGCCCAGCCCGCAGCTCTACAAATGTCTGTCAGTGAGGCGCCACGAGCCAGCGCCCAGGAGGATGCGACACCTCTCGTGGAGTGCACATACAACCTGAGCGGGCAGGGCACGCCCTGAGCTTGGTAAGCCAGGGCGATGGCATCCACTGTCCAGTGGGCCATCCTCTGCTTGGAGACAGCCTTTCCCTTCTGCTGGCCTCAAACTGGACAGAGCAAAGCCAGGGCTGGGTCTGCCTCCTCCGAGGGCAGCGCTTGCAGGCTCACTACCTGGTCCCTGAAAGGAGTGGTAGGAACCTTGGTCACTTAGCTAGGCTGGGGTCTCAGTACCATGTGGCTGTCACCCGGCCCGAACTCAAGGCACGATTCGTCGACCGAAAATGACTGCAGGTCCCCTACCCTCTTGATGGAGGCCAATGCGACCAGCAACAAAGTCTTCATAGACAGAATCATTAAGTCTGCTGACTGCAAATGCTCAAAGGGAGCATTCTGAAGTGCTCTTAGCACCAGAGCAAGGTCCCAAGAGGGTATGGAGGGGGGTCGAGGAGGATTTAACCGTCTTGCCCCCCTAAGGAACCTGACGACCAGGTCGTGCTTACCAACAGATTTGCCATCTATGTGGTCATGGTATGCAGAAATAGCAGCAGCATGGACTTTGAGAGTGGAGGGGGACAGCCTACGCTCCAACCCTTGCTGCAAGAAGGAAAGCACGACTCCGATCGAGCATCTTCGGGGGTCTTCTCGGCGAGAAGAGCACCACTCGACGAACAGGTTCCACTTCAAGGCATAAGCACGTCTCGTAGACGGTGCACGTGCCGAAATGATGGTGTTAAGTATCTCGAGGGATAAGTCACCTAGAACCTCCGTGTCCCGTCCAGGGACCAGACATGGAGTTTCCAGAGGTCTGGACGCGGGTGCCAAAGGGTGCCCCGTCTCTGAGAAAGAAGGTCCTTCCTCAGAGGAATGGGCCAGGGAGGGGCTGTCGCGAGGAGTGAGAGTTCTGGGAACCAGGTCAGGTTGGGCTAATAGGGCGCAACTAACAGGACCTGTTCCTCGTCCTCCCTGACTTTGCACAGGGTCTGTGCAAGTAGGCTCACTGGGGGAATCGCATGCTTGCGCAGGCCCCGGGGCCAAATGTGAGCCAGTGCATCTGTGCTGAGTGTTCCCTTGGACAGGGAGTAAAACAACTGGCAGTGGGAGGTTTCTGGTGAGGCAAACAGGTTTACCTGAGCCTCTCTGAACTCTCTCCAAATCAGCTGGACCTCCTGGGGGTGGAGTCGCCACTCTCCAGGCAGTGCAGCTCGTGATAGCTCGTCGGCCACATGGTTGAGCACACCGGGAACATGAATGGCACGAAGCGACCTCAGATGCTTCTGACTCCAGAGGAGGAGATGGCGGATGAGTTGCGAAATGCGACGGGAGTGCAGACCACCTTGGCGGTTGATGTACGCAACAACCGCAGTGTTGTCCATTTGAACCAGCACATGCTTGCCCCGTAACGGCCCTTTGAGGCGGCTCAGGGCAAGGCGTACTGCTAGCAAATCGAGGCAGTTGATGTGCCAATGCAGTTGGGGGCCCGTCCACACCCCAGAAACTGCATGCCCGTTGTACGTGGCACCCCAGCCGGTGGTGGAGGCATCTGCGAATATCACAGCATGCCGGGACACCTGTCACAGACAGACTGGGGAGCGCTAACCAGGCTCGCAGAGACCGTACAAGCAGGATCAAAGGGACTGTAGGTGCACCCGTAGTGGGGCAGTGAGGTGGAACACAGGGACACGGCTCGGGAGGCTCTCTTAGCGAGGCGGCCCGAAGCGGGGTCTGAGGGGGGGTGATCAGCCCCACTCATCTCTGGGTCGCCCGTCTCAGGGGTGATTTCTCACTAACCACTTAAACAGCAGCAGAGAGGGGAGGTGTCATCTCCCCGCAGCAGACACAGTACCACAACTAACTAACTGGGCCGGTTTTACTGCAGGGGACAACACCCTTGGCAACGAGCAGACTGAGGGGCGGCCTACGGGGAACTCAATGGTTTGTCGGGGGAAGCTCCCTGGTCTGCTACTAACTGAGGAGAACTGCTGGACAGGAAACGACCGCATCCAGAAACACACAAATAGAACGTCATCTTTAAAAAGACGCCAGCTCTACTTGTGTAAGCTCTTTTAGGGACTTTACTCTTTTAAAAGTGCTGAAGCACGCAGGGGAACAGCCGCCGCAACACAGACAGGGATTGTGTGCAGCCTGTCGTGTGCTGTCTCTCTCTTTGAAGGCGCTCACTCTTACCAGCCATAAAAGCATCTTTTCAGTGTGCACCGTACCGTGAGAACAGCCTTCTGACGCTGTCAAAACAGCTATTCGCTCAATAATGGCAAACGAAACAAAAAACAGAAAATAAACAGATGACTTCGACCCCACTGCTGTGCTGTTCGCCCGCACTCTGAAAAAAAAGAGAAGTTCAACAAAAAAGCTTGACTCATCTTCTAGCAGACACTTGCTTGCAGAAAACAGGAACAAACACCGTTTGGCTCCGAAGCGAAAAGCTGAAGATGCAGTGCACCTGCTGCTCATTATATACCCGCGCTGCAAGGTGAGCAGCTGATGCATATGATTGCATGCCAATGTGCATTGGCTCGTTTTAGTTACACTCGAAGTAGATTGGCCTCTCTAGCGAGATTCCTATTCGTCGATCTGTCCGACTGTCCAATCTGTACACATGGCTCCCACTAGTGGTACGCAGAGGAATCGCTGAATTAAATATGAATTGGCTGTGATGGGAAGAGGTGGAGGTGGATAAATTGTGAAAAGATCAACAAAACTGCTATCGTGGCTTCAATCTGGTAAGAGAAGTGTGGATTAGGAGGAGAAAGAGTCAAGAACAAGAAGTGAAGAAGACAAAAGTGAACCAAGCACAGGTGCTAACAGCAGGGGCGGAGCCAGGGGGTGGCCAGGGGTGGCCTAAGCTTGGCCACCCCGCTCACAACCGCTGTTTCTGTCTACTTTTTTGTTGACAAGAGTTGCGTTTGTTTAAATGCAGAACCGCCTCTTAAAGAGCACAAAAACGGGAGACTTTTTAGACGTGCATTCCGACTTCGCCTCAGGGCCAGGCGCAAGTCAGAGCACGGAAAAGGTGCAGGTGATGACAAGGGAGCTTCATTTGAACAACAGTGAACTGCGGTCAGATGAGATTGTCAGGATATGGCGGTAAAACTCAGAAAAATGAACATAACTGTCCAATCAGCCGTTATACTGTGATCAAGGCACGCATTCAAGAATTGCATGCGCAAATGCGCCGACACGCGCAGCATAATTACTTTATTATAGCTTAAATAAAGCGCAAAAGAAACTACGAGCAATGGCCGTCGTTGTTCTGTTGTAAGTTAAGTCATGAAATTACCAAACATGTGATTAAAGCTGCCTCAAAACTGTGTATGCATTTATTTGTTGACATGGTTTTAAAGCTTGTTATCCAATTTGTTTGAATGTATTCCAAACGCGATTGAATGTACAGGTAGGGCTGCACGATTAATCGCATGCGATTGTCATGCGTGTCTCGTCAGTAAAGCCGGTTCTGTGATTAGCGGTAAATGTCCATCACCTGCTTTCAAATGGAGCGGCACTTAATATACAGAGCCGTAGTTCGCGGACAAGCTATGCAATATTGCGTTCATAACCGCATGTGATTCATCTGCAATTATGAACACAATATTGTGTAGCTTGTCCGCGAACTACGGCTCTGTATATTAAGTGCCGCTCCATTTGAAATCACGTGATGGACATTTACCGCTAATCACAGAACCGGCTTTACTGACGAGACACGCATGACAATCTCATGCGATTAATCGTGCAGCCCTATGTACAGGTTTGTGTCTCGTTATTCTATTAATAACTACTGATTGATTTTGCATTTCTATCAGAAATTAAGAATTATTAATGTCATTGTAGATAGTGTTGCAAATATAAGCTATCTAATACTTCAAATCTCAAGGTTAAATCAGAAGATTTTTTTGTACAAATGTTTCTGTAACAGTTGCCAAAAATAATATATAGCTCCACTGGTTTTTAACAAATTTTAAAAAAAAAAAAAAAAAAAAAAAAATCAAAACATCCCCCCTCTGTTTTTTTTTCACACCCTGAGCTTACGTAAATGTTTCTCAACTGGTGGGTTGCAAGACAGCGCACGCTTTTCAATCACGCACAAATACATAACCGCAGTGTTGATGTTCAAACTGTGCATTTACATGTTTAACAATAATAAATATACTTATTTATTTGGAATAAACTGCCTCGTTTTTGAACTTTAGCTGAATAGTTAGGCCTACTACGCTACTGTATTTAAATGTTGGTCATTATGGTGGTACTTGGAGAGAGAAATATTTTCTTAGGTGGTACTTGGTGTAAAAAGTTTGTAATTAATTTTGACCGCATTAGTTATTTTTGCTACTCATGGCAAGTGTTTTGCTTTTCTTTGCTTTACCCCAGGCTTAAAGTAAAAAGATGACTGTGAAAAACAGTAGTATAATTGAAATAAATACATTTATGGTGAGGTTACTACATTCTCATGTCAATCCGTGTTCATTTTGACCACGAACAACGCACTGTCACTTTAAGTCAGCACTCTAACCTGTAAATATAGGCACCACAAAAAATATGTGCCACATACGCACTGCAGACGGAGTATGTGTGAACCTGGTGGCAGTACAAACTACAACTGCCAGACATTACCCTATGCCAGGGTCATACATTAACTTTTCCATTAAGGGGCTCCTTGCAATTGATTTGCAGGGGCTTTTTTTACCTTCATAAGCGCAATTTTTATGATTACCTGTGTTGTGTTTTATGTTAAATACTTAAATTTAACCAATTACTTAAATTAATCAGAATCCTGTAGGCTATAGACTGTTACCAATATAATTTATCATTGACAAAATCCATCTTTACACTGCAAACGTGGAACAGAAGCTGCATTTGAAGTAGCATTTAAATGTTTATTTACACAGACTGTTTAATGTTACTCATTAATTATAAAATTACAGGAACTCATTCCAGGGTCATTATTATCAATTAAAGTGATAGTTCGTTCAAAAATGAAAATTATCCCATGATTTACTCATCCTTCAAACCATCCTAGTTGTATCTTCTTTCAGACAAACATGCCCTGACATTTGTGCTTTTTTCAGTTGTTCATAAACATATTAATGGAAAAAGTGTCATTACACTGTATTCAGCACAAACTAGGCTACAATAATATGTAAGGAACATGTATGTACATGTTTGTGTTTTTGAAGGAATAACATTTATGCGTGGTTATTGAAAAAACAAAAAACTTAAGTCACTGAAATAAAGCAAAAAAAAAAAATTTAAATCTGTGTTCACAAGACTTCTGGGTATTGGAGGTTGTAGACTAGAGTTTTTGCTTCAAAATGAGGTAAAAATTATGCTGCCTGCTTGTTCATATAAAACAATAGAGAGATTTAAATTTTATAAAACATCTTTGGTCAAGAAACACAGTATGCGTGGAGGCGTGAATCATCATGAATAATGGGTGATTCTCACCTGAGAAGACAAAAGAATCGCATAAAGAGCTCTAATGACCTGCATAAATAATGAGCTCTTTCAGACAGGTAGGCTGTGAAAAAACCCTCTGTGATCATGTCTCAAAGCTCATCATGGTGTATATAAAACATACAGAAAAAACAGCAATACTGTGAAATATTATTACAATTTAAAATAATGGTATTCTATTATATACTTTAAAATATAATGTATTTCTGTGATGCAAAGTGTCTGAACAATTATGTTACCTCTGTGGGATTTCATATATCCTTTTAGCTTAACCCTTTAAGACCTGAAGGCTTTTTTAGAGGTTTTTTTTCTGAGCGACACACACAAAAGTAAAGACTCATAACTCCAAAACTGTAGCAAGGAGAGTCAAAAGGTAGGTATCATTTGACAGAACAATTTATATTTTAAGAAAATATAAATTACATTACATTTGGACATTTTTGTCCTGAGAAACAGCTGATAAAAGACAAAAAATATATACAATTTTTAAAAATAATTAAATAATAATATATACTTTTTTTATTATTTGACATGGAATAACTCAGGAATGCAATAAGATCGGATAAAAATTCTTTTTTGGCGATGCTCTCCTACATGTGTGCTGCATCTGGTTCACATTTTGTGGTGATAGCATAAAGTTTAGTTTACTAAATTGTTATTAATTTTTTTCGCAGCCAGATGGCGCCAACGGGCAGTAAACTCCAGTTTAGAGGCACTTCTCAGCAGTCGTTAGGAGTTTTTCAAAATGGTTAGATGCATTAAAAAGAGATTCTAAGCTTTAAAATGATATCTATTTTGTGTTATTCCACGTTCGAAAACAAACATGGATGGGTCCAGAAACATTGGATACACACTGCATCCCGGAGAGATGAGAGACATGTTTTTAGCAAAGTATGTTAAAGGTGCCGTAGAACGTCTTTTTAAAAGATGTAATATACATCTAAGGTGTCCCCTGAATGTGTCTGTGAAGTTTCAGCTCAAAATACTTATTTTTTTAACTGCCTATTTTGAGGCTTAATTATATATGCACCGATTCCTTGCGTGGCCCCTTTAAATGTCGTGCTCCCCCGCCCACAGAGCTCACTCTTGCCTTAACCAGCATAAAAAAATTTCACACAGCTAATATAACCTTAAAAATGGATCTTTACAAAGTGTTCATCATGCAGCATGTCTGATCGCATAAGTACAGTGTTTATTTGGATGTTTACATTTTATTCTGAATGAGTTTGATGGTGCTCCGTGGCTAAAGCTAATTACACACTGTTGGAGAGATTTATAAAGAATGAAGTTGTGTTTATGAATTATACAGACTGCAAGTGTCTAAAAATGAAAATATCAACAGTCTTGTCTCCGTGAATACAGTAATAAACGATGGTAACTTTAACCACATTTAACAGTACATTAGCAACATGCTAACAAAACATTTAGAAAGGCAATTTACAAATATCACTAAAAATATCATGATATCATAGATCATGTCAGTTATTATCACTCCATCTGCCATTTTTCGCTATTGTCCTTGCTTGCTTACCTAGTCTGATGATTCAGCTGTGCACAGATCCAGACGTTAATACTGTCTGCCCTTGTCTAATTCTTGAACATGAGCTGGCATATGCAAATATTGGGGGCATACATATTGATGATCCCGACTGTTACGTAACATTCGGTGTTATGTTGAGATTCGCCTGTTCTTCGGAGGTCTTTTAAACAAATGAGATTTACATAAGAAGGAGGAAACAATGGTGTTTGAGACTCACTGTATGTCATTTCCATGTACTGAACTCTTGTTATTTAACTATGCCAAGATAAATTCCATTTTTAATTCTAGGGCACATTTAAATCATTCCGTGAGTAATATCTTGTGATCAACACATTATATTATGTTGATTTTGGGTTCATTCTAATCGTGAGAATCTGCTTTAAATATTGATGTGCCATTTTCTATGATCTGTGCATTTTTCATGAAGTCATGAGCATGTGAAATATACATATTTGTATTCAGTTAGCGGCTGTGCTATTTTTGTTTTAAACGCATAATACTCAGACTCATTAGAGGATGAAAACAATGCAACAGAAGCATGTTGGAGGCTTGATATGAAAGTTTAAAGTCTCAGGTTTTGTATGCAAAAAGAATTTTTGTGCTACCTATATGGATTCAAGTTTTATTGGCTCTTAAAGAGAGACACACAAATGGGAGCGCCGATGCTCCATCCGGTCTTAAAGGATTAAAAGCATGCACATTTGGAGAATATTGATGGATTCTCATATGTTTATGTCAATTTGCTATACAGAGGAGTAATATTTATTCAGTATTTATTGTCATCACTGTGAGTGCTGGATACTGTGTTTTCAATTCATATTGCAGCCGGAGGGCGCTCTGTGCACATTGAGTCCACAAATTAATCTAAAGAAGAACAGGTAATTCCAGAAACTAACGGCATGTCTTCCAGAGGTCGCTAACCATTGCTTTAACATACAGATAAACACTTTTTAAGACAATAAATACATGATTGAGACGATGTATACATGTATTGCCTCAGAATTTGCGTCTGAATAGCGCTCGTTCTGTGGCCGTGGCCGCATTAGTGGATAATGAGCTGAATCACGGGCGTCTGACATGTGTCTCTTTTCATACAGGTTACATAAACACAGAATTTTTATGTAAAAAAATTTTAATAGAAATTTTATGAAAAAAAATCCTACAAAACGCGCCGGCGCGTTTCCCGACTCAAAATAACCTGGCTCTTCTAAACTTTATAATGGTCAGTGATGGGAATAATGGCATTATAAATAAACGTTATAAATAGCGTTACTAACGCTGTTACTTTTTTCAGTAACGAGTAATCAAACGAATTACTTTTTCTCCCATTACAACGGCGTTACCATTACTGACAAAAAAAAATGCTGCGTTACTATAATTGAGCTCACTGAAGTGGTAGGTTAGTAGGCTCTCTCTCAGCATAGGACCTGCAAAGTGTTTTCTCTGGTGTGTGTTGGGGTAAGTCATGCACAAATATAATTTTAAACTGATAATAATGTATGCGTCACGATTTCCGTCAGTTCCTGGGCTCCAATTCCCATAATCCTCCCTGCCAGTCACATGCACACACTCCACACCAATCACCCATTGCCACATACAGCTAAGCTCATCATCTGGACTATTTAAGACTCACTCACACATCACCTCATTGTGAAGTCTTGTTTAACCTGTGTTGCAATTCTGAGCATTATTATCCTGTCTGCCTGTCTGTTATTGCTCCTGCCTGTTACCCGTTATCGACCCGTTGCTGCCTGCCTTTGACCCTTGCCTGGTATTCTGTTCTGTGAGTGATATCTGCCTGTCCTGATCTACTGCCTGTATTCTGACCACGATTCTGCCTGTCCCTTGCTGTTCTTGTTTGTTCCTGTTTGACCCTGCCTGTACGACCACACTCACTTTTAATAAAGCTTGCAAATGGATCCCTGCCTGAGTCCCGTCCCGTTACAGTATGATGCTTTGTGTGTGTGTGTGTGTGTCAGAGCATGCGAGCGGAGCGCGAGCTCAAACCAGAATACCCTTTGTGACATGCTGGATTGAAAATATGTGAAATAAGTTTTTTTTAGTCGACTAGTAGTTGTTCACTTAAGCCATATTTGACTAATCACATTTATTTTTTTATTATTTTTTTTATTTCAAGGACAAATGCTATTGCTTGTACAGAGATTGTATTTTTTACATTTTCAATCCCTCCCCAACCAACCCAGAACAATCTGCCTTACATGATATTCATTAATAGTAATTAAGTACAAAATTAATTAGTACAAAAGATGATGAAAATAATAATAATGATAACAATGATACTGTTACGTTACAGAGGGGTCGGACACAGAGATATACAAGTAAGTAGTCTTTATTTGAACCAGTGACAGCAGTGCAGAGGTGAAGTGATGGTAATGATGTTGATGATAGAGATGAATAGAGATAGTTACAGTCCTTTCTGTTTTCAGATGAATGAGTCTTTGGAATCGCTGGAGCTGGAGATCACTGGAGACAAAGGAGCACTCACACATGGACAAGGAACACACTGGGAGAACGGGATACACAGGAGACAGGTAAGTAGAGATCGGGGAGTCCTTTGAGGTAAGCATCAACGTGAGTATCTGCGAACGAGACCGGACATGGAGTGCTGTGTGTGAGTGCTCTTTGTAGTGGTGCTGATGAGTGTGATAATGACGTGCAGGTAGCGGTGATCAGTACTCTGGTGATTGAGTGCGCTTGGAGCCTGACGTGTCTGTGACAGTACCCCCCCCTCCACGGCCTGCTCCTGAGGGCCGAGGACCCCGACGTCGTGGTGGTCGTCCTCTTCCACGCGGGGCAGGTCGGTCAGGGTGGCTGTCGTGGAAGGTTTGAAGCAGGTTAGGATCGAGGATGTCGTTTCTTGGAACCCAGGAACGTTCTTCAGGGCCATAGCCTTCCCAGTCCACGAGGTACTCCAGTTGACCACCACGGCGCCGGGAGTCCAAGATCTTGTGAACCTCGTATGCTGCGCCGTCCTCCAGGATGAGTGGAAGGGGGGGTTCGGCGGCTGCCACATCAGGCCCTGTGGAAACAGAAACAGAAGGGTGGTGAGGCTTGAGTAGTGAGACGTGGAAAGTGGGGTGAATGCGATACTCAGGAGGGAGTTGGAGCTGGTAGGTGACCGGGTTGATCTGCTTGATGACGGGGAATGGGCCAATGAACCTGGGACTCAGCTTTTTGCAGGGCAGACGCAGTCTGATGTCCCGTGTAGACAGCCACACCTTCTGTCCGGGCTGGTCAACTGGAGTGTTGGAACGCCGAAGGTCAGCCATCATCCTGCGTCTGCGCAGGGCTCGTTGCAACTGATGGTGTGCTGAGTCCCAGACCCTCTCGCTCTCTCGGAACCAGTAATCCACAGCTGGTACGTTCGATGGTTCCCCGTTCCAGGGGAACAGTGGGGGTTGGTAACTGAGTACGCACTGGAAAGGAGTGAGTCCTGTAGTCGGTTGCCGTAAGGAGTTCTGCGCGTACTCGGCCCAACCCAAGTACTGGTTCCAAGAGTTCTGGTGGCCATGACAGAAGGTACGGAGGAAGCGGCCGATCTCCTGGATCTTCCTTTCCGTCTGCCCGTTCGACTGAGGGTGGTATCCAGAAGTCAGACTGACGGCCACACCTAGGAGCGAATGGAAGGCTTTCCACACTCGAGAGATGAACTGCGGTCCTCTACCGGACACAATATCTTCAGGAATTACGAAGTACCGGAATACATGGTTGAATAGCAGCTCAGCAGTTTCCATGGCAGTAGTTAAGCCTTTCAGTGGGATTAGACGACATGACTTGAAGAAACGATTGATGATTACAAGGATGCAGGTATTTCCATCATATGCTGGAAGGTCGGTGATGAAATCGACTCCTAGGTGTGACCAGGGTCGATTTGGAACGGGCAGAGGATGGAGCTTGCCGGATGGTAGATGGTGTGGGCTCTTCGAGATGGCGCACTCCCTGCAGCCCTGCACGTACCTTCTGACATCCACTGCCATGTTTGGCCACCAGAAGCGTTCTTTTAGCAACGAGAGGGTTTCATTGACCCCCAGGTGACCAGTGCCAAGTGACGTGTGGGCTTAATGGATGGTTTGAGTGCGTCATGACCGGGTGATGTAGAGCAAGCCTGGCGGGCAACCCGGCGGAGGGTTCGTGGAGGCATTGGAGGAGGGTATGGTCTCCTCCGACCACGTGATCGGACTGACAATGAGGGAACTTGGAATGATCAGTTCAGGTTCTTCGGACTTTTCTTCTGGAGCATGGAGACGGGAGAGAGCTTCAGCTTTCACGTTCTTTGAACCTGGACGATAGGAGATGGTGTAATGAAATTGGGAGAAGAACATGGCCCAGCGGGCTTGTCTAGGATTCAGTCTTTTAGCAGCACGGAGATATTCTAGGTTCTTATGATCAGTAAGGACCAGAAACGGATGTTTGGCTCCCTCCAGCCAATGCCTCCACTCTTCCAAAGCCAACTTCATGGCTAGAAGTTCTCTTTCACTGATGTCATAGTTGACCTCCGCCGGGTTGAGCTTGCGGGAGAAGAAGGCGCATGGATGGAGCCTACTTGGTGTCCCCTGCTGCTGCAAGAGTACCGCTCCCACTCCGGTGGTAGAGACGTCCACCTCCACGATAAAGGGCAGCTCTGGATCGGGGTGGACGAGGAGGGGAGCGGTAGTGAAGGCTTCCTTGAGGAGATTGAAGGTGTTGGTGGCAGCTGGAGTCCAGGACAGAGACTTGGGCTTATGACGGAGGAGACTGGTGAGAGGATGAGTGATGGAGCTGTAGTTCTTGATGAATCGACGGTAGAAGTTGGCAAATCCAAGGAAGCGCTGTAGTTCTTTTATGGTGGAAGGTTCTGGCCAGTTGGTGATCCATCCGGATGCCACTGTGGTCGATGACATAGCCCAGGAAATGTACAGATGACTGGTGGAAGGAACATTTCTCAGATTTCAGGAACAGATGGAATTGACGAAGACGGGTGAGGACCTCCGCAACGTGTTGGCGATGTTCAGCCAGGCTCCGGGAGTAGATAAGTATGTCGTCGATGTATACCAACACAAACCGGTTGAGGAACTCCAGGAGCACCTCATGAATGAAGTCCTGGAATACGGAGGGGGCGTTGACCAGGCCATACGGCATAACGCGGTACTCGTAGTGGCCAGTAGGTGTAATGAAGGCGGTCTTCCACTCGTCCCCCTCGCGTGTCCGGATGAGGTTGTACATGCTGCGGAGGTCCAACTTCGTGAACACAGTGGCACCACGGAGATGTTCCAGGGCCGCCGGGACGAGAGGAAGGGGATAATGGAACTTAACTGTGATCTTGTTGAGTGAGCGGTAATCAATGCAGGGCCTCAAGCCTCCGTCCTTTTTTGCCACGAAGAAGAAGCAGGGGAAGTAGACGGGCAGATGTAACCTTGATCGAGGGCCTCTTTGATGTATTCCTCCATGGCCTTCTCCTCCGGGAGGGATAGTGGATAAATTTTACCTTTAGGCACTGGTTCACCCGGAAGCAGATCGATGGCACAGTCCCATGGCCGGTGTGGAGGCAGCTTAGAGGCTCTCTGTGGGCAGAAAACATCACTGAAGGGGGCGTAACACTCAGGGATGTCGATGGAGCGTTTCTCCACAGGACTCTCGATGGATGTGGCACAGATGGAAAGTTCGTTGGAAAGAGCTCGTGGAATGGGAAGTTCAGAGAAGCAATGTGAGAAACAGGTTTCGCCCCACTTCAGGATTTCGCCAGTTCTCCAAGAGATGGTGGGATTATGCTGCTCCAGCCAGGGCCGCCCTAGAACCACGTCAGCGGTGGAATCCTCCAGAACCAGCAGATGTATCGATTCCATGTGAAGTAGTCCAACTCGTAGCTGGATGGGTCCCACCACACGACGGACTTGCTTACGGCTGAGGGGTTTGCCAGTTATGGAGTTGATCTGGTAGATAGTCGGAGACGGAGAGGTCTTGAGACGGAGTTGCCAGCAGAGGGTGCCAGAGATGAAGTTGCCGGCTGACCCCGAGTCGAGGAGCGCAACCACTGTAAGTGATATACCAGCAGCAGTAAGGTTTACAACAGTGGTGAGTGGTTTCATTTTACGTAGTGAAGGAATAATAGCACTCACCATGAGGCAAGGTGGTCGTGTGGGGCATGCCGAGATAGCATGCCTGGGCGCACCACAGTATAGGCAGAGGTTCAGGGTCAGCCGACATTGGCGCTCAGAAGGAGTGAGGCGAGAATTTTCGACTTCCATGGGTTCATTGGCTGGCTCTGGGGAGCTGACGGGTTCGGACCGGCAGAGGAGTGAGGTAGAAAGTGACTGGCCCTGGTGTTCTTGAAGACACGCATGCATACGAGTGGCGCAGCGGATGGCAAGCTGGATGAACTTCTCTAAGCCGATGGAATCCTCATATGCAGCGAGATGCAGCCGCACCCGAGGCTCCAATCCTTGGCGGAAGGTGGTAATCAAAGCCTGTTCATTCCATCCACTGACAGCAGGTTATTGGTTATACCCTATTTGAGGTTATAGGGTTTCTCACCAGCAGACGAGTCAGAGATCGGTTTTCCGAACACCTCCCAGAAATGGGAAATAAAGGCAGAATACGACTGAGTGACAGCACCACGTTGAGACCAGATGGAGTCTGTCCATTTCACTGCTTTGCCGCTTAGTTGGGAGATGAGGAACGCTATTTTGGAGGTGTCGTTCGGGTACAAATAAAGTAGTCTTTATTTGAACCAGTGAGCATAGACAGCAATGCAGAGGTGAAGTGATGGTAATGATGTTGATGATAGAGATGAATAGAGATAGTTACAGTCCTTTCTGTTTTCAGATGAATGAGTCTTTTGAAACGCTGGAGCTGGAGATCGCTGGAGACAAAGGAGCACTCACACATGGACAAGGAACACACTGGGAGAACGGGATACACAGGAGAAAGGTAAGTAGAGATCGGGGAGTCCTTTGAGGTAAGCATCAACGTGAGTATCTGCGAACGAGACCGGACATGGAGTGCTGTGTGTGAGTGCTCTTTGTAGTGGTGCTGATGAGTGTGATAATGACGTGCAGGTGGCGGTGATCAGTACTCCGGTGATTGAGTGCGCTGTGATTGGTGGATGTTGGAGCCTGACGTGTCTGTGACAGATACAATATTAAAATAAAATAAGATAATAAAAATATGCCACAGTTAGACACTGGCAATGTTATTAAAAAAATAAAAAAATAAATAAAAAGAGAGAGAAAAACAGTTGGACACCACAATCAAAAGTGTAACCATGATACAACAATAAACACAAGCCCTACATGTTTACACATGTAAATACCTGGAGAAACACCTGAAGCACTTGTGCCAAAGCATCAAAGACCATGAGTTTGTAATATATATATATATATAAAAAAGGTTATAGTACCTATGTAAATCCCACTACTCCCCAGGAAGAACATTTATGGCAGAGAAATAGGATAATAAGGGTTGCCAGACATATGAAAATTTATGGGAACGTCTAATTGAATATTTAATCTTTTCCAAATGAAGGTATAACATCAGATCCTGAAGCCAATGCGATACTTTAGGTGGGTTTGCAGATTTCCAATGTACTAACACCCGTCTGCGAGCCAATAAGAATGCAAAAGCAATAATGTTTAGTTGTCTTCGAGTCAGATTCGATTCAGCGGTTGGAGCACCAAATATAGCAAATTCAGCACATGGCTTCAGTTGTACGTTACATATTTGAGAGAGTGTATCAAATATGGTTGACCAGTAAACAGTAAGTGTAGGGCACATCCAAAACATGTGAGTCAGATCAGCTTCTTCAGTGTGACATCTTATACAGGTCTTATCAAAAGTAGGATTAAAAGAAGCAATCCTTACCCTGCTTAGGTGCACACGGTGCAAAACCTTAAACTGTATAAGACTCAATCGGGCACAAGAGGTACTACCATTCACTCTATGGAGGGCATTGCTCCAGAACTCCTCTGAGAATACTGTTCCAAGCTCTTTTTCCCATCCACTTTTAACTTTGTCTATTCCTACACTTTTTAAAGACATGAAAATTGTATATATTCTTAAAATAAAACCTTGTAGATGGAGGGGAGCTTCAAACAGAGAGTCTGCAGGAGACTTAGATGGAATATGTGGAAATGATGGGCTTTGGGCATTCACAAAATGTCGTATCTGAAAATAACGAAAAAGGTCAGTTTGATTAAGATTGAATTTGGAACGCAAATCATTAAAACTAGCAAAATGACTATCAATATAAAGATCACCAAATTGAGCGATGCCCTTATCATGCCATTGTTTAAATGCAGAGTCTAGTTTGGCAGGGAGGAATGCATGATTAGTGCATATTGGGCTCTGAAGCAAAAGTGCTTGTCTCAACTGCAAATGTTGGCGTAGCTGAGTCCAAATTTTAAGAGTAGAAGGAACAAACGGATTTGATGTATAGACCTTATGTAGCCCCGCCCCTTTTCAGCATTGCGCTCGTTGTCTTTTGACTTCCGGTTTGTATTTCCACAGCGATATTACATTTATGAATGAACTGCTCGTTTTAAAATCTTCCCGACCTACTGACATTTGTTAAGACATCTGCTTTAAACATAACAATGCTCATGATAACTTTCATTAACTCTACAACAAGCAAATCCACTTAACCAACTAATTATTCTTTGACAGCGATGCCATAGAAATGTACAGAGCTACCGCAAAACGGAAGTTCAAAGACAATTTTATAAAGATGGCGGCGCGCTTGTTTCTCTGGTAAATAAGGTCTATATTGTGCTATTTTAATAGGTAGGCTAGATGTTAATAGGGCTTGTAGAGAGGTTGCTGTGCAGGATTTAGATTCTGTTTCACACCAATCAGTGGTACCTGATGGGTGCATCCAGTAGACTATCTTTTGAACTTGAGCTGCCCAATGATAGTATAAGAAACTAGGGAGAGCTAAACCCCCATCACTCCTATGCTTCTGGAGAAACTCTTTCCGATTCCTAGGGGTTTTTCCATCTCATATAAAATTAGAAATAAGTTTGTCTAATCTTTTGAAAAAAGCTTTGGATAGGAAGACGGGTAGGCATTGAAATAAATATAAGAATCTCGGGAGAACTGTCATTTTAACACAGTTTACCCTACCAGCCAGGGTTTGATGAAGAATCCTCCATTTTTGAAGATCAGATTTAAGTTTGATCAAAAGAGGAGTAAAGTTATCTTCAAATAGTCCTTTAAAGTTATGTGCAATATTGATGCCCAGATATTTAAACCCAGATCTTGCCAAGCGAAAGGGGAATGCAGAGTCAGGCATTTGCCTGGCAAGTGTGTTAACAGGCATGCATTCACTTTTAGAGATATTCAATTTATAACCTGAGAAAGTCCCAAAATTGTGCAAGATTTTGATAATATCAATGATGCATGATGAAGGATCTAAGATGTAAAGAAGCAAGTCATCAGCGTATAATGAGAGCTTATGCTCAACACCCCATCTGTTTATACCATGAAAAGAAGGTGTGGATTTTAATACCAGAGAGAGTGGTTCAATTGCAATTGTAAATAGAAGGGGGCTTAATGGGCACCCCTGCCGAGTGCCCCTTTATAGCGAAAGTTTTTTGGATCGGCATTTATTAGTAACCACTGAAGCAACTGGGGAAGTATACAGAAGACGGGTCCACTCTATAAATCTGGGGCGGAATCCAAACTTATTCATAGCAAAAAAAGATAGTCCCATTCCACCCGATCAAATGCCTTTTCGGCATCCAGCGAAACTACAATTTCAGGGGTGTCCTGGGATTGGGGAGTGTAAAGAACATTCAAAAGACGACGAACGTTAGAGAAGATGTGCCGACCTTTTATAAAACCAGTCTGATTAGCTGAAATGATACTGACCAAGGGAGACTCTAATCGAATAGCCAGTAATTTGGCTAAGATTTTGGCGTCTGCATTTAACAAAGAAATTGGTCGATATGAGCTACATTGTGTTGGGTCTTTCTCAGGCTTCAATAGAAGTGTAATCAGTGCTTCGGTAAGGGACTTTGGTAAAGTTCCTTGGGACAAAGAATATTCAAACATATTAAGCAAGAGTGGAGACAATTTAGAAGAAAACGTCTTATAGAATTCGATCGGAAAGCTATCAGGCCCCGGGGCCTTGCCGCTTTGCAACACTGATATGGCCGCAGATATTTCTTGTAGCTGAAGGGGATGATCTAAATCTTTTTTTATGTTCCAATGAAATAGTAGGGACATTTATGATGTCAAAAAACTCTACCAATTTAGACTGATCCTTAGGGGTTTCTGATTTATAAAGGCTAGAATAAAAGTTCATAAACGTGTTATTAATTGTAAGGGGATCAATAGTTAAATCCCCACCATCATTTGTGATTTGAGAAATATGTTGAGCTGATGATCTGGATTTAAGCTGATGGGCTAAAAATCGACCAGCCTTATCACCTTGCTCATAGAAAAAAACGGAGAATAAGCCGTTCTGTGTGACTTGATGAAATTAAATTATATTGGGTTTGAAGATCAATCCTTTCTTTATAAAGTTCTGGTGTAGGAGAAGTAGAGTATTGGCTGTCAATTTTGGATATCATCTCAATTAGCTGTTGCCTTTTCCTTTCCCTCTCTTTGTTAATTAAATCAGTATTTGATATAATGTCCCCCCTGCGCACTTCTTTCAGCGTCAGCGTCAGCGAATTTTAAAAAATTGTCAATTGAAGAGGATACTGCAAAATGAGTTATCTGACAATAGTGAAGAATTAAATCGCCATATGTGGTTCGTAAAATTAGATGGAAAGGAGAGATCTAGTAATAAGGGAGCATGATCCGATTCTACAATAGCAGAATATTCAACTCCCTTTACTGAAGAGAGTAGATTTTTGTCGATAAAAAAGTAGTCAATTCTTGAGTAACAATGGTGTACATGTGAAAAAAAGAGTAAACCTTATTATGGGGGTTGTAGAAGTGCCAATCTGGCTCAAAAAGGCTGAGATTTAATTTGCCATTTTGGAAGGGGCCTGCGGTTTTGCGTTGGAGCGGTCCAGATTTGGGTCCATTACACAATTTAGATCACCACCTAAAATCAGATAATGTGAATTAAAGATAGGTAAAGCAGCAATCAGCTGATTTACAAAATTATTATCATCCCAATTAGGGCCGTAAACATTCACCAGCAAGACCTGGGTATGAAATAGTTTTCCAGACACCATGATAAAATGACCCTGAGGGTCAGCAATAACTTTAGAGGCAGAGAACTGAATTTTTTTTGTGCATTATTATAGCTGTTCCTCTTGCCTTAGCATTAAATTTAGAATGGAAATGTGACCCACCCATGGTTTCTGCAACCTAAGATGATCTGAATTGAGTAAGTGTGTCTCTTGAAGGAAGATAATATCGGATTTAAGATGCTTAAGGTGGGAAAAGATTTTTGACCTCTTTATAGGACCATTAAGACCTTTAACATTCCATAATGTAAACCTAATACACGACTTTCCTGTCATTCCTGTTTAAACATTGGACATAGTTCACTATAAAAAGATAAACACTGCACCTGTGGCATAGACAAAACTGGTACCCAGCTAAATTTCTCACCCCAAAACAAAACGAAAACAAGTGGAGTATCCATTGAAAAAAACAAAAAGGGAAAATAAAAGAAAAACACAATCAATAAGGCAGTAAACCAACCCATGAACATTAGAACACTCTTTCCTATGTTTACCTCCCCAACTGAGGTAAGCTGCAGGACTCCTATAACCCCATTGTACTCCCAGTAACTCTTCATTATCCACTCAACTTTTAATGTTCTTAAATGCAGCACGCTTCTTGGAGAGTGGGTCAGGATAGAATCTGAGAGTCTTCCCTCAATACTGCAGCTCGTGTTGCCTAGCCCAGCGCAAAGCTCGTTCCTTCTCCTGGAATCGATGAAAACATACGATAATGGGTCTTGGAGGTAGGCCATCTCTGGGTTTAGGTGCTGATCCGCGATGTGCTCTTTCCAGTTCTGGTGGTTTCTCGAACACCTGATCCCCCATGACGTCTTTCAGTAGATCAGAAGTGAACTTAATTATGTCCCTTCCAATTTCACTGTCCTCAGGCACATTTATGATCCGAAGATTTGCCCTGCGTGAACGATTTTCCAGATCGTCCAAACGGTCTAACAGCTTTGTTTTTAAGCGTTGTTCTCGTTGGTTGTTTTTAACGCAGCGATGTCTACCTCCGCTTTAACAAGGGCCTCGAAGTTTTCTCCTGCCATACTTTCCACAGTTGTGAGACGCTTTCCGAACACATCCACTGTTTCTTGAAACAATTCTATGGATAGTTGAATTGGTGCTAGGGAAGACTTGATTAACGCACTCATATCCTCTTTCAGATATTCTCGCTGTTTTTCCAGCTCCGTAGTCAGCATACTCAAAGAAAAATCCTCATTAGCCTCTGGTGCAGCCACCGCCATTTTAGCTAACTTGCTGCTTATGGAAGTTTTCTTCGAATCTTGATCAGTTTTCGTTTTAGAGTTAGGCATTTGGCTACCGCACCTGTATTACAGCCCCCTAATGTGTGTCTGACCTGTTATAGAAGACAGTTATTAATATTTAATTTGAAGTTGTCGGGATGCTCACACACATGCGTCCTCTGCCTACATTGCTCAAACCAGAAGTCTGACTAATCACATTTATATTAATTTCTTAAATACTGGAGAGAATAAACCATAATAATGAGCATTTACGTAATATAATCTATAGCACTCAAGCGCATATACAAAGCTTGCCATAAAGAACCGGCAAAAATAATGATTATGAATGTGACAAAAAACAGCAAGGAGACATTTTAATTGTGTATTAATAAACTAATGTTTTGTTAATCAGTGTCGGCTGCAAAGATGTTCACATTGCTGACTCTCATCTTCTGCTCATAGTGGACGCGCCTAGAGAGAGAATGCACATTTCATTTGGATTAGTCTACATAATCAGACTAGCCTATTTCTTTTCATTTTCAATTATTTCATTTTCGTTAAAGTAGATATTTCAAACTTTCTATAGATATATTTCTCATGTCTATGAGGAAAGCAGCCTATACGTTGAGTTTCTGGCCTATAAGACGCGCTGCAGTTCACGCGCCAGTGATCGCGCCTGCGCACCCATGTCAGGATTAAATTGTCAGCTATATTTGCTTCTTATTTATTAAATCCAGGCAATTGGTTGATGAAACATTGATTCAAATTAAGATACAATTTTTACAAAACGAAATTCACTTTAAAGAATGGCTTTCTACAAAACAAAACTTAATGAAGTGGTCAAAATCATGTCTCACTCACTCCATGTCTCCTGATTTATTGCGCATCTTATGATGTATCTTACTCATGCTGTTCACTTTTCATAATCAAATAGATGGATTTAAAACATAACATAGGACTATTTAAACATAAATATGAAACTATGTTTTCTTTAATGGCTACCAACACGTAGCCTATACTACAGTGCAGAAAAATGTCATGTCGTGAGCAAGAGCAGATCAAGAATAATTTATTTTTAGACTTATATTTAATATTGGGGCATCCAAGTTATTTGGCATATTTAATTTTTTTTTAAAAGTAACACAATAGCTACTATGGTAATTAGTTACTTTGGCCTGGTAATTAGTTACTTTTATTATGATGTAACTTAGTTACTAACTCCATTACTATTTGTGAGAAGTAACTTTTTAAAGTAATGTGCCCAACACTGATAATGGTAGTGAATAGGGCTGCAACAACTATTTGATAAAATCGATAATCAATAATGATAATCATCGACAACGATTCTCATTACCCATTAGTTGGGTCTGCCCACCGTGCTCGGAAGAGTTATACAGCACTGAATAACGAGGCTGAATCCAGCTTCTTATTGACGCTATCCGGTCCACCTTAAAAGACGCGACGCTTCTGCGTTTGTAGCTTCTTATTCACCCTCAATTTAGGGACAGTGCGGTTTTTCTCTTTTTCGCGCTTTTTTAAGGTAACACCGAAATATCAGTAAAAATTACTGTAAAATTACAAGGGTATATAAAAAACAATTACATCATTCTTTTTGCACGTCATCCTTTGAATGCATTAATGAATCGATTGAATAAAAAAATTATTCAAGCAAATATTACAGATTTCAATATCACAAGGTAACTAGAGACTGTACCAGCTCCAGCTTGGATCCAGCCTCTTATAAAGACTTCAGATGAAGGACTCCAGAACATCAAACATGGATGATTATACAAAATGATCATGTTATCATTGCTTTGCATGCACACTACTTTTGCTTAAAAGAAGTAAATACTACAATTTGTATATCTTGCAACTGTACATTCTGATATCATCTCATAAAAGAAGACTATTGTGTTTTTGTCACATAGAAACATAAATTTGCTGTAAAGCTTCTTTTGAAATATAGTGAAAAGCACTATACAAGTGAATGTGAATTAAATTACCTTTGAGGGTGCATTAAAAGTTGCACTAGAGCCATATTCCCAATGCACTTGACTGTCACCTTGCAAATCTTTAGACATTTTTACTGTAGCATTTTAAAGTTATGGACACATGATTTTGACAAATGTGACAATACAGTTACAGGAGAAATTGCATTATTGGCCCAGTTGGAGGCGCTATATCTCAGCTACCTTAGAGGGTGCGTTAAAAGTTGCACGGGAGCCATATTCCCAATGTCCTTGACTGTTATCTTGCAAATTTTTAGACATTTTTACTGTAGCATTTTAAAGATATGGACCCATGAATTTGAGAAATGTGACAATACAGTTACAGGAGAAAATGCATTATTGGCCCAGTTGGAGGCACTATATCTCAACTGCCTTTGAGGGTGCGTTAAAAGTTGCACTAGAGCCTTATTCCCAATGTACTTGACTGTCACCTTGCACATTTTCAGACATTTTTACTGTAGCATTTTAAAGATATGGACCCATGAATTTGACAAATGTGACAATACAGTTAAAGGAGAAATTGCATTATTGGCCCAGTTGGAGGCACTATATCTCAGCTACCTTAGAGGGTGCGTTAAAAGTTGCACTGGGGCCTTATTCCCAATGTACTTGACTGTCACCATGCACATTTTCAGACATTTTTACTGTAGCATTTTAAAGTTATGGACACATGATTTTGACAAATGTGACAATACAGTTACAGGAGAAAATGCATTATTGGCCCAGTTGGAGGCGCTATATCTCAACTGCCTTTGAGGGTGCGTTAAAAGTTGCACTAGAGCCTTATTCCCAATGTACTTGACTGTCACCATGCACATTTTCAGACATTTGTACTGTAGCATTTTAAAGATATAGACCCATGAATTTGACAAATGTGACAATACAGTTAAAGGAGAAAATGCATTATTGGCCCAGTTGGAGGCGCTATATCTCAGCTGCATTTGAGGGTGCGTTAAAAGTTGCACTAGAGCCTTATTCCCAATGTACTTGACTGTCACCGTGCACATTTTCAGACATTTTTACTGTAGCATTTTAAAGATATGGACCCATGAATTTGACAAATGTGACAATACAGTTACAGGAGAAAATGCATTATTGGCCCAATTGGAGGCGCTATATCTCAGCTGCCTTTGAGGGTGCGTTAAAGGTTCTACTGGAGCCGTCAAGTACATTGGGAATCAGGCCCCAGTGCGACTTTTAACGCACCCTCAAAGGTAGCTGAGATATAGCACCTCCAACTGGGCCAATAATGCATTTTCTCCTTTAACTGTTTTGTCACATTTGTCAAATTCATGGGTCTATAACTTTAAAATGCTACAGTACAAATGTCTGAAAATGTGCATGGTGACAGTCAAGTACATTGGGAATAAGGCCCCAGTGCAACGTTTAACACACCCTCAAAGGCAGCTGAGATATAGCGCCTCCAATTGGGCCAATAATGCGATTTCTCCTGTAACTGTATTGTCACATTTGTCAAATTCATGGGTCCATAACCTTAAAATGCTACAGTAAAAATGTCTGAAAATGTGCATGGTGACAGTCAAGTACATTAGGAATAAGGCCCCCATGCAACTTTTAACGCACCCTCAAAGGCAGCTGAGATATAGTGCCTCCAATTGGGCCAATAATGCAATTTCTCCTGTAACTGTATTGTCACATTTGTCAAATTCATGTGTCCATAACTTCGTAATGCTACAGTACAATTGTCCATAATTGTGCATGGTGACAGTCAAGTGCATTGGATATAAGGCTCCAGTAGAACCTTTAACGCACCCTCAAAGGCAGCTGAGATATAGCGCCTCCAATTGGGCCAATAATGCAATTTCTCCTGTAACTGTATTGTCACATTTGTCAAATTCATGGGTCCATAACTTCGTAATGCTAAAGTAAAAATGTCTGAAAATTTGAATAGTGACATTCAAGTGCATTGCGAATAAGGCCCCAGTGCAACTTTTAATGCACCCTCAAAGGTAATTTAATTCACATTCACTTGTATAGTGCTTTTCACTATATTTCAAAAGAAGCTTTACAGCAAATTCATGTTTCTATGTGACAAAAACACAATAGTCTTCTTTTATGAGATGATATCAGAATGTACAGTTGCAAGATATACAAATTGTAGTATTTACTTCTTTTAAGCAAAAGTAGTGTGCATGCAAAGCAATGATAACATGATCATTTTGTATAATCATCCAAGTTTGATGTTCTGGAGTCCTTCATCTGAAGTCTTTATAAGAGGCTGGATCCAAGCTGGAGCTGGTACAGTCTCTAGTTACCTTGTGATATTGAAATCTGTAATATTTGCTTGAATTATTTTTTTATTCAATCGATTTATTAATGCATTCAAAGCATGACGTGCAAAAAGAATGATGTAATTGTTTTTTATATACCCTTGTAATTTTACAGTAATTTTCACTGATATTTCGGTGTTATTTACATTTCAGAATAGTTTATTATTTTTTCTGAAAATAGACAATAGTAGCATAAAAAGCGTGAATAAGAGAAAAACCACACGGTCCTTCAAGTTGAGCTGATGACACGTTCAATAAACAAAGAATACTACAATTATATTTTATGTGCCTTTATATTTTTGCAGCCTATATTTCGCGGATATATCAGTGTTATCAATAGTTTATTTTCCTTTAATTATGAAAATAGATACAAAAAGCTACACAATACCTTAAAAAAGAGCGAAAAAGAGAAAAACCGCACTGTCCCTAAATTGAGGGTGAATAAGAAGCTACAAACGCAGAAGCGTCGCGTCTTTTAAGGTGGACCGGATAGCGTCAATAAGAAGCTGCGAATAAGAAGCTGGATTCAGCCTCGTCACTGAATAACACATTTCTGTGGACAAAAATGCATCTAAAACAGGGCCGGGTCTAGGGGGGGGCTAGGAGGGGCAATGCCCCCCCCCCCCCCCCCCCCCGGATTTCTCTTGTGCCCCTCCAACATCCTCAGGATACTCGTTTTTTTGTGATAGCACACAAAATGTAAAAAAATATATTCACACTAAATTAGTTACATATGTGAATTACTAGAAACATTGTGCGGTTGTATTTTTCTGGCGCGCCTCGCGGCGCGCATCCTTTTACAGTTCTCCCTCACAGACACGCTCAGCACTTCAGGTGCTCACACCATACTAGAATTGCCATAATTACAAGATTTCAACTTGTAAAAAGCATTCATGGCCTCATCCACATCCTTTTTCTAAGACGTTTTCCAAGACTCTTGCACACCTTATCTGATCACTTCTCAAGACAGCCATTAACAATCACATGAGCAGATGACATGCAGCTCCTTTATAAATGCGTTCTAGTCTCTATTTAAACGCACACACACCATTAACTCATTGCTACACGATCATGGAACACTTGAGAATTTAGCTTGGAATTTTAAAATTGTAATTTCCAAGTCATGAAAAATCTCGAAAATGAATAAATTAAAAACTAAAAAAAATATAGATGTAACTATTCTAGTAAAATATAAAATAGTTTTGCTCAGTTATGTTCAGCTCTAGAATATTCTATCAGCATATTGCGCTATTTGTTGAATAGTAGCCTATTATTTGATGTGATAACACCTTTCAGAATCTGCAAAATATCAATAATTTAAAAAATAAATAAATAAGTGAGATCAAAAATAGTTTTTTTATTTAGCACTGCAACAAAAATGTATTATTATGGGATGTTTACATATAGTCCACAATATATAATATCTGCCTTTACACAAATTAAGCAGTTCAAAAGTTTACATACACTTAATTTATTCTCAGTACTGTGTGTCATTAATTTACAACTTTTTTATGATTTTCTTTATGATAAGTCCCATGTTTGGGACTCTTCTCATACCCAACTGTTACAAATGGTGAAAACATTTACTGATACTCCAGAAGGAAACAATGCATTAAAATTCAGGGGGTATAAACATTTGCACAGGATGGTTGGAGGGTAAATTGTTTTTATTTTGTCTTCTTGAAAGTATTTTATAAAGCTTTTGTAGGACAGAACTAAAAAAAAAAGTAGATCTTTAAATAAAATAAGAACTTCCAGTCTTATTCCATGAAAAAGGCACGGAAAAGGAAAGAATCATGCAACCAGGTCTTCTAATGGTTTAAATTTCTTCAATGAACCAAGTTCTCTTCCATTTTTAAATTTGACCATTCTTCAAACATGAGAACTCTTTTATTTTCAGCTTCAAGCTAATGCATTAGTGTACTGGCTTGTCTGTGTCAGGCGTTTTGACAGATGCATGTGCGTCCTCAGCGCAAAACGTTCATTCTACCTCTATATCCTTATCTGTAAATGTTACAAATTCACGCGAGCATTTCCATTTTGCATAAAGGCTCGTCCTGACAGTCTGTGTTAAACTTCAAACTTTACTGAATGAGCGCCGGCTCGCATACCCGCGTTAGACAGACGAACGTAGGAGAGAGGGGGACAATATTCAGCACAAAAATATTCATTTTGCTGAATATCTGTTGTTTGAAGTTAAATTGTCATTCAAGTATTTTATAAGAGTAGTAACTGTGAAGGGAGAACAACATGTTTAAATGTAAGAGGTTTCTTATAGTCTATTTACAGGATAAAGATATGACAGTAAGAGGTGACTGTGTCCAGAGTGAATGTGTGTGTTTCTGCTGAACATTTATCTTGCGTGTTACACTGAGTTTGTGTTTTTCTTTATTATCTTTATTACTATCTTCATTTTCAATGTAGAGATTTAAACAGTGCTAAAGTTATTAGACATCTGATACCCAATGTAAGGTTTGTGCCACAGGTCAGGGCAGCCTAAACTATCAGTATAGTACTAAAATCATTTTTCATGTTTCTGTAATGGTTAATCCACCAGTATGTATAAGCTCTTTAGTTACAGCAGTATTTCTAAAGCTACAACATATTTATTGTTGTTATCCATGAGTTTTTGATTTGACTGTTTTACAAGAAAGGCAGGAAAAAGTAAAACACTTCATAGTTGTTGGTTTTCTTTTTTTCAGATTTCAGATTTCACATTTTTTTTTGATATTATGTGTGAATATTATTTAGAAACTATTTAGTTGTTTCAGTTTGTTATTTTACTAATGAATGGCAATGCCATTTATTAAGTGCTTTAAACAAGTTTTTGATAGAATCCTAAAATATTTGTGTTCTCTCTTTATTATGACAGGTCGTCTAATAAATTAGGCACTGTATGTTTCCATAGCATTCAATTGGCACATTTGTTTGAAGTACATGGGCACGTTGGTCAATATGTCATTCGTCACGTCAGAGGTTGCACTTCCGCGGCTTGTCGACTAAGTTGACTTGCGTATGGATGTTTGCCAGAAGCTGGTTATTATAGTTTATAAACAGGGATGCACACAACGTTTTAAGCCTGGTTCTCATGAGAGTATTTAGAGATTGGAATTGGTACTCAAACTTAACATCATCTTCCTCACTGTCCTCAATTTCAACTGTAGTACAGGACGATTTTGCTGTCTCCTGGACGGTGGAGGTGGATGCACTTCCCTGGTTAAGTCTACGATGGGCTGTCTGCATCCATAGCTCTACTGCTGCCTCTGGGTCAAATGTATCTGTAGTAGTGCTGGGCGATATGGCCAAAAAGTCATATCTCTGTATTTTTTGGTTAAATGGTGATATACGGTATATATCTCTGTATTTTCCACATTTTTCTATTTGGATTTAGAAAAAAAAAATATGTATTTACGTTTTAAAAATCTTAATTTAACATCCTGCCTAATGTTGTCCTACAAACAGTTTTTATATTGAAATCTATTAATACAAATATAGTGAATGTAACCATGTAGTCTGATGCTTGTTGCACACAAACACAAACAGTTTCGATGTGTCGGTATTTGATGACCAACCAACCGCCTGCAGCAGTCTTGCCCTGGCAGTATTGCGGGGAAAGCCATGCAACACACCCGAACTTTTAAACCACAAAAACAAAGACCCATGAACCCCTCTCTCCTCTACTGCACGATCTAACAGTTTGACATGTCTGTAATTTGAAAGAATCATATGGTGTCCTGAATAATTTAGAGATGGTGTCTTCTGATAGGATAAGAAAACTCAGTCTCATTAATAATTATAAGACACCGATGCATCATCGAAGTGTTATCATGCACCGCTACATCACCACCTGTGACGTGAACTCTGGTTAATTTTGAGATTTTTTCCGCTATTTTCGTCTAATCTAAACACTTTCCCTCTACAATTAAATCTAACAGATGCTAACATTATACTCAGAGATGTTCAACACACATACATCTGTTAAAATCTCAGAAAATTTAGTTTAGGGTTTCATGACCCTTTAATCCAAGGAAATCAGAGGTAAACTCTCTGTTGCTGGACACAGACACAGTGTAGACAATGTCCTGCTCTGTTTTTATGTCCTCCGGCCCGTCAAAAAGTACCCAGCTAACAGGGAACTTTTCCATAACTTTCACTAACGTTATGTAAAAGTTTTGCAAATGTTAGAAAAAAACATTTCTAAAATAATGTTTCAGGAACATTTCTTATATTTCTTATATTTCTTTCTTAACATTATACAATTCTTATAATGTTTTCATAGTTAAAATACATTCTCATAACGTTGAGAGGAAACATTCTTAGAACAACATTGTTGGAGCGTTCTTACCATGTTATTTGTACTTGACTGATGTTCTCATAATGTTGAGCAAAAACGTTCTCATAACAACATTCTTGTAACGTCTTTATCACGTTATTTGTACTTGACTGATGTTCTCATAATGTTGAGCAAAAACGTTCTCATAACAACGTTCTTGAAACGTCTTTATCATGTTAAAATACATTATCATAATGTTGAGAGAAAACATTCTTAGAACAACATTGTTGGAACGTTCTTACCATGTTATTTGTACTTGACTGATGTTCTCGTAATGTTGAGAGAAAATGTTCTTAGGATAACATTCTCAGAACATCCTTTTAATGTTATTATTATTTGCTGAATGTTTTCATAATGTTATTATAATACGTTCTGAGTACAACGTTTATAAAAAACGTCCTTACATTGTAATCTGTACTTAATGAATGTTCTCATTATATAGAGAAAAGGTTGTGAGAACAACGTTCATGGAACGTCCATACAATGTTATTTTTACTTAAAAACATTCTCATAACATTGAGAGAGAACGTTCTTAGAACAACATTGCCGTAGCGCCTTTATGATGTTATTATTATTTGCTAAATGTTTTTGAAATGTTAGCTGGATGTTCATCTAACATTTTTTTTTTTTTTAAATAGAACTGAAGAGAACATGAAGCCACATTGTGACCTTCTCTGAACGTTCTGGGAACGTTACTAGGTGACAGTTTACTCCGCCAGAAATTTTACGTTCCCAGAACATTCTCAAAACATCCACTGGTGTTAAGGATGTTGTCTAGTAACGTTCCCAGAATGTTCAGAGACAGTCACGATGTGGAGTTCTTTTAAGGGTTGGGGGACGTTATTTGGTGGACCTTCAGGGAACATTCAGGACATTCTGGGAATGTTTAGGGGACCATTACTATAGGACGTTCTGTTAACTTCATAAATGTCCTCTTTGTAACGTTCTCACGCGAACATAAAATAACCAAAATAGAACATCCCCCTAAACTCATATCGGGAATGTTATTAAATGAACCAGGACCATGTGGCAACGTTCAATTAACGTCCAAAATATCCTCATTGTAACGTTCTTATGTAACCATAAAATTAACCAAATTGGAATGTCCCCCTAAAATCATATAAGGAACCTTGAACTGCAGCACTTTCATTACCAAAAGAGGACGTTTTATGTCCCAAATGTTCTGTAAAATTTCTGAATTTTTGTCACTTTTAGAGAACTTTTAGGCAAAGTTGCACAAGGTCACGAGAATGTCGACTTCTGTGTGGGTGTTTTATAGAAAATAATAAAGTTTGAAGTCACCGTTATGGAGGTGAGCATTTGCTTTAGATGGGCTCTTTATTCTTGACTTTTAACATTGGAAAATGCAAGAGAATTTCTGTTTAAATGAATTGGGTTGTTAAGTGCTGGTGATTCAATCATCATGGAGTGACCTGATTCACTGAACATCAAACTATGAATGTATTAACTGTAAGTTTTGCACTATTAACGTTTTTAAAGTTTTATTTAATTTGTTATACAAACAAGAGTTTTGAGCAGTATTTTTCAATTTCACACTAGACATCATGAATCAGCGTACGATCCTCAACGATGGTGACACTAAACAAAATTTTTTTTGTGACTTTAGTAGCTTGTTTTGTGATGTTCAGAGTTAATCTGTTTATCTGAAAATGTTGTTACCATTGTTGTGGATCATACATAGAATCTTGATGTCTGTGTGAATCTGTATGATGCTGTTTGAATAATTTCTGCCCAAACTTTCAAAATATCAGAACATGGCAGGATTTTATACATTATCATATGACTACAACAACATGAAAGAAAATACAATATTCAGAGATCAGTGAATAAAACCACTGTATGACGAGAAAATCATCAATAATGAGCAGCCAAATCCATATGACCAGATTTTTATTTTCTCACAATTTCTTTTGCAACAAATGCATTAAAAACACAATTACAACAATTGGAGAAAACATAGTCAAAATGTTAAGGGTCAGGAGCCCAACTAAAGCAAGTGCTTACCTCCATAACGGTAACATTTATAAATTTGGTAAAACATCAACACCTCGTTAAGAAGATTTGTATGAAAGAAACAAAGTCAGAGTGGTTTGTAATAAGTGAAGATGCAGAGATCTAGAGAGATCCGTTAGTGTTTAATGTTCTGTTTCTGTTATTTGAGTTTTGTGAGGTTACCATTGTGCTGGAGAATAGAGCCTGTGCTTCAGTCAGTGATGATCCAGAAACACTGATGATCTGCTGCATGTTGCTTTATTTAAAGACAGTAACTGTGTAGTTGCTGATGCAGTGATACAGCAGTTACATTAGCTCATGCATGTTCTGTTGTTTTTTTGTCTTTTGTAAGACATTTAAAAAAAATTAGTATTTGTTTGAGCAGTACTTAGTCAACTTTTTTTGACTAAGGCAGCAGGGATATTCCATACAATAAAATATGGTTCCCTAAACGTTCAGAGAACGTCCTGAAAGGTTCTGTGAAGGTCCGCCAAATAACGTCCCCCAAACCTTAAAAGAACTCCACATCGTGGCCGTCTCTGAACGTTCTGGGAACATTACTAGACAATGTCATTAACACCAGTGGGGATGTTTTGAGAATGTTCTGGGAACGTAAAATATCTAGCGGGGCAGGGTGTTGTGAACGTTCAGAAAATATATACGTTTTCATAACATTTCCAAAATGATAGAATGGAATGTTCCTCTAACGTTCACATAAACCAAGAAAAAACATTCTTGATACATTAAGAACTGGACGTTTTGAACGTTTAAAAAACATTCCGAAATAACGTTTTCATAACTTAAAGAGAATGTTAACAAAACTCCTTTTTGTTAGCTGGGTAGACCCCAAAATAGGGCTGGGCAGTATATCGAGTTTGTACGATATACCGATATATTTTAAATATACGATACAGAATGAGGCGATACCGTTTATATCGATATACAGTATTTTTATATGAGCACATGTGAAAAACAGTGGTGGACGTCACAGAGTGCTGCTGTGGAGGAAATGCATAATACAATTAGGCTTAAATATGAGACATGCTTAATAATAAGGGCTTTAAAAATAACTCGTAACATTAAGATATAGTTAACACGTAGGCCTATCATTTAAAGCGGCTTGTCCTGTCAGATGCTCTGACAGATTCATGTGCTGACAGATATTTGCACTGCTTAAAGGCTCCGGTATACTTCAAACAAGATTCTTTTTCGTTCTTCGTTTAGGGGTAAAACGAAGTTCGAAATGTGTGACCCATGATATACTGTAATCGAACATCTGACGCCGCCCACACTGCTGAGAGCCACGTTTAGATGAATATGTAAATATGTGCCGTGCACTTTCTTCTCAGTAACAAAATAAACACACAAAAAATGAGAAAACAGCAAGCATTTATTATAGAAAGCATAAGAAAAGCGTCTGGTCATAACAGCATGGGAATGTTAGCACGAGCTCTGCAAATTAGCACTCCAGTCACATCACGTCTTTATATAGCACTTTATTCAATAGACTGCTTAAAATCAAGGAGCTTTACAGTATCAAACATGAAAAACAGTGTTAGTGCTTCATTTTTTTTACAAGCACAACTTCATTTTGTTCTATAAAACGGCTATCCAGTGTGTTCATGTTTTCACCCGCGAGATCTTACCTCAACAACTACAGATCAAATTGGTCAGAGACGCGTTCACGCGAATGAAGGCGGAGCTTCAGCGCACACCTCCATTACATTATCGTATCGAAGGTGTTTTGCAGCTGGAACAAACTTTTCCTGAAAGTTCGCTTTGGCAAGCCGTTTCGAACTTCCAAAAAGAACACAAAACGAACTTCGTTTTGGCCTGATTTTGTTCGAAATGACATCACATCAGTTCGTTCTTCGATTTCGTTTGAAGTATACCGGAGCCTTAATGCTTTTGTGATGTGGTGTTTTCCTCAGCGCATAACTTACATTTCACAGCTATATTCTCCATCTGTAAATGTTAGAAAGTCATACAAATATTTCCATTTTGCTGTCAGGAGTGGACGAGCCACATCCTCATTTAGCCAAAAAATACTGAGATATGACTTTTTGGCCATATCGCCCAGCCCTACCCCAAAATTCAGCTGATTTCAACTTTTCTCTCAGTTCTGAACTGACAGATGGTGCAATCTGTGCAATGGTTTGGATAATTCATGTTCCACCTTCACGTGAATGATATGCCCATCTGACATTCACTCCCAGCCTTTTTAATAAAGAGATATCTTCAGCAGACGAAGACATAGGCTGTGCATGTTTAGCCTTATGAAAGGCTAGTAGAAAAATTTTACAGAGAGCTGTCAGATATTTCTTCTGGAGTTGCATTTCTGTTAGCGATAGCTTGTAAAACATTTGTATGCTCCCTGCTCTTTTTATGTTTGTCTATAAAAAGGACTACTTTTGTCTGCTATATGGGGATGAGCACGACATATCTTACATCAAATTTGACTGCGCTCCTCGCCGGATTCAAGCCATGGCACTTCTTGGAGCCACTTCTCAGAGAAAACTCTTTCTTTCGGCTGGGACTCGGTCTGACGTTTCTTTTGAGGTGGTGGAATGCCAAAGAAACTATTTAATGTTTGATGTTTTTGGACATCTCTCACAGTATTAACTTTGGTTGATCTAAAATGGCGACTGTGTACTAACGACCGTCAATGATGCTGGTACACACATGAGTGTTTTGATCGTATTAACAGCGCACATTTTTCATTTCGGCTGCGCATGCGTACCAGTGTGTACACCCCTGTTTTTTAAGTTATAAATATGGATTTTTTTTTCTTTATAAATATGGATTTTTTTTTCTTTTCATCGCCTCACTTCAGAAGGCCTTTATTAACCCCCTGGAGCCATATGGATTACTTTTATGATGGATGCACTTTTTCTGGCTTCAGAATCATGACCATTCACTACCATTGTAAAGCTTGTTACAGGATATTATAATATAACTCTGATTCCTCTGAGAGAAGATAGTCAAATACACCTAGGATGTAATAATGATTATTAATGTCGATTAATAGAATATATGAAAATGTTTTTGTGTTTGGAGAAACTGCACACTTTTTACACATTAGAAAAAGAAGATTCACATAATCGTATCAGCATGATGAATAAATTATATTAACTGGAATAAACTGTATATAGAAGGAGAGCAGAGAATGTGACCGATCGTGAAGCTGTCCATAATTTAAGTCTAGCATGAGCTTAAACACTCTCACAAACACTCCCGTTAAAATCTCAGAAGCTGACTACACTGTGACATGAATCTCTGACAGCGAATCTGCACTTTATTTATGATGGGAGAATTCACTAGTGTTACGATTGGATCCCCTGCACCAGATCTCTCGGGCCGCCAGAGGGAGCCCTCGCCCGAGTAGTTTCAATTGGACTACATTTCCCATACACCCACATACCTACGACTGATCACGCCTACACCTGCTGCCCATCTCCTCATTACCGCACACTATTTAACACGCAGTTCGTTGCGAAGTCTTGATCAGCCACGGTTATCATTTCTGAGCGTTTATTCCTGATTGTTTGCATGTTGTCGATTGGACTGTTATTCTGGACTGTGATTCTTGCTGCCTGCCTACTTACCTGCCTGTTACTGTTTATCCCTGTCTGCCGCCTGCCTTGAACTCTTGCCTGTCTCTGTTTACCCTGTCTGCCGCCTGCCAGGACTCTCTGCCTGTTCACTGGTTTATAATTCCTGTACTGCCCTTGTTGTTGAATAAACTGCAAATGGATCAATACTCTCCTGAGTCGTTACAGAAGACTTCGCCATTAAGCGATCCAGCAGCGATTGTTCAACTCTCCATGGAGTTATCAGCTCAGGCCAGCCAGCTGGCGGTACATCAGCACCAGCTCAGGATACAAGTAAGGTTGCGTTTGTTTGTTCACTGCTGACTGGTAAGGCGTTGGAATGGATTACTGATGTTTGGAGATCTGACGGATCAAGTTCTCACTCTTTTGATCACTTTATGCAACGCTTCAGAGAAGTGTTTGAGCGCTCCAGTACTGGCCGTAGTGCAGGTGAACAACTGCTCGCTTTGTCTCAAGACACTAACACTGCTGTGGAGTTTACACTAACCTTTCGCACACTCGCTGCACAAACCGACTGGGTCGAGGATTCCTTCTACGGGGAATCTCGAACCCATGGAGCTGGGCTTTACTCGCCTGACACCTGAGGAACGAGAACGGCGATCCCAACAACATCTGTGGATGTACTGCGGTCAATCCGGCCATTTCAAGTCCTCATGCCCTGTGAGACCCGCTGCAAGCAGCACTAAACAGTGAATGAGCCGATTCAAACCATACTGTAACGATTTGTACAGTTATTAATCAATTTATGTGTGGAATATGAATATAATAATTCATAAAGTTTTATGAATGATTATTATGCACATACCGACCCAAGGGGGAATTAACCATATATGGTGACTTGATTACAACGAATTATAATCAATCACATATATGATTAGTTCTGGTTTAATAATTATGTAGAAAACTATCGGTCCATCCAGCAAACCGGTAAGTTATCCACAGACTATTACGACGGAAATGTTATCCTCTGGCCACGAGGATAAATTCCTATGATAGCATCCAAACGTAAAGCAAGGATATTAGAATCAGAACGTTAAAGTGACTCGATTGTTGTTGAATGAGCAAGTGAACAAAAAGTATGGATATGATGTGTTTAATATACGGAACGGGTAATACAAAGGTTATACGGATAAATGTACACAAGTAGATACAGATACATACAAAGTGAAAGGAACAGTCAGAAAGAGAGATGATCAAAGAATGGCCAATTCCAACAGTTAACCTTGAAGAGCCAGCAAGGAAACCCAGTATTTAAACAAATTTCAGAGAAATTATAATACTTGCTTATGGTTCAAGTCGGGGTGCGGCAGAGTTTCAATGCGCCTGGCTTGGTTGGTCCTTCCCGAGAGGGTTTCTCCGGCGGGGTTTTCAAACAAGGTTTAACTGGAAGTAAGATGACCGGAAGATAAAGAAGAGAGTCCGTCTCTACGGCAGGAACTTGTGCAGGAAAACTTGTGCATCGAAAAGATGCGTGTCGTGGTATTTTAAAGACAACAGACCAGAACGCCTTCTTAATACCGTCCTCCAATGATAGCGTTGCAATATGGCGGTTTTCCACATCCCTTTGTCCTGTCTCCCGGATTAATTTATGGTATGTCAAATCGGTGCATTTTCTTCATAGTACTATTAAACATTGAACGATGCATTTGACAGAAATGTAACGTACATGAGTGAATAGCTCGGACTCACAGCTTTACGGAGAGATCAAACTCGACAGGTGTCGCTCATCCTATAAAGAAGATACACTTTATACTCTACTACTATCGTTTAACATAAAAACTAACCTACTATAGTCAATTCTACGATTCTACACTAGTAACACATACATGCAACAAGCACTACAATGGCAGATACATTCATATTTGCAGGTATAATATTTGTGCATACAGTCTTTATGTAGGTCTTTTGTGTGTGTGTGTGTGTGTGTGTGTGTGTGTGTGTTCTTGTTTATATTACATCGTGGGGACCAAATGGCCCCACAATGTAATAAAAACCTGAGATCACCTACGTTGTGGGGTCCAGCCAGCTGTCCCCACGAGGGAAATGGATTAATAAACATACTAAAAGATGTTTTTTTGAAAATGTAAAAATGCAGAATGTTTCCTGTGATGGTTAGGTTTAGGGATAGGGATAGGGGTGGGGTAGGGTAGGGGGAGGATAGGAAGTATGGTTTGTACAGTATAAAAACCATTACGCCTATGGAGAGACCCCACTAAGATAGGTGCGCCTGTTTGTGTGTCTGTGGGTGTGTGCGTGTATTTTCCTTTTTATGACCGTTTGGAATTTGGGCCTGTCTCCTAGAAACCCGATCCGTGGTGTTTGCGTCTCCTTTGAAGTCGCAGAGGAGAGGTTCGGGACTTATCAAAATAGTCATAAAAAAGAGTCTTGTGATCCATTAGTGTCTGCCGGGCCGGAATCAATGTAAGATTTACAAACCAAAGTTCCGTGAATTGAGACTTAAACACAGTTTATGGTGGAACCTGCTCATCTTTGAGACTGTGCAGACCCTACAATACATTGTGTTAAAGTACCAGTTAAAATTATCAGTGGCAATAAGAAGATTATGGTGGATGGATTATTAGATTCAGGAGCTGCAGGCAACTTCATCTCCAAAGAATTCGCTGACAAACACAACCTTGCTCTTACACCCTGTACTTCTCGCTTGGCAGTGGAGGCGCTAGATGGTCGGCCAATTGGAGACCGGTCTACTACATCAAGAAACCTTACAGTTCTACGTCATCAGCTCACCCGTTCATCCCCTCATTCTGGGTCTGCCTTGGTTACACCATCATGATCCCTGTATATCCTGAAGAAGTGGAGAAATTGTTCAGTGGAGCATGTCATGTCATCAGAGTTGCATCCAGCCAAAATCTTTTATTCCTGTGCATGCCATCTCACTCACCTCACCCAAACCCAAGGTACCGGGACTCCCTGACGAGTATGCCGATCTCTATGAGGCTTTCAGCAAAACCAAAGCATCACAATTACCTCCACATTGCTCCTGAGATTGTGCCATTGACCTCCTTACTGGCTCCACACCACCCAAAGGCCGAATCTTCCCACTTTCTCAACCAGAGTCTAACGCCATGAAGAAATACATAGAGGAGGAATTAGCCAAGGGATTTATCCGGCCATCCACGTCACCAGCATCAGCTGGGTTCTTCTTTGTCAAGAAGAAAGACGGAAGTCTCCAACCCTGCATTGATTATCGGGGACTCAACGACATCACAATGAAGTTCAGGTATCCTCTTCCCCTTGTCCCAGCAGCCCTGGAACAGTTACGCCAAGCTAAGTACTTCACTAAATTAGATCTGCGCTCAGCCTACAACCTGATCCGTATCAGAGAGGGGGACGAGTGGAAGACAGCCTTCTCTACATCTTCAGGGCACTACGAATACTCCGTTATGCCGTTCGGCCTGTCCAATAGTCCTTCTCTCTTCCAGTCTATGATCAATGATGTGTTTTGAGACATGCTGGACAAGTGGCTGGTGGTCTATATCGATGATATCCTGGTTTACTCGAACTCCATGGAGGAACACGTCCGGCACGTCCGAGCCATTTTACGCCGCCTCATCCAGCACCAATTCTACGCCAAGGCAGAGAAATGTGAGTTCCACCAGACCAAGACATCCTTCCTGGGGTATGTTATCAGTCAGTAGGGAGTGGCTATGGATGACCAGAAGGTCAGAGCAGTGCTGAACTGGCCAAAACCTCAAACTCTCAAGGAACTTCAACGCTTCCTGGGGTTCGCAAACTTCTATTGGCGTTTCATCAGGAACTTCAGTCTCGTAGCGGCACCCCTGACTTCTATGACCCGTCGAAATTCTTTCTCACTCACATGGACTCCCGAAGCCTGTCAAGCATTTCAAGAGCTCAAACACTGTTTCACCACTGCCCCCATACTCCATCACCCAGACCCCAGTAAAACCTTCATCGTGTAGGTGGACGCCTCCAACACTGGAATGGGGCAGTACTGTCACAGCGACATGAACCAGCTAACAAAATGTTTCCCTGCGCTTACTTCTCAAGAAAACTATCAGCTGCTGAATGCAACTACGACGTGGGAAATTGTGAGTTACTCGCCATGAAGGCCACTATGAAGGAGTGGCGACACTGGCTCGAGGGGACACAGCTCCCATTCGTTGTTCTAACCGATCATAAAAACCTTGAATACCTGAAGTCTGGCAAGCGTTTGAATCCCCGTCAAGCCAGGTGGGCCCTCTTCTTCACACGTTTCCACTTCTCAGTCATGTACCATCCCGGTTCCAAAAACACCAAGGCGGACGCTCTATCCAGAATCCACGAAGGTAACGAACCAATCCAGAACCACGAAACCATAATTCCCACCAGTCTCCTGGTAGCGCCAGTCCAATGGGACATTACACAGAGATAAATCTAACACTCAGACACCACCACCACCCGAATGTCCTCCAGAACTCACCTATGTCCCCGATCAACACCGAGACTGTTACACCATGTACACGACAGTCCAAGCTCTGGCTATCCAGGCATCACCGCTACACTGCAACTGCTCAAAAATAAGTACTGGTGGCTGTCCATATCCGAAGATACCGCTCACTTTGTGATTCACTGCATCACCTGCAACACCACAAAATCCTCACACAAGGTTCCAGCCGGATTACTTCAACCACTGCCCATTCCGCACCGACCCTGGTCACATATTGCTATAGACTTTGTCACTGATCTCCCCAACTCACATGGGAACACCACCATTCTGACTGTTGTGGATCGTTTCTCGAAGTCTTGCCGCTTGATTCCTCTACCCAAGCTACCCACCGCCATGGAAACTGCCGAGACCCTGTGCAACTTTGTATTTTGGTTCTATGGTCTGCCAGAAGACATAGTGTCTGACAGGGGCCCACAATTCACCTCCAGAGTCTGGACAGCCTTCTTCCACCTGCTCAATGTTAACATCATTCTCACCTCCGGTTATCACCCACAGTCTAATGGTCAAACAGAGAGGTTAAACCAAGAGCTCACTCGCTTCCTTAGAGCCTATTGTCACAGCCACCAAGCCGACTGGAGTCGATATCTCATGTGGGCCGAGTATGCACAGAAGTCCCTCCAAAAGCCAGCCACAGAACTTAAATGTGTTCTCGGGCTTCCAACCTCCGCTATTCCCGTGGTCGGGAGAACCTTCTGAACTGCCAGCCATCAACGAGACCTGGAACCATGCCCACATCCACTTGCAAAGGGCTATCCACCGTCAAGAGGTCCAAGCCAACCGCCACCGTTGCCTAGCGCCTGAGTACACCCCTGGTCAATGGGTCTGGCTGTTCACCCAGGATCTTCGCCTCCAGCAACCTTGCAGGAAGCTCAGCCCTAGGTATGTGGGTCCATTCAAAATCATTAGACAAATCACTCCAGTTTCATTCCATTTACAACTCCCTGCTAATTATCGAATTTCTCCTACCTTTCATGTTTCGCTGCTGAAACCTGCTGACGGTCTGGAAGAGGTTCAGGGGACCACCGCAGCCGAGGACCAGAGACCCCCACCGCTGCTGATTGATAACGCAGTGGTATACCAGGTCCGGGACCTGCTCAATTCACGACGTTGCAACGGGGTGTTGCAATACCTGGTCGACTGGGAGGGTTACGGTCCGGAGGAACGGTCCTGGGTCAATGCCAAGGACATTCTCGACCCCTCGCTCACTGACGAGTTTCACAGGACGCATCCGGAGAAACCGGCCCCAAGACCCAGAGGTAGACCCCGACGTCGTTTGCCTCGTGTCAGGAGCCGCTCACAGGGTGGTGGCTCTATTACGATTGAATCCCCTGCACCAGATCTCTCGGGCCACCAGAGGGAGCCCTCGCCCGAGTACTAGGTTCAATTGGACTACATTTCCCATACACCTACATACCTAGGACTGATCACGCCTACACCTGCCGCCCATCTCCTCATTACCACACACTATTTAACACGCACTCACACGCAGTTCATTGGGAAGTCTTGATCAGCCACGGTTATCATTTCTGAGTGTTTATTCCTGATTGTTTGCCTGTTGTCGATTGGACTGTTATTCTGGACTGTGATTCTTGCTGCCTGCTACTGTTTATCCCTGTCTGCTGCCTGCCTCAAACTCTTGCCTGTTTCTGTTTACCCTGTCTGCCACCTGCCACGACTCTCTGCCTGTTCACTGGTTTATTCTACATACAGTTTCAGAATTCAGTCTGTGTACATTGAACAAAACTCTCAGTTTCAGCCATGACTGATCTGAACACTTCTGATTGGCCATCGCATTCACAAGCTCAATAAGAACATGCGTGTGATTGGTTATAATGCTCAACGCTACAAAACTAAATCTAATGGAATGTCACAGTTGGATGGTTCGAATGAACGTTAATATATAAATAATGTTGTAGTTTATTTGTACAATATTATCAGTTAGACATATGTGCTCTTATATTTTAAAATCTTATATTTTGAAACTAATTTCCATGACTTTTCCTAAACTTTCTGGATTTATTTATTTCCCTATTAATTTCCTAATATGTTTAAAGCATGATTTACCATGTCATTTTATCTTGATTATCTTGTTTCCATAATCATTTGAAGACAAAATTGTAATTCAAAATGACAATTAGTTTGATTAATCGCCCTGCACTGCTGTGTGTGTGTGTGTGTGTGTGTTTGTGTGTTTGTGACATATCAGAACACAAATGTGTATAATGACATGGGTATGACATAGGTATTACAAGAAGAGGTGACTTATGAGGACATTACCTCATGTACCCACTTTTCAAAAGGCTTATAAATCATACAGAATGAGTTTTTGTGAGAAAGTAAAATTGTGCACAGTTTCCTGTGATGGTTAGGTTTAGGGGCAGGGGTAGTGTAGGGGGATAGAAAATACAGTTTGTACAGTATAAAAACCATTACGCCTATGGAATGTCCCCACAATTCACAAAAACAAACGTGTGTGTGTGTAGTCCGTGAATGTGTGAGAGAGTGTGTGTGTTAGTGTGTGTAGTCCGTGAATGTGTAGTGAGTGTGTGTGTGTGTATGTGTGCACGTTTTCTGATTAAATGTGTATTTACTGACACTATGTTTTTGTTGCAGTGTGGATCATGGAGGAGAGTTCAGGATTACAGCAGGACTGCACAAATGTACGTCTACACACACACACACACATAGGGTAAAACGGGCTAAAGGCACACCTTAAAAATGTGCTTTTCACTACTCTCAAAGTAGATGATTACAGGAAAAATATATATGTTTGTATTAAACACTGATGGAGCAGCTGCTTTTGTGTGAAAATAAATCATAAAAGTGGTTAATTTTGTATAAAAATCTTAAAAATAGGTGGTGAAGGGGGCCACACATGGGGTAAAAGGCACACAGCATTCATACAAATACTTTAGCTAAAATAATGTTTTTAGTAATGTGTAAGTAAATACTTGTTCAAAAGAAACAAAATTACTTTAAAAAGTAAAGATTCTGAAAGCATTGAAGGAGATCCCATAAAATTTATTATAGATTTATAGTAGTAAAGTCAAGTCACCTTTGTGTCAAAGCAGATTAAATTAATGTAGTAACAATAAATTATATTTTATTATATGATTAATATAATATTTTTTAAATATGCCTGTTTCATTATAAATATGGATATTATCTCTAAGATGGATACCCAATTTGACATATGATATTCACCATCTCACTCCATGTCACAACAAATGGAAAAGTCAGCAAACTATGTATTATCATTTTAATTATGGTGCCTTTTTTTATACCCCAAATACCACACTTTTACATATTCTTTCGTTATTGAAAAACTGTTGCTTGAATTACCTTGAACAGAAGGAAAATCATTAAGAAGACCTTTGTCTGAAAATACAAACATTAATTTAATCGATTCTCATTTGCTACGTAAATCAACAACATTTTAAAAAAACATCAAATATTAGATCAAACTACCTCAGAATCAACTTTGCGTTGTTGCCCGCAATCGCGTCAAGGATCAGACAAATGTGCGTGTGCATTTTGAAAAGCGGATATTTAGGAAAGTTTTTGTGCCATCTAGTGGTTTAGAGGAAAATAATATCAAAGGCGCCTTGTGCCCCGTTCTACCCTATTCTAACCTTCCAAAAAAAGGACACTTGCAGACTCCAAAAGGACACCAAATAACCAAATGACATGATTTCATATAATACATACATTTATGTACTTCAAAGCACCCATAACAAAAATCACAGCAAAACACGTTTGAGAATTCACAGTGTATAGTGTGTGCAACAGCAAAGAGCTTGTTTACATTTTAGACAAGTTAAGTTGCGACACTGAACAGGACCACATGGAGATGCCAAAAAAACCTAAACCAACTTTGATCTGCCTATTTACTAAAGTACACAGCAACATACACAGGACACATCCAAACATTATCCTGAATGTGTGTGAAAACAATATGAATGTACTGAAATGCATCTGTGCATAAATTATAAATATATATATATATAATAATTATGAATTATTTCATATCTTGATATTGTCAATTTTTATGATATTCGATATATATCGATATGTTTGCATTTACTTTTAAATAATTAAAAAAAACATGATTTTCTTTTGCGCTCATTAAAAATGTATCATGGTAAAACACCAACAGCAAGATGAAGGTGATACCTGAAACACTGCAGCCTTGACCACTTATTCAGTTCAGCGCTTTGACAATATTGCTCCTGTTATCAGCTGCGATGCAAACTTGTTGCTCAGCTCTCAAATTCCAAGAAACATCTGCGATGATCTCCCCAGTGTGTTTATTCAGAGAGTAAGTTAACTGGTTTGCAGACAAGTGGATTTCAGTTCCCAGCCATCAATAAAATGAATGGTAAGACTGATGCAGGGTTCGCAGGATCAGCTCATCCATAGATCAGAAGTGTTTGTGAAGTGTGTTATCTGAGAAATCTTCTGTGATAGATGTTCATGAACTTTAAAATACAGTTTCAGGAGCGCATCCTGGGCAACGTATTTACGGCAAGGCAAATTGTATCGGGGGCGGGCAGTTGTCTTTAGCGGCTGTCTGAAGCCAGATTTTTCCACGGTACTGACAGGTATCATATCTTTGGCTATGTGAAACGTGAAATCTCTTCCCACTTTTTACTATTTCTCACATATGGTGCACCGCAAGAGAATGAATCGACCAGCTTTATTTGTTTCGGGACGACAGGCCTAGCAGATTGTTCGGCAGATGAAGAGTCCGAGGCTGTGATGATGGAGTTTCATGCTTTATTTTGATTGGTATCGATTATCTGAAAACCAAAACACTAGGGATGTAACAGTTCACTCAATTCACGATTCGATACGATTCACGATACTGGTTTCGCAATTCGATTTTCTCAAGATTTTTTTTAACAAAATGAGATTTAAATGAGAAAATGTCATTTTATTATTTCTCACACAAAATTCTGCACATTTCTTTGTGAAATATCTTTATAACAACTAAATTGACATTTTAAAACAAATTCTAATTCAAATACAAATAAAAGAAATCTCTTGATACGAGCTCATCTGTGGTGATGTGTGAAGCAGTAGTGCTGTCATATCTGGATATAACATGTTACACCCCAATGACAGCGACAGCATTTTCCCCTGACGTCCCTGGATCTGCTGGCAGCTCCAGATAGCTCCACCCTCGAGCCATAGCATGTGACAGGAAGAGACGATGAGTCATTTTGAGGGGGGAGGGGAGGTTAATGTTTTTGATTAAAGATTATGAGGGCACAAAAATAATGATGATGAAGTGCCTGATAAATTATTGATAATACTACAATATTCCATAAGAAAATAAGAGTTGTCAATATTGATTTCATGCCGACTTTAATAGGCTACTTCAAAACGTTGTGAAAAGTCAAAGTTTTCGGTCAGGGCATATAGCAGTGAATAGACTGGCCACACGACTGTTTCTTAAGTGACTTGATTGACGTTAAAAATAATTATTTACTGCAACTGATAGTGTTCAGTCACGTGACTGTCGCGGCCAAAACAGACATGTAACTGCAGCATAAGCCTGTCAATTTTCCCTCTTAAAAACAAAAATATGAGAACAAGATGCGAGTTTTGGGCACTTGTGATCCATATACAGCACCTGCAGTCATTTCAATCACTAAAAACAGTGGGACGATTTTTTAAAAGCTAATGTGAAGAACATGGTTAATGAACCAGTAAGGATTAAATTAAGCAAAGTCAAGGATTTGTTGATCTGGGTTTCATTTTAAATCACCACTTAATTTTAAACACAGATTAACTGCAGAAAGAGCGTTAGAGTTAAAGGGATGATCAAGCAGCAAAGGAAGAGGGTGAACCGACTCCAGACTGAAGAATCCTCACTGCAACCCACCCTTAAAGTGCCTTAATGTACTAAAACAGTGATATTAAAAGACTGAATTCAGTTTAACCATTTTTTGATGATCACACTATATGCAGGCGAGCAGATGAGCTCAGAATATGAACGCAATGCATTTTCTTTATAATGGTTTTCAATGGAGAAAAACCCTTAACGAGAAACCTTGTGTTGCATTGATATTCTGTGTTGATTTGTTTGACTGTACAAAGTATGCATAATCAATAAGGTGTATATTGAATTTGGTCTTTTAATATCACTGTCTTACTACATTATATTTTACTGGTAAAAATGACTGGCAGCCTGAAAGCATTGTTTTGCCCATGAGGGGGCGTTCCCCTCAGGCCGTGACGTCACGTGAAACCTATAGGCTTGTTTGATCTCGTAGGTTCTGATCCACTAGGAGAACGGAGAACTGTCCGTCTGTCCTGCACTTTTTTCTGCCTACTCCCCTTACTGCAGCCGCCTACTCTCACCTACATTTCAGGCGAGCGTGTGCTAGCTGCTACAGATACACTAATGTTTGTACTTGCCTTTGCATGTCCTTCTGCAGTATTACTCTGAGACGACGGGGCTTCTGGGTAAACATCATAATAGTCTCTGTTATTGTGCGTTATGAGAACTGCGCGGTTTCATTGCTTGGTTTCTTGCAGCAGTAGTACATATCTCCAAATATATATCCAAATTAGGCTTTTAAAATATAGATTGATATTTGCTTTACAATTTTTACATTTTGATTCCACAAATCTACCATTACATCCTGGGCAGGGCTAACAAGAACTGATGAATCATACTTTGCATTTGTGTGAAATGCACCAATCAGGAGATGGCGAACTATGAAACCGTCTATAATTGACCATGAGTACTGCTTTTAATGATTATTTTAACTAAACTAAATAAACACATAAATAGTGTTTTATTATAATTATTATCGCTTATTAAATAATTTTGTACATCTTTTTTTTTTTCGAATTTGTCACCAATCGGAAAACCAGAGAATGTTACTGTGAACAGGTAAGCTAACACATGTATAATCACACCATAGTCTGTATGTTACAGCAATATTATGTCCACACAGACACATTTATACAGGCCTATCAGCGGTTACATCGCAGGGGACGAAGGAAGAGCACAGCGAGCTGAACTCAGTGTAGACGATAGCTGAAGGTGTTCTGCTGTTACACAAAGTTTCTGTCATTCAGTTACAGATGACTGCACAAATCCAACATACTAATGAAAACATTATAAACTGTTACCTAGAAGTAAACAACTGTAGTTTAGTAGAATATAGTTACCTTTATGGAATAATCCACTAATGTGCTGAGATACAATGTGAACTAAAATTCTCAGTTGAATGTGCAATTGCACATGTCTGCGAAACTCAGTAATATTCATGTATGCTCCGCCTTCGGAAACCGAAAATCTCGTAACACCAGTAGCCTACAAGATGACGTCAGATTTTGTGACGTTGCTCTGACTTTGCTTTTCAAACCGGAAGACAGAAATCGCTCTGAAAAAAGCAAAAAATAACTAATTAGTTATAAATAAAATTTATGTGTAGCTTTAGTTTAGTTTTCAATGATGCACAGCCTATACATATCTGCTCACAGCTCAAAAAATGTGTTCTGGGGTTTCATGACCCTTTAAAGGATTAGTCCACTTTTAAATAAACTTTTCCTGATAATTTACTCACCCCCATGTCATCCAAGATGTCCATGTCTTTCTTTCTTCAGTCGAAAAGAAATTAAAGTTTTTGATGAAAACATTCCAGATAGTTTTTCTAGATAAGACCCTTATTTCTCATCTGGGATTTTGCAGAACAATTTGAAGCTGCAGTGAAACTAATTTTGACCTTCAACTGTTTGGAGGCCATTGAAGTCCACTATATGGAAAAAAAATCCTGGAATGTTTTCATCAAAAACCTTCATTTCTTTTCAACTGAAGAAAGAAGGACATGAACATCTTAGTTGACATGGGGGTGAGTAAATTATCAGGAAATTTTTATTTGAAAGTGAACTAATCTGGAAAAACGCTGCCTTCTGAGGATAAGTCATTCTCTTATAAGGCAGCGAGGCAGCAAGACAGCTACCTAGGTTTTCGGACGCAACTATAAATAGAGCAAGGAATTAGCTATTCAGTGACTTCTTCATCTGTAAATGAAGCTCCCTGTCCTGCGGCTCTTGATCACAGGTCTACAGGTCTAAGTGATGTTTGGCATCATTGCACAGTACTATATACAAATATATTTTCATATACTTTTAACGCAAGAACCATATTTAACAAATGATAACTAATAATATTAATGATAAACAATACATACATCACTACTTCAGTTCATATCACTACATGAACAGCAAGTTTTTCAGCAAAGTTTTGGTCATATTGATAATTTATAGGGCCTAGAAACTTGCGTATTAAATATTATACAGCATTATACAATATATTCATAAATAGACATTATACTTATTGTTCAACAGATTTTTACAAAGAATGTTTAAAGTTATGAGAGAATAAATCTGGCTATAATGTTGTGACACACATTGCCAAACAAGTGTTCAGTTTTCAGCTGATTTATACCCCAAACAGGCAACATGACGTGGGTGATACAAACATTTACAGGCTAATCATTTTAAATTCATAAAACTTCAACATAAACGTAATAAGCTAACACTCAACAACAGCTTTTTAAACATGTAAGTCCCCTCCAAATATGGTAAATATGTGAAATATATCAACTTTTATCAGAAGGTCAGTAGATTTCACACTTCAGGGGGTCATGCTGTTTTAAATGCTGCCAGTAAGATAAACAAATTTATGAACAAAGTCAATATATCTAAATATTCACAACTTTCAACATGAAACCGAGAAATGAGAATAGTTGAGGTTCTCACAATAGTTGAGGTTCAGTAACATCTTCAGCATCACTTTTGACTCTTAAACCAACATCAGAACATCTTTTTCTCAATGCCACTGTGATCTTGAACTCGGCTGGAGTTTAAAAGACTCTTATATTGATCTTAGTGATATCAGTGACGCTTCATAAGAGCTTATTCAGATTTGATTGATAACTGATGAACTCCATCAGTCCTGAGGGCTCTTTCATTAAAGACTCTAAGAAAAGCGAGGATTAAACTCCAAAACCTGGCTTGAATGAACCTAACAAATGACTTTGGGCTAAAGTGGTTTCATAAAAGGTAATTGAAGTTCACGCAGTCCCGCTAATTCGATCCAGGTTTACCTACTCAAGATAATAGAACGTGCATGCTTTTTTAAGCAGCCCTAGAGGTCGATCATGGATCAAATCGATCCACCATAGGAAACAGCATACATTTTGTGCTATTTTATGCGTTTGAGACATGGTGTTTTCCTCAGTGCGTAACTTACTTTTCACAAGTTTATTCTCCATCTGTAAATGTTAGAAAGTCATGCAAATATTTCCATTTTGCTGCTAAACTTCACAGTGAATGAGCGCTGCTGCGCGCTAAACAGACAGAGCGCAATAGAAGTGCAATAATTATAAAATATACATTTTGCTAAAATATTTGATGTTGGACATTAAATGTACCTTATGTACAATTTTAAACCTACAAGTAAGTGTATTTTTTATGATAACTGTAAATGTAAAAGGACTATTGTAATGCGGTAAATCAATATACTTTGGGCCAATTAATGAGTTTAGATTCATCTTACCAATTAAAATTTAGTCTGTGCATATTAATTTTAAATTTTAATTTTGTGATTTTAATTTCTGCTCTTCTAATAACCATAAAGGTACTACAGCTGCCAAACAAAACCAGAGAGAAATGTATTCATATATTTTAAAACAATCTAATTAAATATTGGGCACAAAACATTTAGCCAGTAAGAAAAGAAAACCTGTAGGTTACACACACACACACACACACACACACACACACACACACACACACACACACACACACACACACACACACACACACACACACACACACACACACACACACACTATATATAATTCAGGTTGATTGGGACACTTTTTCCCAGTCATTTCAATAGTAAAAAGTGTCCCAATCAACCTGAATTCACCATATATACAGCTCTGGAAAAAATTAAGAGACCACTTAACATTGATTTCTGAACTTGGAGTGGTCTCTTAATTTTTTCCAGAGCGATATATATATATACACTGTAAGACCAGAGATTAAATATGGGCCTTGGAAAAGGCTAGCTGACTTTATTGTGCTTTGACTACAGTGGGTAGTTCCAGTGTGGACAACAACATGTCATTTCTGCAGGCTGCATCTTACTCGGTTACTCTTTTCATAGCTTTTGCTAAAATCCCTCATCACTTAATGAAAGATTAAAAATGAAGGCCTGATTGTTTCAGGGGCCTTGCCACAGGTCTATTGACTTTTAATTTCTGTGTTACTTTTGCTATATTTTCACACTTAAAACAATGATTTGGTAATCCTCTTGTACTCTTTTGTGCTAAGAAACGAGTCTCCTGACAGTTCTCTCCCAAGTGCTTCCTTTGTTGTCAGCATTAAGTCTGAGAATGATTCAATGGGCTATACAACACTTTTAATGGTCAAGAAATTACTTCTCTTTAAATGTTTTGGTTCAACATACTTACCTTTTAATAATAAAAAAAATGCCTTAAACTTACACCAATTTTTTTTAGCACTATTTAGTATATATATATATATATATATATATATATTTATATATATATATATATATATAGATATATATATATATGTATATGTGTGTGTGTGTGTGTTAATATATGTTAATAAAGTCAAATAATTGTATGTGAGAGAGTCAGCTGTGATATCGTTGTGTCCTGTGATATCCTATATTGGTCAGTGAGGAGCTCAGCTTAGCCTGACAGTTAGCCTGCCCTAGGCTACTTTCCCAACATAAGTTGGCAGAGTAACTGAGTTTGAACTAATTTAAGTTTGTTTTATGAAACAGAATTTACTGACATTAAGTCTGACTAACTAAAATAAGCCTGGCTTGTTTTCTAATCTTGTTTTATGAAACAGCCTTCCGATATTGAAAAATCTCTGTATCTGAATATCTGATTATCTGAATACAAACATCCAGCTCTGTGATGTGCTGCACTTTGACTCAAAACACTGATGAATAATGACAGACTCATGAAATACAGTGACAGGCTTTGATCAAAATTTCATTAAAAGCACACCTGTTTTGATCCTCCATTTGAATCTGGAGCGTTTCTTCACAGCAGCTGCTCTTGGTAACAGACCTGAGAGTCGATCACCGAACTGATGGAGGCTTTAAGATTCACAACTACAGATGAGATTCTGTGAGAGAGGAGAAGATCCTAAATCAAGTTCAGATCTGAGACAAATCCTACATGAACTCGTCAGATTCTGGAATAGATCCAGACCAGAGCAAAGCATGTTGGGAACTGCCCAGTTTCAGTTCGTTCAACACAAATGATGAAGTGAACTTCAGTTTGACGTGTTTAAGTGGATTTACTCCATTAAATCAGGACAGAATGTGCAGTAATTATGTGCTTTAAACATGATTTCTGCTGCTTGTTAAATGAACTTCATTAAAATGAGTTACAGTGTAGATTAAAAGATGGACAGATTGATCATTCCTGATTGTGATGTGTTTTATCTCCATCAGATTCCCATCGGATCACTGCGGATCGGAACACAGTGAATAAATGGATCCGTCTGTCTGAGAGGAACACAGTGATTACTGTCACTGGCACACCACAGTCGTATCCTGATCATCCAGACAGATTTGATTATTATCCTCAGGTGTTGTGTAGAGAGAGTGTGAGTGATCGACGCTGTTACTGGGAGATTGAGTGGAGTGGAGAACATGTGCGTATATCAGTGTCATATAAGAGCATCAGCAGGAAGGGAGTGGGTGAAGAGTGTGTGTTTGGATGTAATGATCAGTCCTGGAGTTTGACCTGCTCTCCTGACAGATACTTATTCAGACACAATAACATACGGACTGTTCTCCCTGTAAAGCCCATCATCAGTAGATCAGTGAATGAGGAGAATCACTATAGAGTAGGAGTGTATGTGGATCACAGGGCAGGAACTCTGTCCTTCTACAGCGTCTCTGGAGACACAATGATCCTCATCCACACAGTCCAGACCACATTCACTCAACCACTCTATCCTGGGATTAGTGTTGATACTCCTGGATCATCAGTGAAACTGTGTTGATGAATCAGAACAGAGAGACTCTACCCATAATGCTTTGAGCTGATGATGAATCAGAACAGAGACTCTACCCATAATGCTTTGAGCTGATGATGAATCAGTGACAGTGAGACTCTACCCATAATGCTTTGAGCTGATGATGAATCAGAACAGAGAGACTCTACCCATAATGCTTTGAGCTGATGATGAATCAGAACAGAGACTACCCATAATGCTTTGAGCTGATGATGAATCAGAACAGAGAGACTCTACCCATAATGCTTTGAGCTGATGATGAATCAGAACAGAGACTCTACCCATAATGCTTTGAGCTGATGATGAATCAGAACAGAGACTACCCATAATGCTTTGAGCTGATGATGAATCAGAACAGAGACTCTACCCATAATGCTTTGAGCTGATGATGAATCAGAACAGAGACTCTACACATAATGCTTTGAGCTGATGATGAATCAGAACAGAGAGACTCTACCCATAATGCTTTGAGCTGACGATGAATCAGAACAGAGACTCTACCCATAATGCTTTGAGCTGACGATGAATCAGAACAGAGACTCTACCCATAATGCTTTGAGCTGATGATGAATCAGAACAGAGGGACTCTACCCATAATGCTTTGAGCTGATGATGAATCAGAACAGAGAGACTCTACCCATAATGCTTTGAGCTGATGATGAATCAGAACAGAGACTCTACCCATAATGCTTTGAGCTGATGATGAATCAGAACAGAGAGACTCTACCCATAATGCTTTGAGCTGACGATGAATCAGAACAGAGAGACTCTACCCATAATGCTTTGAGCTGATGATGAATCAGAACAAAATCACATGATGAAATAAATGTTCAAATATTGTAATAAATGTTGAACTCAGTGTTCATGTATATTGTGTCATGTGGTGTCGTTATGAGGAGCAGGAGTGACACTTACAGATTTAGATCCACTAACCCACTGAAAAATAACATCAACAATCAATTTATCAATTTAATCATTCAAACACAAATGGACATTTTACATGTATCAATAAATACACAAACTTAAAACTGTTTATTTGATTCATGTTTTAAACCGTAGATTAATAGAACAATAAAAAGTACATTAATAAATAATTTTAAATCTCTTTTTAAAAAGCATTGGTCAATTGCTTTTCTTTATCTGTTTGTCAATCGAGTTAAAAACGCCATTGGTCAGGACACACGTGGAGCAACCAATCAACTTTCACCTCAGTCTGGAGAGCCAATCCTCTGTCACTGTAAATGTAACACGCGCTGTCATTGGACAGTGAGAACAACTATTGTCATGGCAGATTTGATGTTTCTTTGTCCCTTCAGATCTTGTCTTGAAGAAAAACATGCAGAGTCAAAGTTTCAGGTCTCAGAAGTATTTAACTTTATTGTCAAGCAACAAAGTGAGATGCCAGCTCCGCATCTGAGGCTCCCTTAGCTGGGGCACAGTTTTATACATTTTTCTTATCTCTTAAAAAACACACCAAAGTAATATCATTGGCTGGTAATATTCACCCTAACAGTTATTTTCCATGATATCATCTACGGGGGCTCTCCTCCCACACCTCCTTCCCATGTACTCCCCGACCTTTCCACCATAGTCATTTCACCAGTTAAAACTTCAGGTGTTGCTTATGTAAGAGACAATCAAAGCAGCTTTACATTGATAACTGGTACATAATTTTTGCTGCACAGCAGCTCTTCAAGAATAGTGTCAATGCAGGCAGATCAAAGCACTGTTGAATAAATGTCAAGAATACTGTTGAATATCAAATGTCAAGTCAAATGTCAAGTGTCCCCAACTAAGCAAGCCAAAGGCGACAGCGGCAAGGAACCCAAACTCCAACAGATGACATCAGGTGGCAAACAAGTGGCAAATAGGTGTTAAAATGGAGAAAAAAAAACCTTGGGAGAAACCAGGCTTAGTCGGGGGGCCAGTTCTCCTCTGGCGAACAGTGCTTTGTTACGAATCAGGTTGCTATTATAAATCTGATAGGATCGCAACATTCAAAGTATTTATTTCAGTTCCATCCAGTTGAGGATCGTATTCATCACGCCGGTATGGACGGTTTGTTGAGGAACTGTGCTACTGGCTGTCGTGTCGATGATGTCTTCACAATGGATGATCTAGTCGACTCGATCTCTGCTGATACTTCAGGGCTGCGTTGTGGTCGTGTCAAGGCGCAGGTCCTTGGTCTCAGCTGGATACAGCCCGGATCCGGTTGACTACGGTAAACCTCGGGACAAACAGAAAGACTAATATTAGCGTAGATGCCATTCTTTTTCTGATGTAACGAGTACATCTGGTGTTATAGGAAGTGTTCCCGGTTCCGGCTGACCTAATTTATGCAGCCTAATAATCCTTTAACGGATTTGAAAATATAAATTGATAATGTGTTATGTGTATGCCAGGTTAAAGAGATGTGTTTTTAGTCTAGATTTAAACTGACAGAGTGTGTCTGCATCCCGAACAATGCTAGGAAGATTGTTCCAGAGTTTAGGTGCCAAATAGGAGAAGGATCTACCGCCTGCGGTTGATTTTGATATTCTAGGTATTATCAGCTTGCCTGAATTCTGAGATCGCAATAAACGTGAAGGACTATAATGCATTAAGAGCTCACTTAGGTACTGGGGAGCTAAACCATTTAGTGCTTTGTAAGTAATTAGCAAGATTTTAAAATCTAAACAATGTTTAACAGAAAGCCAATGCAGTGATGACAGAACTGGGCTAATATGGTCATACTTCCTAGTTCTAGTAAGAACTCTAACTGCTGCATTTTGTATGAGCTGTAGTTTATTTATCAAGTGGGAGGAACAACCACCCAGTAGAGCGTTACAGTAATCTAGCCTTGAGGTCATGAACGCATGAACTAACTGTTCTGCATTTTTCATTGAGAGCATATGTCGTAGTTTAGATATATTTTTAAGATGGAAGAATGCGGTTTTGCAGATGCTAGTAACATGGCCTTCAAATGAAAGATTGGTATCAAAGAGCACACCCAGGTTCCTAACTGACGACGAAGACTTAACAGAGCAGCCATCAAGTGTTAGACAGTATTCTAGGTTACTGCGTGAAGTAGTTTTTGGTCCAAAAATTAGAATCTCTATTTTTTCTGAATTTAGTAGTAGGAAATTACTGGTCATCCAGTTTTTTATATCAGCTATACATTCTGTTAATTTAGCAAATTGGTAAGTTTCGCCAGGGCGTGAAGAAATATAGAGCTGAGTATCATCAGCGTAACAATGAAAACTAACGCCATGCTTCCTAATGATATCTCCCAAGGGTAGCATGTACAGAGTGAAAAGCAACGGTCCTAGTACTGAGCCTTGCGGTACTCCATATTTAACTTGATATGACATCTCATCGTTTACTACTACAAACTGATAACGGTCAGATAAGTATGATTTGAACCATGCCAATGCAATTCCACTAATGCCAACATAGTTTTCGAGTCTATTTAGAAGAATATTGTGATCAATAGTGTCAAATGCAGCACTAAGATCCAGTAACACTAATAGAGATATACAAACCACGATCTGATGATAAGAGCAAATCATTAGTAACTCTAATGAGAGCAGTCTCAGTACTATGGTACGATCTAAATCTTGACTGGAAATCCTCACAGATACTATTTCTTTCTAAAAAGGAACATAGTTGTGATGAAACTGCCTTTTCTAGCATTTTTGATAGAAAAGTGAGATTTGAAATCGTCCTGTAATTGACTAATTCTCTAGGATCAAGTTGTGGTTTTTTAATAAGAGGTTTAATAACAGCCAGCTTAAAAGTTTTTGGTACGTATCCTAGTGATAAAGATGAATTAACAATATTAAGAAGAGGATCTATGACCTCCGGAAGCATCTCTTTCAATAGCTTAGTCGGTATAGGGTCTAACATACATGTTGTTGATTTTGATGATTTAACAAGTTTAGACAATTCTTCCTCTCCTAAAGCAGAAAATGAATTGAATTTTTCTTCAGGGACACTACAATGCACTGTCTGACACAATACTGTAGTAGACGGTTGCATGGTTATAATTTTCTCTCTAATATTATCAATCTTGCAAGTAAAGAAGTTCATAAAGTCATTACTGCTATGCTCTTTGGAAACATCAGAAGTTGAAGCTTTATTTCTTGTTAATTTAGCCACTGTATCAAATAAATACCTAGGGTTGTGTTTATTTTCTTCTAAAAGTTTTGAAAAATAGGCAGATCTAGCAGTTTTTAAGGCCTTTCTGTACTCAATAATTTTCTCTCTCCACGAAATGCGAAATACTTCTAGTTTTGTTTTCTTCCAGCTGCGCTCCATTTTTCTAGCTGCTGTTTTTAGGGCCCGAGTGTGCTCATTGTACCATGGCGTTGGATTAATTTCCTTAATCTTTTTTAAATGCAAAGGAGCAACTGAGTCTAATGTGCTGGAAAAGACAGAGGCAATAGTTTCTGTTGCAACATCGATGTCTTCTAAGCTGTCTGGTATGCTAAGGTGATGAAACTGATCAGGAAGATTATTTATAAAGCGATCTTTAGTGGTAGAAGTGATGGTTCTACCATATTTATGGCAGGGAGGCAGTTTAGCCTCTTTGACTAAATGTAGTATACACAAGACTAGATAATGCTCTGAGATGTCGTCACTCTGCTGCAGAATTTCAACGGCATCAATATCGATTCTATGTGACAATATTAGATCTAAAGTATGATTACAACAATGAGTGGGTCCTAACACGTGTTGTCTAACACCAATAGAGTTTAGAATGTCTGTAAATGCCAATCCCAGTGAGTCTTTTTTGTTATCTACATGGATATTAAAATCACCAACAACAAGGACTTTATCTGCAGCTAGTACTAATTCTGAATTCTGAAATTCTGTGATAAAGTCTGTATGGTGTCCTGGTGGCCTGTATACAGTAGCCAGCACAAATGTCAACTTACATAATGTTACGTAAAGCACCAAGGAATTATATTTTAAAGACTTCTGGCTGATACTGTAAATATTACTATAAATTACAGCAACACCTCCCCCTTTGCCTTTCTGTCGAGGATTGTGTCGATAATCATAACCTTGAGGACTAGACTCATTTAAAGTAATGTAATCGTCCGGTTTTAGCCAGGTTTCTGTCAACAACGGCACATCTAGATTATTGTCTGTGATAATATTGTTTACAATAAGTGCTTTTGAAGAAAGTGATCTAATATTTAACAATCCAAGCTTTATCATTTGTTTATCATTATTATCTCTATTTTTTTATTTGTTGAACATCAATTACATTTTTACCATTGAATGGGTTTGGAAGTTTTTTGTTTTTACTAATTCGGGGTACATACACAGTCTCTATGTGATAATATCTAGGTGCAAGAGTTTCTATGTGTTGGGATTTATCTGACTTCTGTAACGTGAGGCAGCTAGCAGACGGTCGGTTTAGCCAGTCTGTCTGCTTCCTGTCCTGGGCCCCAGTTTGTCATGTTTCAGCTCTAAGACTATGTGCCATATTACTAGAGAGAAGAGCAGCACCATCCCGGGACGGATGAATACCATCTCTTTTCAACAGGTCAGGTCTGCCCCAAAAACTTTTCCAATTGTCTATGAAACCTATATTATTCTGCGGACACCACTTAGACAGCCATCCATTGAATGATGATAATCTGCTAACTATCTCATCACTCCGACGAACAGGAAGGGGACCAGAGCAAATTACTTCTCCTGACATTGTATTTGCAAGTTCACACACCTCTTTAATGTTAATTTTAGTGATCTCCGACTGGCGAAGTCGAACATCATTTGTGCCGACGTGAATAATAATTTTAGAATATTTACGATTAGCATTAGCCAGCACTTTTAAATTTGCTTTGATGTCAGGTGCTCTGGCTCCTGGCAAACATGTGACTATGGTGGCTGGTGTCTCTATTTTCACGTTCCGTGTAATAGAATCGCCAATAACTAGGGCACTTTCAACAGGATTCTCAGCGTCACTGAGTGGGGAGAACCTGTTTGAAGTTCTTATTGGAACGGAAGAGTGGTGTTTTCCGCGGCTAGGCCGCCTCACCATTACCCAAGTGCCCTGCTGCGCGGGCTCTACAGCCAGAACTGAACAATGTACAGAGTTCACTAAGCTAGTCGCATCCAAAACAGTATCTGAAGCCCCTGCATTCTTACTATCCTCGATTAAAGTTTGGATGCGTGTCTCTAATTCTGAGATTCTCTCTGTCAGCCTGACTATTTCCCTACATTTATGACATGTAAATCCCTCGTCGCTGACAGAGAGAGCTATACTGAACATGTGACAGATGGAACAGGAAACATTTCTGTGAGAGGATGACATGACTCACTGTGTTTGTAGACTGATCCGATCTGAGTTACCACAGCTGTTTGATGAACGCGTTGAAAGAGGAGCGCGCGAGACTGATGACAATTTAACAAGCTAGCGAGATGCAAATGTGTTGTAACAGCGATTTAGATTCAAAGATTACAAGCTAGCGACATCAGATTAATGTGGTAGGCAATAATAATAATAATATAAGCAACAATGAATAAAAGTAAGAGATTCAATAAAAGAGAAAACAAAGCTATATACGGAGACGCAAACCACCAGCAGCGAGGCAGCAAGCAGAGGCAGACAGGAGCAATCGAGCAATCATTAAATATGAGAGTTGAGACACTCTGATTGAAAGAGTCTGAAACCATCTACTTCTCTACTATATAGTAGGGAAAAAGCAGTAGGCGAGAGAATAAGTGTGTCAGAAACCTCAGTAATCATAAAAGAGTAGGCGAGAATTACCCAGGTGATGTACTGATTCTCGCGAGATTCTGACGTGTTGAGATGCAGCAGGACTGTAAACACGTGATTGTTAGATCAACAAGTTTGAATAAAGCGTTGTTTCATGTGTTGTTGACTCGTGTGTGTGTGTGTGTGTGTGTGTGTGTATTTATTTATTGTGATGGTTACTTTTATTCCTATTGTCAGTAAATAAAATATAATAATTGTATTAATTCATTTCTTGTCTGCAGTTGATGTGATTACGGCTTGTGTCTTGATTGTTGGAGTGCGACTTCTTTCTGGTTTATTTTTTTATTTTTATTTTTTAAAAAAACGTTTCTCAGCCGGTGATGGTTTTAAGGAAGATGGTATACCCGAGACTGAGATATATAAAACATTCACAAATGTATTGTCCCCAGTTTTTAATTAATAGATTAATAACAAATGAGATTTTGGTGATATTTTGAGCACTCAAATATGAAATATCCCCGGTTTCCATTTCAGAAATCTGATCACTTCACAAGTTTTGTTTTCTTTAACGGAATGTCGGTAAATCTCCTCCTCATCCAGCGCTCTTTCTGTTTTCTGTCTTATAAAACATCCCGTTCATATTTCTGTGTGAAACGAGTCGGTGTGTGTGTGACAGAGAGAGAGTGAACTCCTTGAATTAATCAAACTAACAGTTTAAGACCTTTCTGAAAACCAGTTCAAAAGAACCGATCATATCAAGCGAGTGACTGATTCGCGAATCTTCTGAGTCCAGGGCCGTTTCTCAATATGCATACTTGTCTGTACTTGTGTTCTTGTGGACTTGTGAAACGTCATCAGTCGCTGTCCAAGTACTGTTCCAATTCAAAGTTCGCATCTAGCCAAGTTCAGTTCAAATCCCCGGATGTGTTCTTGATCTGCCCCTTTTATCGAGGATGCATCGAGAGGTGACTTGTGCAGACTTGAGACAGCCAGGTATCCCAGAATGCATCTCGCACAAACCAGCAAGCGTCAATAGTAAAGGAGAAACCCAGTATAATTTAAACATATTACTGTTTTTATGTCATGATATGTAGTTTTAAGAGTTTTTCAGGCGAGAATGTGCTGGTTTAAAGCTCAAATTTGTGGTTTATTGATAAAGATTGCGCCTTTCTGACAATTTGATCTGACATTGTCGGAGTTGTGAGATCCAGGCGATCACCAGACGCTCAGCGCTCATGTGCCCAGCCGAGAGCAGCCTTACCTCGGCTAGTCCTTCTGACGTTTGCCGCTGGCTCCGTTTTGGCTGAGGGCAACGTGACGTTTCATAACTTTATATATGGCTATTTAACTTTTGTTTCCTACTAAAGCGCTGATTTTGTACGCTTGACTGAATTGTTTGCTTTATTTCTTATTGTATATTCTTACCTTTTATAATGGCTATTATTGATCATTAAAACTGACATAAATAGAGACATGGTTTTGTTTTATGTTATAGCCTATTTCATTTTATTACAGTGAAGTTAATCAGAGTATGCACAAATAGTATTACATTTAATATTTTTGAAATATATACGAAAAGAGGCAGGGTTGTTTAATATTTTGTTTTGCTATAAATATATGCACATTGCAGATAATCAATCACTCGTTGCCTGAGACTATTAATATGTTTTTGTTTGTTTTTTAAATAAAACGAAAAGAGGCACAGAGTGGTGTTTTATAACAAAATTTGTTTTATCGTTGGCTAAAATATACATACAGAGATAACCGTTACACAGAGAGAAGCCAGAGCGAGCTGAGTGACGTTATCAAGAACGTTGCTGTTCCATTTGCAGAATCACCGGACTTGTGTTCTCCCGTCCACGGGAGTTCGTTCTCCGCAGTCGAACTTGCCAAGTCCTAACTACCAAGGACGCGAGTCCGAAGTTTGCGAACTTGGTTTTGAGAAACGGCCCAGGTCCGGTGCAGTTTCAGCTTGTTTCAGCTCGTCCCAATAATAACCAACTGCAGAACCGCAGAACCATACGTCATGACAGTCTGAGGACGACAGCGCCAGACTAACAGCCTGAAGGTGGAAGTGGGCGGAGTAACAGTCTCACGCCAGATGTGGGCGAAGTTAGCGATAAACAAACAAACAATGGCGGAAGAAGAGAACAAGGTAAAAAGTTTATTTTGCTGCATCCGAAATCGCATACTTCCCTACTATATAGTATGTGAAAAACAGTATGCGAGGCGAGTAGTATGTCCGAATTCATAGTATTCGAAAAACAGTAGGCGAGGAATACCCGGATGACCTACTGCTTCCACCCGAATTGACTATATGCACGTGGTTACTTCCTGGTTGTCGTTAAGCCAGCTCGGGCATTTCCGGTGAACTGTTAGCAGTTCATTCTGTACTCACTGTACATCGACATAAAACCATCAATGGTTGACTTTTTAATGTTGTTTTCATTTTTTAATGCATTTATCACATTTACCTAATTTGCCAATAAACCAGTTTTACTGATTGCAATAAAGACGAAGGACCTATTAGGTTTAAAAATGCAGTGTCTGTAATTAGACACCCACAAGCATTTTTCCCCGGCACTTCAAATGTTATTTTTGATGACCACAAACATTATTTGTTCATCCTTCTGAGATTATCCCCATTGTAAAACCGAACGTTTAAAAATGTAGGAAATTCAACATTTGATAGAAAATACTTATTTAAAAATAAAAAAGACAATAATTACCACTTTAACCAGCAGGTGGCGGCAAAGTAGCATTTATTCGCGCATATATCAGCCATTTCCTCTAATCTTTTTTTTTTACTTCGTTTCTGACTAAATATTAAACATTATAAAATAACTAGGTTTAAAAATACATTTTGTCAGTGTGAGGTATGAAGTACTCACAAAATCTTAAGAAAATCAATAACTTTTATTGTGGATTAATCACACAGAAAGCGAGCACCGCACTTTCCCTTTGTAATAACAGTCAGTGCAGCGCAAGATCAATGATTTGTAAATCACTTGTAAAAACACACATTTTATTCAATTAATCTAACTAAAGAGCACAATAAATACAATAAAAGTGTGAAAACTGATGGTCGAATTGAATTTAGGTGAGGAGGAACAATGAGGTACGTCTTTATTTATTTATTTTTCATGCTGTCTTATGTTTGAATAAATAAATTAAGGTTATGCCTGACTATTTAAGTGACTATATTCTGATTATAAGCTAAGTATAACACTACTGATGCTCAACACACCAGCAAATGACATCTAACCGGAAGTTTTGGAGCTGGCTTAAATTAATGCGGAAGTTCTAAAGAACGCTCCGTGCATATAGTCCATTCTGTAGTAGGCATACGATGGACGCTGTCCCGTGATGCCACAGGAGAGGATTCTTCATATTCGAAAATGGCGGAAAGCGGCGATGCGGCTCTTTTTAAGTGTAAGTACCTCAGGGGAAAAAGATGTTCATTGTGGTTAAATTGCACTTGTTTAACATAATGTAAGTAAACGGCTGACTTATTGAAAGTTTAAACAAAGTAAATCGATGAGTTTTTGAGAATCAGCTGTAAAAAAATGTTTAATCATTATTACTGACAGCACATCAAGCTAACGAATAGATGAAGATACATCAGCTTGTTAACATTGTTTTATTTAACGGAGACGTTCGTTGTTTAGCAGTTTAATGAGATTAGAAAACTTAACGGAATTAAAAGATTTTTTCCAGTGTTTCGTTAATAGATCGATCATCATGACTAATGTTTAAATACTGTTTTGACATTAACTTACAGGGACTGATGAACACACCCGCGCCCTCTTCCAGTGGAGAGTGGCTAATGAAGCCCTCTTCACTGGAAAGCGTAATGCTGCCATCAAAGGATTGGAGTAAGTATACAAATGAGGTGTATAAATGTATTCAGGTGCTGTTGACAGTGAAAGTAGTACATACTAACGTTTACGGCAGCTTATTATGTTCTATTTGATGTTTTATGCTTGATTTCTGTGCATTTATTACAGAGTTTTTGTAAAAGATGAACATTTAGAGGGCAAAATTTCTGCCGCTCAGATCAAAAGAAAGTGGGAAAACCTAAAACAAAAATATAAAGTAAGATTTGTTTTAAAAGTGGTTATTCCCAAAATGTGAATTCTTTCATGATTTAATTATGCTAATGTTTGTCCATGTAATAGTAATGCAGTAATCTAATGAATACTGTATAATTGAATGTCTTGGTATTTTGCTTTTACATTTTTTTTTTGTAGGATCTTGGATGTCTACAGACTGGTGTGAGCACCGAGGATGGTGAGGTTACAGCAGCGTCCTGGAAATGGTATGCTGTCTTGGATGAGGCAATAGGGGGCGGACCCTCCATCACACCACCCAATCTTATTGGCTCATCCGGACCAGATGTTGCTGTAACCTCACCATCCTCAGTGAGGTCAACATCTGTAAGAACAGGGAGGAAGAGGAAGGACATAGAGGAGCTGATCTGTGAGATGGAGGAGAAAGAAGCAGAAAGAGAAAAAGAAGCGGTTGAAAGGGAGGAAAGGCGTTGGAGAGAGATGGTGGAATGGGAGGAAAGAAGAGAAAGAGAGAGACGAGAGCAAGAGGAAGGACTAGAACGAGAGGCCAGGGAAAGAGAAGAAAGAAGAGACAGAGAAATGAGAGAGACAGGAAAGAAGAGACAGGGAGACAAAGGAGAGAGGAGAGGTTTCTTCAGCTTTTACAGCTTTTACAGCTTTTTGCAAAAAATAAAATTTTATAAAAAATAATAATAGTAACTACACACTCACTTTCCATTTATTTATGTTGGGATTTTCATTGTTTCATGCTGTTTTATCAGCATTTTATTGCAATGTTAATGTCCAGAGTTTTACAGTAGCTAGATTTTGTCAGCTGTAAAGTGCTTAATATTTAACATTAAGTAACAACTATTTTTAAAGCACTTATGTGCACACTAAATTTGTAGTAGTTTCCTGTGTTAAATGCGGGAATATCTAAAATAAATGTTGACTGACAATGAGTGCAGCACTGTAGAGAAAAGACCAGCCAGCTTTAAAATGTATTCATTTTATTTATTTATTTTCTAATTTAACATCTACATGAATAAGAGTACAAAGCTTAAGGCAAAATCAATTAAGGCAAAATCACTTTTGCATCAGGTTGTATAATAGAGTTTTAATTAATACCTAATAGAAAATGTCTTAATATTTTATAATGATGTCAGGAAAATGAACTTCAGCATATTCAGACAGGTAACTTTAACAGGCAGTTTTCAAAAAGCTCTTCAGGTTAACATGTAATTGCTTCTAGCAATCCCATTTATAGGATTTCACTTTTTTTTAAGGGGGGATGGTTGGAAATCCAAAATGTTCCAGACAATTACCCCAGAAATAAGTCATTTTTAAAATTAAGCTCAAATATATTTAAATAATATAAATATAACCCACAAGTGACATTTGTGATATGTAGCTCAAATTTCAATTTTTATACAAAATTCACTTTTTATACAGAAAAGTTATACAGAATTGTTATACAAATTCCCACACACAGCCTCAGGCGGTGTGACAGTGGTTGGTGGGTGTCACCTCGGAGATCCCCGTCGATTAGCCTGGGACGGCAAAATCCCCAGTTACCATGAGCAGCCGTGAGGAGGCCCAACAGGAGTCTTGGTGATGGAGAGGCTGTGCACTGGCAGAGGAAATCTATAAACGGGTTTTTTGCGGGTTTTAATTAGTGTTAATTTACCCTTTCACAATTTTAAGCCTTAAAAAGGTCTTAAAATAGCTGAAAATTTTAAATTCATTAGGGCAATAAATATACATGCACTGCCAAAAATTAATGAGTTTCTGAGTTTTTGCCCCAATACAAATAGATAGTACAGTAAAAGTTATTTTCATGTTCTAGTGTTTGGGAGTTATTCACAGCTTAAACTATTTGTTTGTAAAATTAAAGTAATGGAGATCAGTACAATTCTAGTTGTTGTTTTTTGAAGTGTTAGTAAACTTTTAAGTGTTGCTATGCACATATAAATATATGTATATTTATTTATATGTGCTCCCTATAAATTTACGTTTAGAGAACATATTGATGAGTTGTGTTCCCTTCAAATTATTCAGTAAACTTTCTTTAAAATATTTAATTTACCTTTACTCACAGAAACCCTGAAAAAACTATTTTTTTCATCACTAGGGCTGCCAGAAGCAGAGAGCAGTAAGTAAGAAGGATGCACACAGTTGCAATGCACCTCTTTCTTTCTACTGCTACTGCACTTTTTGCATCACAACACCCTGTGGGCTGTGCCCACACACACACACCTAACTATTTACATATTAACCAGCTAAAATAGATAAGCTTAAACAATGTCAATCTGAGAACAAGAACTGATTTGCAGAGTCTTAACCTGTTAAATTGTCTTGCAGGTAATCATGCTCATTAAGAGCACACACTGACACACAGTTGTCTGGTGCGGACACAGCTGCAGCCAGATTGTCCCGCACATCCTCTCCTGTGCTGGCTTCTGTGTTTTGAGGTTCAGGTGGGTCATTGTCAGGATCCTCTACAACCTCTGGATCAATAATGTCCCCATTCTGAAGACAGAGGTTGTAGAGCACCGCGCAGCACGCACCAATATCTGGCACAAAGGCAGGGCTGACTTCCAGGGCCTTGAAGAAGATTGAGCGCCAACGTGTCTTCAGCATCCGGAAGGCTCTCTCCACAATGTTGCGTGCACGAGCATGCTTGGTGTTGAAGCGAGCAGGATTCTGTACAGGCTTTCTATACGGTGTGATGAGGCAGATGGGCGCACTCAAACAAGGATACCCACCATCTCCAAGGATGCATTTTCCTGCAGGTGGATACAGGCGGCCAGTGTAAACGGTGCTGTTCTTCAGGACCCTGGCATCGTGCACAGACCCGGGGTACCCAACAAAGATATCAAGGAACTTTCCCTTGTGGTCAGCTATGGCCTGCAGCTGTATAGAGTGGAACAGCTTCCTATTAAAATAGCAGGCGGCGTCACTTGCAGGCGGCTTGATACGGATGTGACAGCCGTCTATAGCACCAGCTACCATGTTGAAAGCTGGAGACCCAGCCAGCTGGGCAAAACCTGCTCCCACTGCCTCCAGGTCATCCGGGGTGGGGAAAGTGATCAGCTTCCTCAAAATACTGATGACTGCCTGGCTCATTTTGTGCACAATGTCATGCACTGAGGACTTTGGAATAGGGTAAAAGGCCATTGAGACCACTCTATATGATGCTGCATGAGCCAGCCAATAGAGGAACACCAGCACCTCAACATCTATTTCCCAGCCATGGTCAGAATCTGACTTCAAAACAGCAATGAGGGATGTGATGGTCTGTCGTGAAAGCCGGAGACTGGGACGAAGGTCAGATCCATCTTCGAAATACAGGCGAAGAATTGGCACAGCAACATTCAGGCGGCAGTAGGTTGTAGGGCTCACAGTCTGTAAATGTTATGTAAATATTTTTTTTAGAATATGTATATACTATTTATTTATGTATATATTGTATCTATAATATTTAGGTTATGTTTATATTGTGTGTATTCATTTTCTCTCTCTCATATATATATAAATATATATATATATATATATATATATATATATAATGAGAGAGAGAGAGAGATGGATATAGATAGATAGATAGCTATAGATCTATAGATATATAAATAGATATTAGTGTGTGTATATGTATTCAAGTTTGATTTGTCTTTTTTCTCTCTCATGTATTTTTATATGCATTCATTTATAACAATAAATTAATTAATTTCGTTGCTCCAAATCAGCCTCTGTCATGATGTTCACAAACATGTCTTTTTATTCTGAGGTAAAATTTTCTAGATAAATGGGTGATTATACTTACGTTATTTGACAAATATTTAACAAGCTGTTGACAAAAGAGTGATCTGTGAGCAGCTGACCGACGCCTCCTTTGAGCTGTTGACTGAATTGATGTTAAAACGGCGATGAAAGCAGTAAGCATTAATAAAAACATTGCAGATGTTCGCGGTGTGGCCCCTTTAAATTTTCGCGCTGTTGTGACGACGCATGACACGTGACAATATTAACATGGCGGATGTAGTACGTCCGAATTCCATTCATACTATATAGAACGTACTGTTTTAACGGTCTGGAAGTATGTTCAAATTCAAATGTAGTACCTACTCATGTAGTATGCGATTTCGGACGCAGCTCATGTGGCGAGCTAGGAAACTTCCTGAACAGTCAGACAGCCAGCGGAGCACGCAGAACACGCAGCATGTCGTCCTACACCTTGACCTTCAAAGTTTACCTTATATGTGTGTGTTCATGATAAAAAGTTTGTTTACATATTTGTGCTCTTTAGTATAGTTATCTGCCATGTTACAGCTTTGGTTAATGTAAATTATCGAGTTGTTTATCTCCTTCGTATTCTCAGCATTCGCGCTGTACTCACGTAGGGTTGTCACGATACCATAAAAAATGTCTTACGATACTATACCAGCTGAAGTATCACGATACCAAGTAGTATCGCGATACCATGCAGTATACAAAATGAACCAAACTTTCATAAAAACATGAAAACAGACCAGAATTTTCTCTGAATACTTCATTAATGAGGATGAATAACAGGCTTTTATTACCAATCAAATGAATCATTGTAAACAAAATTCATCTAGCACTGCACAGAAGCTGTATGAACTGACATTATGATGTAGCATTTATGCATGTACACTTCAATTACAATTGCATAAATAATGTTATGATATTACAGTTTTTTACAGACGCTAGGACACATTTCTCAATACTTAGGTCACTTTTGCAAAACTCTTCACACAGTGAGCACAACAGAAGTCTATGTGGGCTAAACTGAGGATCAATTATCATTGCTTTGGCACAAAATGCATTCAGTGACTACATCTCTCAAATTTCATGAATTCTTTTCTCACTCAGACACAACAACTGCCAAAACTCTTTGTACGTAAAGGCCAATCTGCACATGCTTACATACTGTTTTCAAAACTGTTCAACTTATGTTCAAATCAATAACATAATACAAAACTGAGTAAGACAGAAATATGCTGCATTCCTACAGTAATATTGTAATGAAATATATTCTAAATATAAAAATTCAAATACTATCAGAGGAATTAGATGAAACTGAACACCTACACAAGCATTCGCTTTTTAGTTTCATTACCATCCATTCAAAAGGGGAAACTTAGGAATAATTTTGTTCTGTAATGTAAACATGGACCATGTAACATGTACTGCGGTGAATTATAAGCAGTAGAGAGTGTCATTCTTGTTTTATAAAGAAATTTTAAAAAAGAAAACAGTGTATAATGCTAACTGATGTTAGTGTTTTTAAGGTCGATGTTTTATGACTGACAAAGTGTGTTTGTCAGCTGTCAACCTTTGCTAGTGTTCTGGAAGAATGAGTTGATTTGAGACATGAATGAAGTGTTTTGGTAGATTTACTGCATTTTGAATGTGAAATGAACTGCTGTGCCAAGATGAAAGTTGGTTAGGAGAACTGTGTGAAGAGTTTTGAAAAAGTGACCTAAGTATTGAGAAATGTGTCCTAGCGATTGTAAAAAACTGTAAATGCTATAAAAACAATTGAATTGTATCTGTATCAGTGGATGGTGTGTACACAAATTCTTGCATTTTGGAATTACTCAGTGCAAAAAAATAAAAATAAATAAACGACATATAATGTCGACGAATTCTGCATCATGTCTGATTTATTTCAGTAACATATATTGCAGTGAATTATAAAAAGAAATGTGTCCTTGTTTTACACAAGAAAACATTGTATAATGCTACATGTTGTTAGTGTTTTTTAGGTCATTGTTTTGTGGGTGACAAAGTGTGTTTGTCGGCTGTCAACCTTTGCTAGTGCTCTGGAAGAATGAGTTGATTTGAGACCTGAATAAAGTGTTTTGGTAGTTGTAGTGCATTTTGAATGTGAAATTAACTGCTTTGCCAAGCTGAAAGTTGGTTAGGAGAACTGTGTGAAGAGTTTTGCAAAAGTGACCTAAGTATTGAGAAATGTGTCCTAGCGTCTGTAAAAAACTGTAATGTTTCAAATATAAAAATGTATGCAGAAAATGTTAATTAGTAAGCAGCTACCTAATTCAGTAACTTACTAACTAATAATTTTGATGCAATTTAAGGTCAATAAGGGATTCATTGTGCAGTGTAGCCAGCTTCATTGATTATAACAGGAGTTTTCACAACAGTGCAGAACTTTGTGAGTTTGCGCTGAAGTGATTGACAGCTGCAGTGATTAAAAAGGGAAAATCTGTATATAACCCATTCGCAATATGAAAGTTTTTCATGCTGCTAAGTATACAGGCTGCAAAGTTTTGAAATAACTAATAGACCTGCCACATAATCTATTACGCGTTATGGGTTTCTTTGTGGTTCATCAACTTTGTCTTTGACTAATATTTTTATTTTCAAATAGTTAAACGAGACATTAAAATAGTTCCAATATTTTTTGCTATGATATGGACACTGGTAACGAGAACAATTTGTAATATTATATGATTAAGAGCTCAAATTAAAATCTGATTTTATAGTTAAGTCATGACAATAAACTATGGAAGTGTCTGCTGCTGAATAAAAAAGGTAATTGCAACTTTTTTTCAATTCACAATTGTGTTATAAAGTCAGAATTATAAATTGCATAACTGATATAAACTCGCAATTGCAAGAAAAAAAGTCAAAATAGTGAGAAACAAAAAAGGTAATTGCGACTTCTTTTTTTTCATTCTGTGGCAGAAACAAGCTTCCATAGTCATAATGTATGATTAAGAGCTCATATTAAAAACTGATTTTATAGTTAAGTCATGGCAATAAACTGTAGTGATGGCCGATTTTGAAACACTGCTTCATGAAGCTCCGAAGCTTCATGAATCTTTTGTTTCGAATCAGTGATTCGGAGCGTGTATCAAACGGCCAAAGTCACGTGATTTTAGTAAACGAGGCTTCATTATGTCATCACTGTTTTGAAACAGTTCAAAATTTCAATGGTTCACCGGTAGAGGGCGATGATAAAGTGAAGCCATGAATCATGTAGATTCACTGAGAACTATTGAACAAGTGTCTAGATCTTTACCCTATGGTTTTACCTGATCTCTGATCAGTTTTATACAGTTGTAGATGTTTTAATTAGATATTAGAATAATTAAAATGAATAATGGTAGTTATTAATCTCTTATTGGCCTGTTTAGCTTGAGCCATGGAACAAAGAAACAAGCCTTGAAAATTGATAAAAACACAAATTATACAGACACTCTCTATTTAATCTTATTAAATGATTAGTTAATTGCATTTGATTGATTTTACTGTCAATAAAACTTTTGCAATAGATTTGTTAAAGGGTATTTTTAATGCATGTTTGGCCAGAATTTGTTTCATTTACACTGTTCTGACCACTAGGGGTCACCGTGGAGATGGGTGTCATATTGTTTCGAAGCCTCGACACATCATGGCACATTTGCTTCAACTGCTTCAGTGTTTCACGAAGCCTCGATCTGCCCATCACTAATAAACTGTACGCCTTTTAAAGAAAGCAATATATCACTTTAGGGTGTGATCCTTGTCTTTTATTCCTGCCATAGTAAAAAATGTCCTGGAAAAGTCCTGGAAAAGTCCTGGAAAATGATCACTGAAATAGAGTGGAAACCCTGTCGTGTTCGCAAAGATGTTTCTAGAAACAAACTATTTAATCTTTTCCAGAAGTGGTCAAATGAGCAACGGAAAAACTGTGAGAATTCATTCTTATAAAGATTTTATGATGTTAATTAAGTGAATTTCAGAGCCTTTCTCCAGATAAAATGCACTGCGAACAACAACGTGCAAATGCAATTTTATCTCATTGCAAAATTAACTGAAGCATCGGGAAACAATAAGGCACTAATTCTACAGAGCATTTACTACACAGGGCACAGCAAACAGTCAACGGCAGTCTCTTGTAATGTTTTTGCAGGCACGCATGTTTAATTGAAGTGTATACCTGCCGCACATACAACATTCCTTACGGTACTTACGATACTACCGTTTAAAAAATACAATGGCATCGCCAGTATTTAGAAGCTTTAGTATCGCAATACTACCGTAGTACCGGTACACCGTGCAACCCTAACTCACAGCCATACATATAACAGAGATACAAAGTTATTTAAGTTACTTAAGTTAGTATTTTCTTTATTCCTTGCTTGTGGTTACTTTGTGCAATGTTTTACACCTTTAATCAGTTTTAAGTTAATAGTATTTGTCGTATTTTCCCGTGGCCCTGCCAATGAGGCTGCCTTTTCTCAGAGTCACGGAGATTCGCGATCCCTGATAGATGGGCTTCACGCGCCCTCTAGCGGTTAATGTCGGTAGTGCAGTACAAACCCTGAGGATTGTATTGAATGTAGAATGGCATGTAAATTGCTATGATGTATGTATATTGTAATTATTTATTGTAATATGTTCTTCATCTGTTTATTGCAGACCACACAGACAAATACAAAGTAGGCTAAAGATGAAAATTCTGAATCCTGTGATTCACAGTCTGAACAAGTTGACGCTAGTTGACAAAAGTCAGAGCCACTCTGCAGATTTAAGCCGATTGATTCCATGGAAAATCGCGTAATATATGATGGTCACAGACTCAAATTTTTTTAGCTTTAGATTTTGTTTCCTTCCAGTCGGAGGATATCAAATGTTTGATATTTTGAGCTGATTTTAGAACACATATCAGTGAACTATATATGTTCTTGCTAATAAATACAGTACACGGTACAGTCATACACTGCCCAAGCAATGCAAATCAAGGGTGCGAAGTCACAAAGATCAAGAAAAAAAATGAGACTACTGTACAAGATCGGGTAATAAGGAAAAACTTACCTTCATTCAGCTCACGAATCACAAGCTTGGAGCTTGACGAGTAATCATGTTGAGACAATAAAATATACCGCTTACAGCCGCTAGATAGAGCCACGAGCTCACGCATGACATACATGAAATAAATGAGAAAATGCAGAATCTGCCGCTTGTTTAGTAATTGTTTCTCATATACAGAAAAAATCACTGAAGAATAAGTGGAGCTCCACTATGATGGAAAAATTGCTTCAGTAAGTACTGTACTGTTAGCCCTGTCTTGTGAGAGTTAGCATACCACTTTCTGCGGTAAGTCCGGATTCATTCATTATTAAATATGTTAATATTCATCACTATCCATTATACATTTACGCTTTATCCTGGATATATAGCTGGACTAAAATATCAGAAGCTGCGAATTATTGATTATATTACATTAAATGTACACAGCGACTAATAATTGATTATATTAAAGGTAACAACTTGGATAATCATAAAACTACACAATTTACCTCTAACTCCTGTTGTAATCTGTCCATACTGACTGTGTCTACCCGCACTATCTCCAAACGCATTTGGCTCACATCTTCCACGACCGCGGGTCATCTCATCTCCTGCGTTTGTTTCGCCTGTCTGTCATGCGTCTCCTAGCAACCAGGCACGTGTTTCTGTTTGTGTTCCGAACGATTTTAAAGTCTGGTAGTGTATGATGCCCAGCTTTTCTCTGTAACCATTTGCAAAGTCTGCAAGTGTATGATGCCTAGTGTTTTAAAAATCTGTTCAGATTTTAAAAATCATGTAATGTATTCCAGCCTTAAGTGTGTAAGGAACCCCGCATCGGCCCAAAAACGGAATGCGACGGCCCGGGTGAAGGTTAAGGGTTAACGTGTGAATGCCTTTTCAGCGCCTCTGAATGTTCACTTAATTTCACTCGTTTAATCTGACTCGAATTTCAAATGATTATTACTCTTAGGTTGTGTTTCCAATTAGAAATTAATCATTGGTTATGTATTAATTTAGATATTTGATGATTCTGGATATCCCATATTTCAATTATTCTTTCATCAGGGACCCGATGCCGCACAGAGATACTCACCCCGGGATTTTGCGGTAAACTCACGGACATAAACTCGCCAGTCTGATCTTCGTCAGAGGGTGTAATAAGTTGGTTAATACCTTTAGTCGGTTGCCTACTGCTCACTCGAACAAAAGTGTATTTTAATTTAGCCACTTCCATACAACTTGCTAAATCAGTGGTAAACAGAAATCAAAAGGTCTTCAGATGAAGTGCCTACTGCTCCTTCATTCATGCGCCTTCAGTTTGTTCTACCCTGGACACAGATTTACGGTAGCATTAGCCTCCCATAATTTACTGGTCATAATTATTTCAAGAGAATCCAGAGTAAATCAAATATAACATTTTATTTGTCAGGTAAAAGTGTGTCATGCCAATTACACAAATAACCAATTAAAGCCAATTCAGAAATAATAAATGCATAACATCAATTACTCAAAGAAATACATATACACACAGTGGTGGATTAGTGTTTTAAGACACTTGCCCATCACTGTATGGGGGCCTGTGGTTACAGAAGATCCCGCATGACTGCTTTGCACTTTACCTTTATGACAGACCAGAACAAAAGGGTTATAAATATTTACTACACCAACACCTGTTTTGGGGGGATGCTTGATTTGCTTATTGCAGGATGCTTGATCTCAGTTTTTGTCTGAGCAGGAAAATCAAGTCTTACAGAGTGTCACAGAGACGAACTCCGTGATTCCCTCCTCTGGCCATCGGAGGGAGCCCTCACCAGAATACTAATACACTCACACATACACCACACTACATTTCCCATAAGCCTCTACCTCGGACTGATTACCCCGCCAGCTGTAACTCATCAGCAGGACTATAAAGGACTCTCAGTTCCACTCATGCTCCGCGAAGTCTTGTATTGCCACGGTGTACATTTCTGAGCGTTTATATCCTGTCTGATTGCCTGTTGCTGAACCTGTTCTCTCCTGTTTACGAACCTCTGCCGCCTGTCTTGACCCTTGCCTTGTCTACTGTTTGTGAGTGATATCTGCCTGTACTGACCTTTGCCTGTATTCTGACCACTGATTCTGCCTGTCTCTGCTGTTCCTGTCTGCCCCTGTTTGACCCAGCCTGTCTGACTTCGTTATTGTACAATAAAGCATGCAAATGGATCCCAGCTTTAGTGACGAATCATTACACAGAGTCATTTCTGTCTTTTGTTTCTGATTTTTTTGTGGGAGCTAAGAAAGCAGCTAACAGGTCAGATGTCATTAAGTTAGTGGTGCGGGCAGCTGAAAGGTACCTGAATATTAAACAGTTGCCAGTTACATCAACACATGATGGAGAGTCACAGTTGTTGAAGGCTAGTAGTATGGAGGATTTTAATGAGGTGGATGATGAGAAGCCTCATTAACATTTTAATGTGGTATATTCTTCAATGAAATGCCCAGAGTCTGAATGGGGAATGGTCAGGAGTTAAAGAAGTTTGTTGAGGAGTTTAAAGAAGCACCAGGATTGATATGAGACACGGTTAAGGATGTTGTAATTCCAGGTTATGTTTGAGATTAGATAGGCCTGATAGATCAGGGGCCTGTACCATGAAGTTGGATTCGCTGGCTAGCCAGGTAAGTTTCAGATTAATTTGCACCAATCCTGGGTTTTAGGTACCATGAAAGTAACTTGACTTTTAGCTGTGTTCATCGCCATAGTAACTTACGCTCCACGGCTAACCTGCCCCGGGGCAGGTTATGTTCTGGATTAGAGATCTCAAACTAAATATAAACTTACTTCACAACTTTCACTTGCACTGATAAAGAAAGATCATTTCTTTTATATGTCCTCTTTCACAGACAAGTATTTTCCATTAGTGTAAATGCGTTTAAATTCTTCATTTTTAGCAAAAGAATTTTGAATCATGCTGGCTCTCTTGCGAGAAGTGAATCACAGTTTATTTCTGTTGCAAGGCATGTGATTGGCTGTTCACCACTGATGTCATGCATTCATGTGCACACACTCCACAAACTCAGAATCAAAGCCTGAGTTGACAGATAAAGTTGATGATCAGCGTCATGGTACCAACAAAGCCGGATTGGAGTGGTTTGGTTTTGTCAACACGAAACTAATCCTATAACCCTGAGTTTGTTCAACTACCATCATGGCACAGGCCCCAGGTGGGGGTTGTGCAACCTTTGTTAAGACTGGGATGCAGTATAGAAAAGCTGATATTAATTCTAATCTAGAATGCTTGGAGCAGTCACAATTCTATTACTGTCTTAAATTATTAGAACCCCTGTCAATCTTTGGTATTGTCAGATTATGATGAGATAATGGAGAAGGTAAGGTATCCAGTTAATCCAATATGGGGGAGTGATCACAGGGATAAAAGTGGTATTGTTGAAGAAGAATGTTTAGATAAGTATGAGTTGGTAGTGTTAAATGATGGAAGGCCGACTAGCTATCATATTGTGAGTAATACCTGCAGCCATATAGATTTATCAATTGCTTCATCAAATTTAGCTAGAATTGGTGAATGGGGTGTTGTAGATTTCTACACTGGGTAGTGATCATTATCCAATTTTATACAGGTTTGGGAGGGATTTGAGAAGAGAAGTTGAAAAAAATGTCACCAGATATAACTTTTCTCAGGCCAAATGGGATAAATTTCAGGAGAAAGCTCAAAGCTTAGTAAAAGAGGTTGATAGTGAGGGTTCTGTAGATAACTGGAACTGGAATTTTTTTCTCGCGGTAGTTATTTGCATCATCAGAGAGATTTGAGGTAGCAGGTAGCCTAGCCTTATTAGGTAAGCGCAAATGTAATGATTTATGGCTCGAGAAAGATGAATTCTCGTGGTGGTTAACACTAGAACTGCCATGGGGTCAATTTTACCCGTGGCTGTTTTTCAAATGTACATAACAGGTTTCAATAAAACATTCAAGTCTCACAGTCATTGATTTTTACTAAAATTGTGTAATTTACAATCCCTTGGTGTTAAAAATTGTTTAGATAAAATCATAAAACGGGGCATTTATACCTATAAGCGCTGCGCGGGTCAAATTTACCCACTATACAGTGCCTGTATTTTCGTGCTGTCATTTTCGTGTCCCCTCATGTTTAAACATGTTTAAACATCAGAAAGAAGATATCTGAGGTAAAACTATTAAAAATTAGCCGCCTTTCGTCTAGCACACATTCATTCTCTTCACAGCTGCGTGCGTTCGTTCCTTCCTAAACCCAAACTTAACGTAAGAATCAGCACAGTCAGTGATTGTTGTAAAATGCAGTCTTTACTGTTGCTAAATTGCAGTAAATGTTTGAAAATTATCATCAACGTTTAAAACGTTGAAAGCACAATAATCCGCGCAAGAGATGTTGTTCTTCAGGCTAAATTGCGGCGCGCGCTTCAAAACGGATCGCAAATCGGTCTTTGTCAGGTGACGTCACACTCGTGAAAACTGAAGTGCATTATGGGTGTCGCCGCCATTTGTGAGGTATCCAAACAATCTCTGTATCAGTGCAGAGTTGTTTCTTCTTTGGCTTCTTTTCATTGTAAAAATGGCACACTTTTGTTGTGTGAAAAGCTGCAATAATATGTCCCACGATAGAAAATGTCAAAAACTTTACTACGAGATTAGATTTAGTCGGTTTCCTACTTGAAAAAAGGCTGTATGGAGAGTATGTAGAGGCAGTAACAGAGGCGCCGGATCGCATGGGTTGCCGCGGTGAGATGCAAAACATCACTTTCGTCAAGATATCTCCATTCACGTATGCTTGCTCTCTACATTTTCACAAAGGTGAGTTAGAGATTTCTGTTTTCTAAAGTAGCAAACGTTATAGCAACGCATTGTTTTGGATTGTATGTGCTATGAAACAATAGTCAATTTAAACTGAATCCCTTTACTTGAATATGTCTACATTTTTTTTTTTTATTCTTAATTTTGCTAAGGCATTTTTATTTGATATACTTAAGGTACGACATTTTTGCTCTGTATCCATATGCTGATTCTAATTTTCTGACTACTTTTTACAGCGGTGGTCTTATGTTATGTAGCTAAAAACCTTCTGATTTCATTGCAGATCAGCCTGCTTAAAGATTATGGAGACTGACCCCAACTGGACACCATCCCTCCCTACATTAAGGCCACATCAGCATTAAACACAGGCTGTGTCTCAATCAGCTCCCTAGTTCAGTAGTTAGGGCACTGATCAGGAGAGCTCAGAGCTGATTGAGATGCACACACAGACACTAAGTAAGGAAAAACAATGCAGTCAGCTACTTGGGTAAAGTTGGTTTTATATGCGCACATTCAGACTTCTGATAAATTCAGACTTTCCAATAAATATGCAATAAATTAACGTTTGCGAATTTTAAGCAGCGACATGATATTGACAACCGACGGTTGTCAACTTACAACATTTTTCACAGTCGATCAAAATAGGCAAGTATTGTTTAATGGCATATTTATTTGTGAATGTCCACTGAATGTCCAAAGTAGTGTGATTAACAAGGCTATTGAATACGGATGTCCGAATGTGCGAATATAAAACCAACTTTACCCAAGTCAGTCAGCTGACACTATGGTCCATCAGGCTGGAGAATGATCTTCACACTGAGAAGATGCAGGAGGCTGGAGGAGATGGTGATCTGCATGTGCAGAAGTAAACCGACTTGATATGTACAGGATGTCTGATGTTTGTTTTGGAGATGATGATGTTAATGTACTATACGTGTCTGCCAAACCTGGGAACCTTTATGGCGTTATTACAATTTTTTTTTTTTTTTTTTGGTGCCTCTGATTCCAGACGCAACAAATACAAATTTCACATGCTTCTGTGAACCTTAATGTACCTCAGATTTGATCTGCCTGCACAACACTTCTCATGTTCCCCTGAGACAGTATACAGAACATTCAATGAAACTGTGTCATATCTATATGCAAACCTGAAGCTTTCAGCTGTATGGGCAGACAGAGATGATTTGCACAGAAATATGTCTCCTTTGTTTAAATACAGAGTAGCAGATTATTGACTGTTTTGAGATTTTCACAGAGAAACCATCCAATCTGACAACGCATGTTTGAATCTTTTGTAGAATTGTAGTGTAAAAATGTACTTATGCTTTATCCAGTCTTGCATGAACAATAAAGCATGTATAATTAAATTTTTCAGGGTGAATTGTAGATTTATTTTATGAGTTCACAGGTATATGCACTTATAGTATTAACAGGATAATTACTAATATACACAATCTGTAAACCAGATATTTAACTTGCACGACATATCTTTGTTTTTATTATTATGAAGGCCTTTTGGAAAAAAATAAATAAATAAAAGACCCATAATGTCATTGACCCAGACAGCACAGAGGTAGATGGAGGACAATAATTTACAAATTATTTTGGCTCTAAAGGTATAATATACCAGAATGTACCATAGTAAAATACACAATTAAATTCTACATACATCTATGATGATGCCTTGTTTATTGGAACAATGTTTATCGTGTTATACATTGGTTTATGTACTTAATGCAATAAAGAAAAAAATGCATGAAAAAAGGGGTAGTATTAGTTCAAAATTCTTCCTGATCACAACACTAAACCATCCTTAATCAGGCACTTATGATATACAGTTAACACGACATCATCATCATTATCGTTTACTACTGTGTTATCGCAGTCCTTCCTTCAGAATATAAATAAATCCTGCACCCAGCCATTAGTGAAATGTTGTGGGTTTCGAGATATTTATAGTTTTTAAATTGTTCACTAGTATATGCGTTTATACCGGAGGTCGGCAACCCGCGGCTCTAGAGCCGCATGCGGCTCTTTAGCGCCCCCCTAGTGGCTCCCTGGAGCTTTTTCAAAAATGTATGAAAATGGGAGGGGGAATATATTTTTTTGTTTTCATATGGTTTCTGTAGGAGGGCAAACATGACACAAACATTCTTAACGTTTTCCAATGCTGTAAAAATGTGTATAATAAATATTAGCCTAAATTTCAACATTTCTGTCAACGAAGATTTGCGTCATAGCCTGCAACACACGTTTCAGCGAGGCAAGAGTATGCATCAACGTCACTTTCCCGCCGAAAGCGCGCTCCCTCAGCTGGACTGAGTGGCAAAAGAACTGCTGTGTGACTGGATTTAACAGGGGAAACTGCGAAAACGCGAGTAAAATAAACGATTACACTAAAGGTTGGACTCGAAAGTGTTTCTTACAACTTGTCAAATAAACCTAATCCATGGACATTGACATGCAGCCAGGAGTCGTGTTTCCTGACATTTATATGTGCCTGATTTGACGGCGGGGAAATACATAAAGCAAATCTGCCTGTGAATATTTTATATAACTACAATATAGGTAGGTTTAAATCTGAGTAATCACTTATATCAGTGTTATATATATCGCCATATTGTCCAGCCCTAAAACATATATAGTTTTATAGTAGCCTATAGTTTTTGTCAGTGTTTATTTTAAAACACACAATTATGCAGAATATAAGATGGAAAATATTTAATTGATGATTTGACAACATAATATATAACAATACAATATATATGAAATGATTTTACCTCAAAATCCAACAATTTGACACAAAATGATAACTGCAAATCCATGAGAGCGCTTCAGCTGCGCAGCATTTTTTTCTGTTGAGACGCTTTGTTGCTATGATACGGAGTATCCGCGGCACTGTTACTTATAACTGATTTTGCAGGTAATTTGTTTCAGACTTAAAATGTTGACACAATGTGAAATTACTTTGCTATGTATTTTCGGAGACCAGCAATATTAATTTCTCATCCATTGTTCTCTGTTGTACAGCAAGATTGTTGTGACAGTTGGTCGGTGTTGTATTTGCCCCGGCCCTCCTCCACTCTGATTGGACGGCTGGTTAAAAAGTGACAGTGATGAGCGCAGCGTTTTACTCAAAGTTGAACATTCTTCAACTCGAGGCGACCGGTAAAAAACGCCGAGCTCTCAGCGCTTGAGCGTGAAAAAGACGCTCAACGCCTCGTTACGCTCCTGCCGTTTAAAAACAATTGAAAACAATTGAAAAAGTACGCTAGCAGCTGGAAAAAACGCTTTGGTGGACACACAGCCTGTGTTGCCTTCATATAAGGCTTATATAAGACTTTTATTTTTTTGCGGCTCCAGACAGATTTGTTTTTTGTTTTTTTGGACCAATATGGCTCTTTGAACATTTTGGGTTGCCGACCCCTGGTTTATACCATAAACAAGATAGTTTACAATATTTAAGCATGATGATTTAGGTAGCAATGCGGGGTCAGCAGCACTCCAACTTACTGCAGTCAGTTCGTACTGATCTATGTTATGAATGGATGAAAATTTCTCCAAATAACGGTCCCTGGCATCTTTGGTGAGTTTATCGCGATATGACATTTTAACTTTTTTCTTGTGCTTCTTCATTTTTGCGAGTTATTTGCTTGTTATCTCAACTCGCGTAATCTCTTTCATTCTCACAGTCAGCAGGGATACCACAAATATGGCGCCGCGGTGACGTCACACACAACAAAATCACGTGTCTGACAAAGACCGATAGACAAACAAATTAGGCTACACGTTGGGCTTCAGGTGCACGTCCAAAAGATCAAATGCACACAATAGTATGTTAAAATGACCGGATTGGAGTGTGTTTAGCTACTTAAATGCAGTTTATATCGGAAGTGTACATGAACAGCTGGGAGAAAATCCGATGTGTGTTAATATCTATTGTCTTAAAGTGACAGCAGTCATCTTCTGACAATTATGCCATCAGTGTTAATCAAACAACAAAATGCAAAGAGAAAATCACTCACAGCACTTCTTCTGAATATGGTTAGCTTTAATAAGAGTTAATCTATTCATTTATACTGTGAAAACCATGCAGTGTTATTTTACATTTGGTTACTTTACTTAGATTTCTTTTATAGGCTAGGTCTATATTTCTTACATGAACACAAGAACAAATGAAAGCACTTTATTTCATTTGTGTCTTTGTTTTATTGTATTTGGCAGTTTGTTTCTTTGTTCATGTTCTTACTGTATCTTATATGAAACACCAAAAATGCCAGACACTATATAATATAAAGCAAAGTTAATTCAGATTATAATATATATATATATATATATCTCAAAAAGTACCGATAAGAATACCGTTAAAGTACCGGATCGATAAGCAGTATCGGTAAGAGTAGTAATACCGTTAAATCCTTAATGATACCCATCCCTATATATATATATATATATATATATATATATATATATATATATATATATATATATATAACTAAAGATAACAAAATTTATTTGTTTATAGATTTAGAATTCACTATTGTACATGTATTCTCACTTACGTTTGGATGTCAAAGACTTCTTAAATAATAAATTAAATATATATAATTTTGCAAAAGAAAATTGTAGATGCATGGTGATATAGGTTGGATATATTGTGAAATAAATGCAAAAGTATTTAAAGTATTTAATGAGCTTTCTCAGTTCACCTGTGTTTCCTCCTCCTCTGTCAGCTTCCCCTTTGTAGTACGGAGGGTTTTCTGTCGACCCTGAAATTGCAGGACATTATTTATCCATATTTGTTTACCATTAGAGATCAAAACATGTTTGAAATAGTTTCAGTTCATTTTCGCGCTCATGTAAGTGACGTCACCGATTAACGGTACAGCAACTTTTAGGTTAAATAAATTAGTTTACTATCATCCATTAACAATTTGCCAGCAAAACCATTACAAAACTATTATAACATCTCATCTACACATAAAGACGCGATTAAAAGTCAAACTTTAATTAAACAAGATCAAGCTCAAAATATAGTTAGTTAGCCAACTGCCTCTGAAAACGGTTGAGATGCTAACGGACTTCTTCGAAGACACTAAATCATTTCTTTGAAGTAAATATACTTTACTTCAGACCGCAAAAAAAAAAATGAAAATAAGCATATAATTTCTGTTTTCTGAAATATTGACGTACCAACAAACTGACACAGAAGTGGCAAAACATGCCTGATAGGGCACATTTAAAAAAAAATAATTATTTCATATACATTATTATTATTATATAATATGGTTAAACACTATTTTTTTAAGTATAGTATACAAGCTTATTTCAGCATTGATTTATAAGTGATTTTCTTCACCAATTCCAACCATTTTACATTTGATAATTTCACTGCTGAAACATCAACTGACGTTACTTCAACCACATTTCAACGTTGAAGGTCGGTCATTTGCCGGCTGGGAAAACATAAAAATAAATTATGCTTCAAATAAAATTTTCCGAAAGATGGTTTTGGTCATTTAAGGCCTTGGCGATAACTGCTGTCAAGTTCAAGACCACTGACCTCCACTCATTTCATCATTCAGCAGCTACAACACCCAGCTGAGGTGAGAATTTTCATTTTTCTACAAACTGTGTAAAAGTTACAACTTCACTATTCAAATTCTTCCAATTAAATTAGTGATAGGTTCTGTATGAAAGTGACAAGACAGGCTGATATATGTTTTACAATTAATGAGAATTTGATCTGAGAGTAGCGTTTCTGACAGCAAAGTGTATTTTCTGAAGTATTTTTTTTTTACTTAACTTATGAAGAAATTATAAAATATTCTGACAGGATTTGGTCTCAGAGGAAGGTTTCTGACAAGAAAGATTTTTCTGAAGTAATTTTCTAACCTCAAATCAAGTTGTATTACTAATTTTTAAAATTTTAGTGAGAAATATCAATATAATAAAATATATTCTGACAGGATTTGGTAGATTTTTCTGAAGTAACTTTTTTAACCTCAAATCAAGTTAAATTAACTATTAAACATAATATTAATTAACATAATAAGTCAAATATATTCTGACTGAATTTTGTCTGGGAGGTGTGTTACCTTATCTCATGTTACTTTCCGGGGTGTCAGCGTGGCACTTGCCTCTACCAATGACACACCTATGCGACAAGGAGGGAAAAATGAAAATTAGTGTCAAACATTTCTTATCCAAGACTTTCTAGAGAGACATGACTCAAAGGGGTAAGCATACTAATTTTACATGATCGTGAGTAATTATATATAGACTTGAGATATATTTATGTGCAGAACCACACACAGCAGCAGCTTTCAGTCATGATAGGTCTTCATTATAGTTTATTTAAATGTGATTGAGTAATTTTGTGAATATTTTGCTTCACCTTTAGGATGGCATCAGGAAGCTCTCCATACTCCCGCCCTCCTCCCACTCGTGTTCTTTGTGTGGAGAACCGCAGTAACTGCTGTGCTGCCAGTTATGAGACTGTGAGTGGCAAAATACAGGTCGCCACAGACAAAAAAAGCACAATTAGTGGCCTCACGGATGGGAAAAAGGTGTACCTGGCACCAGTAGATGGTGAAACACCGGCCCTTGCGAAGGGGCAGTCGTACATCATTAAAAACTTCTCTGTCTCTGTCAAGTTCGGCAGAGAATGCATTTTCTTGGAACCAACTCCAAGAAGTTTATATGTGGCCCACTTACAGTGACAGAGGGTGTAAAAATTCGCACAGAGGAGATCCTCAGTCCTCCCTCTGTCTATATGAACGGGGATGAGGACGACCTGTTTAACATACCCGGGGAGGGTATGTGACACTTAAAGGTAGAATTGAAAAGGTAAGTGGTTTGAGATTAAAGTGCTAGTTCATTTAAAAATAAAAAATAATGTCATTAATTACTTACCCTCATGTCATTCTACTCCCGTAAGACCTTCATTCATCTTCAGAACACAAATGAAGATATTTTGATTAAATCCAGTGGCTCAGTGAAGCTGTGAAGCAGTGTTTTGAAATCGGCCCATTACTATATTGTTGAAAAGTCACTATTTTGTTTTTTTTTTGGAGCACAAAAAGTATTCTCGTCGCTTTATAATATTAAGATAGAATCACTGAACTCACATGAACTTTTTTGAATATGTTTTTAATAACGTTTTGGATCTTGAGATTTTCAGTGTCATTGCTGTCTATAGAGGATTTCATCAAAATATCTTAAATTGTGTTCCGAAGATGAGCGAAGGTCTTACGGGTGTGGAACAACATTAGGGTTGAGTAACAAATTACATTATTTTCTTTTTTGGGTGAACTAACCCTTTAATGAAATTAATACATTTACTTATTTTGTTAATTGAAATTCTAACACTTTGATGAACTCTTTTCTCTCTCTCTCTTTTTTTTTTTTTTTTTAAAGCGCTAGCATTTAAGATTCACAACTTTCATGGCCCCTAAAATATTTTGTTTAATGAATAATAGGTCCTCCTTTAATATAAACACCCGTTGCTGAATTTAACACTTTAACTGCCATGATAATATTTTACATTTTTTTTCCCATTCAGAGGTTTTGTTCCTTATTTTGATAAAAAAAAAAAAAAAAAACACTGGAGGGAAAAGTGTTCATCTAGCCTTTGCAATTGTATGTAATTGTTGGTAATGCAATACATATAAAACAATGTTATATTTAAATGTAGTTACAGATGGTCAGAATGACTACGGTCAAGGATGGGAATGTTCCCATTCTTGATGTGTCCTTACAATGTGGAAAGAAGATGGCAGACATCTCTCTCTGGCGGGATGAAGCATTAACCGAGCTTCATTTGGGGGCCCATGTTGAGGTGATGCACCTGAAGGCCACAATCAAAGAAAATGGATACAGCAAGTTCCATTCGTCTTCGTTTTCATCTATAAAGGTACATAACAAAGGTCCAATCCCACTTAAAATTATGAACAAGATTTAACATTATATATAACAAATGATTATTTGTGGTTAAAATCCTTATTATTGTCAAAAAATACTTACATTTATGGGTCCTCTTGTCTGCTTGGGCAGCCGTGTTTCTGCTGTAGATTGCCACCTACAAACATATGCAGAGAAGTGTCATTACCCTTCACTTGAAGTCCCAAAAATCCTTGTTTAAAGGTCTAAAATTCCAACTAAAGAAGAATCGAGACACCCCTACCCCTCCATTGTGCACATTCACGTGTCTCAATTCTCTTTTAGTTGGAGTTTTAGCCCTTTGAATAAAAGTTTTTTGGGACCCCACTTCAAACAAATAGGGGTAGGTAGACCACATTAGACCAGTGATTCTCAACCCCACATGTAATTCCAGATTAAATTTTCACTAAAGTTTCATCCTTTAAAATTAAGGTTCTGGAACAACAACCAACCATGGAGGAGATCGTCATCGAGGGGGTTTTGAAAGATGAAGACGGTGGAATGGTCCTTCTATCTGACACTTTTGAGGAATATATAGTCCCCGCTGCAGTGGCAACGGCCATTGCAGATGATGTTTTGCAGTCGTGCAGTCTGCCACGTAGAGTAAGTGTGGGACATACAGACCACAGGGTCCACAGAACCCAGCCAGTAGAGGACATGGAGGAATTGGAATTGTTTTGTGTTTAATAGTTACTGCCATAACTGTTGTAATGTTATTTATTCATTTATTTTTATATATGCAGTTGCTTTAGTTCTATATTTGTTCTATTTGTTTTGTTCTTATTTATTCTAATGTTAGTGTTATTAGTATATAATCACCTCATAATATAGTATATAATCATTTAAATAATAATAATATAAATATTACTGAAGGTTATAAAATGCATTGAAATCCAGATTTTTAATAAAAGTTCAGTAAATGTTGTCACTAAGGCTGCTGTATTTTCTCATCTCTCTACCAGACCTCCACAGGGACAAACCCTTTATGTTTTTTTTATCTTAAAGGGATAGTTCACTAATCAGAATCAGAAAAAGCTAGCAGTAGAATATGGTTCCAAATAAAATACAAACAAAACATTTGAATGACTCCAAATAAAAGGAAATGACAGCAACAAATACGTACACATGCAGATGTACTGGTGTTGATGTAATGCTGATGCAGGGTGGGCGGCTTTATAAAGAGCCTGTGGGTTCACTGGATGTTGGCTGCTGTTGAGAGGAAAACAAAAAGGTAGAAAAATAATCACCAACAATCATCTTAAAAGAGCTTTTGTCTTTTTTTGTTATTATATTCATTAATTAATTATATACACAAGTGTTATCATTCACACCTTCCACAATGCTGAATATGAGGTAGGTAGGTAGATAGATAGATGGATAAATAGATTCTATCTATCTGTCTATCTTATCAGAACGAATTGGTTGATGTACAGGTGCTGGTCATATAATTAGAATATCATCAAAAAGTTGATTTATTTCACTAATTCCATTCAAAAAGTGAAACTTGTATATTATATTCATTCATTACACACAGACTGATATATTTCAAATGTTTATTTCTTTTAATTTTGATTATTATAACTGACAACTAAGGAAAATCCCAAATTCAGTATCTCAGAAAATTAGAATATTACTTAAGACCAATACAAAGAAAGGATTTTTAGAAATCTTGGCCAACTGAAAAGTATGAACATGAAAAGTATGAGCATGTACAGCACTCAATACTTAGTTGGGGCTCCTTTTGCCTGAATTACTGCAGCAATGCGGCGTGGCATGGAGTCGATCAGTCTGTGGCACTGCTCAGGTGTTATGAGAGCCCAGGTTGCTCTGATAGTGGCCTTCAGCTCTTCTGCATTGTTAGGTCTGGCATAACGCATCTTCCTAGATTTTCTATGGGGTTAAGGTCAGGCGAGTTTGCTGGCCAATCAAGAACAGGGATACCATGGTTCTTAAACCAGGTACTGGTAGCTTTGGCACTGTGTGCAGGTGCCAAGTCCTGTTGGAAAATGAAATCTGCATCACCATAAAGTTGGTCAGCAGCAGGAAGCATGAAGTGCTCTAAAACTTCCTGGTATACGGCTGCGTTGACCTTGGACCTCAGAAAACACAGTTGGACCAACACCAGCAGATGACATGGCACCCCAAACCATCACTGACTGTGGAAACTTTACACTGGACCTCAAGCAACGTGGATTGTGTGCCTCTCCTCTCTTCCAGACTCTGGGACCCTGATTTCCAAAGGAAATGCAAAATTGACTTTCATCAGAGAACATAACTTTGGACCACTCAGCAGCAGTCCAGTCCTTTTTGTCTTTAGCCCAGGTGAGACGCTTCTGACGCTGTCTGTTGTTCGAGAGTGGCTTGACACAAGGAATGCGACAGCTGAAACCCACGTCTGCATACGTCTGTGCGTAGTGGTTCTTGAAGCACTGACTCCAGCTGCAGTCCACTCTTTGTGAATCTCCCCCACATTTTTGAATGGGTTTTGTTTCACAATCCTCTCCAGGGTGCGGTTATCCCTATTGCTTGTACACTTTTTTCTACCACATCTTTTCCTTCCCTTCGCCTCTCTATTAATGTACTTGGACACAGAGCTCTGTGAAGAGCCAGCCTCTTTTGTAATGACCTTTAGTGTCTTGCCCTCCTTGTGCAAGGTGTCAATTGTCGTCTTTTGGACAACTGTCAAGTCAGCAGTCTTCCCCATGATTGTGTACCCTACAGAACTAGACTGAGAGACCATTTAAAGGCTTTTGTAGGTGTTTTGAGTTAATTAGCTGATTAGAGTGTGGCACCAGGTGTCTTCAGTATTGAAGCTTTTCACAATATTCTAATTTTCTGAGATACTGAATTTGGGATTTTCCTTAGTTGTCAGTTATAATCATAAAAATTAAAAGAAATAAACAATTGAAATATATCAGTCTGTGTGTAATGAATGAATATAATATACAAGTTTCACTTTTTGAATGGAATTAGTGAAATAAATCAACTTTTTGATGATATTCTAATTATATGACCAGCACCTGTACATTATAACGCTTCGTTCCTGAATGAACAAGCCAAATGAATCTGTTGAATCTCAATGACTCACTTAATAAAGGTGACTTGCTGCCACCTAGTGGCGGTCTTAATTTCACATTTATTATAAACTATTATTATAATAATAAAAAAAAATCTTCAACGTTTTATGTTTAAATCAAAGCATTATTTGTCTTTTTTGAAAAAGCTATTAATTAGCTAAGTCATTGTTGATCCCCTGTGTGCATTAAACAATGCTATTTCAGATGCTGCATCTGTTTCCTCAGCATTGCAAAGATGCATTTTGACAGTTAATTCGTCAGCTATTTTTCGTCTGTTATTTTGTCTTGTTACTCATTTAATTTATTGATTAAATGTCAGAATTTGACACAAAATATGATGCATCCAGCAGACAACATTTCAGAAAGGTTGAAGCTGTAATAACAGCAACTTTTTCCTCATAACTGAAAAACTTCGCTAATGTCGTAATTTTACTCGTGGTATTGTAATAATGTCGATTAAAAAATACATTGAGCATTTTTGTGTGGGGATGAAAAGGTCATTTGTATGCCGCACAGAGGAGAACCGTTTATGAATTGGCTAGTTAATTACTTTGTACGCATCAGAAAATCATTTTTACTTAAAAAAAAAAAAAAAAGTAGCATAAAAAACAAAAGGATTATAAAGTAATATCTTACTTGCATCGCATCTGCATCCAGAGTTTTCAGAGTGCGTCACACACTGACTGAAATTTTCCCCTCAGAAAGTGTCACTGACTGAGCACATGGTGAGAACGCGACAAAAAAAACTCCCGCGATATCAGCAGATTTTTACTTCACAGGTAACTGATCTAAACTCATCTGATTGGTTATTGCATCATGAGCTCAGCAGAGATGTGTGTGATTGGTCGTAATGCTCAACACTAAGAAAAAAAAAAAAAGTATGCAAGGTAATCTTGTATGCCATTTTTAATTTTTTTTTTTTTTTTTTTTCATTTTGGAGGAAGCAGTGCAATTGTGTCTTCAAATGTAGCACTTTAATTTCCTCATCACCTTCACCTGGTAACTGTGACATCACCACAGATGTTCTTACAAAATAATTTACTTATTATTACAAGTTGTTGCTACAGATGTTATGATTAAGATTTTAAAATATTCTCACTAATAAAAAAATGAACCATTGAGGCTGTATGAGTAACATACAATTATATATAAATAACTTGTAGTAGCTCATTAATATCTATCTATCTATCTATCTATCTATCTATCTATCTATCTATCTATCTATCTATCTATCAAACTACTAAACTAAAACTTAAACTTCAAACTTTTAAAACTACTTCAAACTTTCTGGACTGGCTTTTTCAAGCCAACTTAAAGTTTGTCTTCAAACTTTTTTATCTAGTTTATTATTATTATTTTAAAATGTATATATTGTATAGATACATTTACAGTTAAGTGTTAGTATGATCAAATGTTCACTTTGTAAATACATATTCCTGTTGTAAAAACGATGCAGTGTTCTAGTGTGAACTTTCAGTTATGTAAATTAATAAATTCTTGTTGTAATTTCATGCTGTTTTCATTTTGTGCTTCTATTAATTGTCCAGTTATTCGGTTTTATATTTGTTTATACCTCTTTTTCACAACTACATAAAAAACAATAACTCTTTATGTTGTACATATCTTTAAAGGGATAGTTCATCCATAAAGACAACACAAAATGTTTTCCCTAAATTATAGACTTCCAGGAAACAAAATATTTAGGGCTGAAATTGCTTTGCCTATCCCATTGCATCAAATACACTGTATAATCATGAAAGCAACATGCTAATTCATGTTAATTCATACTATTAATCATACTATTAATATGCTAATCATGTTAAATCATACTTGTAACATGCTAAGTCATGTTAACCTTATCTCAGGGGTTTTCAACCTTTTTGGACACGGCGATGACGCAGCGATTTCACGTCAATCACATCCGTTTAGACAATTAGTTAAAAACTAAAACATTAAAATATAAACAGCTTACCGACTTTAGAATCACAGCTGGGCTTGTTTTTCGTTCAGTTTTTGGTAATCTCAGGTATTCTTGATTTTACAAGCCACCAGTCCATTTTCTGTTTAGTTGTTTTGCTCAAATTTAGTTGCGCCAAACCTGCTGTAACTATAGCCAACAAATTAGCTGGGAGAATAGCCAAATTGCCCCCTATAGTGGATGACTCGAGATTTGCTAATCTCACATTTACAGCTGCTTCACACTTTTGAACTAACAGGTGCTCGAGCCCCACAGGTTGAAAACCCCTTTTTCTAACTTCAGGCTGTTAAAATTACTTTCTGGCCAGGCTTTTTCAAGCCAACTTAAAGTTTGAAGACCCTGCTAAGCAATTACATAATCACTTCTTACTAATATTTTAGCCATCATTGCTGTAATAATTAGATGGTGGAAAAATAAAAAGTTCATCAACTCTGAGTTTACCAGCAGCACAATCAAAAAAAGGAAACAACTGCTTGAAAAACTGAAAAAACCTAGATAACTTCAACCACAATGTCCTTAAAAAAGGAGAAGGTACATTAAAAGTTAAACAACGGGAATTTAAAAACACAGGTTCAACACACAAGAAATATAAATACTGCTGGTATTGCAAGGGAATGTTTGTGCGGAATGAGCTGTGGAGGAACAAACTGCCCAAAACAGATAAGGCTCCTGAGGGCAGACAGAGAGTCCTCACCATTGCTGCAGTGGCAGAATCTGCTGATGAAGGGGTAATGAAAATATTGAGTAAAATGAATGAAGATGAAATTGATTGTGTTGTGAGACATGATTTTGGCTTTCTTCAGTTTGCTCAGTCTCCATATATTTACCACAGATTTCACAAAACAAAGCATGAATAGATCTGGCAGATGGTCTGTGAGTTTGGCAGAATCATAATAACATTACACAAAAAAATGTCCACCTGCAACTCTAGAAGAACCCAGCATGTTTATGAACGTTATTCAAGCAGTTAAAGAAACTGCAGGATTTCAAAAAAACACTCATTCTTACCAAACTCCAAGCTTTGCTTTAAAAACTGGACACTCCCTCTTAAAAGTTAGTGAAGTTATCCACCGTCATGCTCTTATTGCTGAAAACGCAGAGTTGTTAAGGAGTGCAGACGCGTTTCAGAAACTGTAAATCAAAGTGGTCAGGATACATAACTCAATCAGCGCTAAACACCATTAATGATTCGAAAAGCTTAAATTTATAGACGCGTATAAAAATATATAAAACACTTTAAACCACTTAAAACTTTAATTCACAAAAACAGTTCTGACTAATGACATACAACAGATATTATTTCTGACAGGGCTATTCTTTTAAATTAAATGTAAAAATTACATGTTTATTATCAGTATTCTTATGCATCATGTATTTTTCTCGTATCCTCAGGTTGGGAACACCAAGCCCCCATCCTCACACCCAGGACCGATTCGCTGCAGATGTGTGGCCAACCGGACTACCTGCAAAGCAGCCACCTTCAAATTAGATGAAGGAAAAATAAAAAGCTTGTCTTTTACAATTAGAACAACTTGTGCTCAGTGACGGAACAAACATATATCTGTCGTCGATCTACGGTGATGTTGCCACTGTACCAGCGGATGAGTCTGGTCTGCCATTGAATCAATTCGATTTCTAGGGCGGAGCAAATCCGAGCAAACAGGAAGCGGAGTAAACCAATCAGAGAAGGGCGGATATGACGTTAGCAAAGCGACAAGAGAGTCAACAGCGAAAAGTAAATAATTAATGTGTTTTTAGTCATGTAAAACTGAATTCACGGCTGAATAGAACAAACTCTCGGGTCTCCCGTGCGCAATCTTTGTTGATATTGAAGGGACTTTCGCCGCACTAGAGTGACGCTGTTTGTCACTGAAATAAACAAATCTGATTGCACGGTACGTTTTGGAGTTGACTCGAGGCGCGACGGATATATCATGTAGAAGATATATCAGTCTGGCCTTGCCAGGCAAACGGTAACGCACCAAATTTTGAGGAGGGTGTGACACATTTCCTAAAAAACGTCACCATCAGCAACAAATATGGCCGCCAAAACTTATGTTTTGGGAAATCATCCAGTAAATTCAGGGCAGCTCTAAACAGAGCGGGACGAAAAGGCTGCCAGCGAGGACTTATGTCCTCAATCACAAGTAGTCACAGGCAATAAATATTTTGAAGGGGAGACAACTTGAGTCTCCAAGGGTGAAAGGAGAAAGTAAATTAATGTCATCACTGAGTATCTAAAGATTAACAGTATTCTGCTCTGTTGCTTAAATGAACAATGAAGAATGAGCTTTATTTGCTCACCCTCATGATTTTGCCCACATGACTGACTTCTGCAGAAACACAAAAGATGGAAATTCATTGTGAATCACTCAAGTGTCAGCAAACAGTGCATGTAGTTCATTAATTATTAATTCTGTCAGTTTTGGTGACAAAAAAACGAGTCCAGGGGTGTCCAGTCCTGCTGCTGAAGGCCTGCACTGTCCTACAGAGATCAAATCAAACTGGTTACGAACACTATTCAAAATATCTTCTTTTGTGTTCAGCTAAGAAATGTTTACAGGTTTAGAATCGAGGGTGAGTAAATTACAAATTTCATTTTTACTTGAATTATCCTTTTAACTTAAAATAACTTTCACTGGCATCTTTAAATATAATATAAGGCCTAGTCCTATCTTAAGCTAAGCCCTGTCTGTGAAACCAGTCCTTATGCAACAGAAAAACATACAACTGAGTGACTGATGATGAATGAGAATCTTTACAAAAAGGCCAGTTGAATTTTTTCAATTGTTGGGAAAAGCATCTATTTAAGTTAGTAAAAATGATCAGTTCAACAATAAAAATATTACTTGCACAACTCAAATCTAGACCATACATTTGAGTGAGGGTGATTTGACATGAATTACTTATTTTAACTATTATTCTGCAGATATAAACCGTGAGGATGACGGAGGTACAGGGAAACCAGGTCCCCATCCTGGACCTCTGCCTCAGGATAATATTGTGGACGTTTCTCTCTGGCGGGACAAAGCCACGAGTGACCTCGGAGATGATGTGGAGCTCACTGACCTAAAGGCCTTTATCTGTGACGGTGGGAGAGGAAGGCTGAGTTACTCCACGTAATACACAAATATAATGAAACACATTAGCTGCTTCTCCAGAACTAGGGATGCACAATATTGAATTTATGCCAGCATTTAACATTTCAGCTCATTTTGGCTGATGCTGATATACATATCTTCCTTTGAAAATAATCATTTACTAGGAGTCAGGTTTGTGTTATATTATGTCACATATCTACAAGCCCATAACATTCACTGTGTTTTTCAGGGGATGTAAACTTAAGTGTAAATTGTCTTTTTGTTAAAATCCAGATTGCCGAAAGGAAGGAAGTCACGCACCTGATTGAAGTCATCGGGGTATCCAGTCAGCATGGAAGTCTGACACTTCTGTGCAGTGACTTCGATGAGTTTAACATTCCCACCACACTGTACCATGGAAGTGTGGAAGATCTCATTGAGAAACTTCCAGTCCACCTAAAAATTACATATGTCCATAAACGTGTTATGGAGATCAGTTTTGTTGAAGATGATGATTAAAATCTAAATAGGTACTTCATTTTTCATTGTTAAATTAGTTAAAATTTTTTAGTAATAGTTAAATTGTTTACATTTTGTTTACTTTTTTTGTAGTAATAGTTTAGCAGTTAAGATCATTTTTCATTTTAGTACAGTAATTTAGTAGTTCAAATTATTTACATTTTAGTAGTAATTTAGTAGTTTAGATTTAGTTTAGCAATAGTATTAATAGTAGTTTTGTATTTAGTTATGTTTATTTTATTTTAAGTTGAGATCATTTATATTTATTTGTCTTTGTTCTAAAATATAAAAAGATTTTGTACTGAAAAAGTTGTCAGTCTGATATTTTACAGACATATTTAAAAGTTACCTCAATAATTATCCATGTCCAACTGTGCACATGCTAGCATTCTAGCATTAACAACATCCTCCTCAGCCTTTCACAAAAAAGGGAAACAAAAACCCTTGTTTACATTATGTATATTTTTCATATTCAGATTCATAAGTATTCTGTGCGCTTCTCTCACCCTCAAGAAGGCAACAGAACATTGTTCACAAACTATGCTGTACTTACTTCTGACTTATTTTCCAGACCTGTAAGGATGACACCGGTCCGAAATGGAAAGGTGGTCGCTTTGGACCTGTGTCTGAGGTGTGCAGAATCATGTGGGTGTAACCCAATCATGTTGGCATTGTTAAACCACAATGGGTGGTTTTTAAACACTTTACCTGACTTGCCAAACCCACTGGAGAAGGACTTTATAATGTAAGGAAGTCAGGTAAAGTGGTGGTCAAATGCCCACTAACTGAGAAACAGCCTTTTTGTTCAGCAGAGATACCTACCTGACACACCCGTACCGAAAACACGAATTGAGCTGTTTCATATCGCAGATGTATCGCCTTCGATAATGAACGCGATATTGCGTGGCTTATCAGTGATCTACGGCTCTGGTTATTAAATGCCGCTCCATTTGAAAGCAGGTGATGGCGATTTAGCGGCAATCAGGGAACCGGCTTTACTGACAAAATGCGCGTGACAAAAGCATTCGATATATCGCCCAGCCCTACCAGCAACTGTCAATATATAAGCGTAATGAATATAACATTACGCACTGCAAACGTGTGCTGTGTGAAAGCACAATGGCCGCTTCCTGCTTCAGCAACACATACGCACTGCATACGGACCGCACACGCACTGCAGACGGATTATGTGTGAAACATGCGTAACACCGACTGTTACGTAACAGTCGGGGTGTACGCCCCCAATATTTGCATAATGCCAGCCTACGTTCCCAACAATTATCAAAGGCATTACACAAGGGCAGCCAGTTAACGTCTGGATCTGCACACAGCCAAATCATCAGACTAGGTAAGCAAGAACAACAGCGAAAAAAGGCAGATGGAGCAATAATAACTGACATAATCCATGATAGCATGATATTTTTAGTGATATTTGTAAATTGTCTTTCTAAATGTTTCGTTAGCATGTTGCTAATGTACTGTTAAATGAGGTCAAAGTTACCATCGTTTCTTACTGTATTCACGGAGACAAGATTGTCGTTATTTTCATTTTTTAAACACTTGCAGTCTGTATAATGTATAAACACAACTTCATTCTTTATAAATCTCTCCAACAGTGTAGCATTAGCCGTTAGCCACGGAGCACAGCCTCAGATTCACTCAGAATTAAACTTTTAACATCAAAATAAATACTTTACTCACATAATTCGAAGCATGCATACAGCATGCATGACGAACATCTAGTAAAGATCCATTTGAGGGTTATATAAGCTGTGTGAACTTTGTAAATGCGCTGTAATATAGTCGAGAGCTCGTGTGGCAGAAAGCTCGCGTCTTAAAGGGGCGGCATCGAGTGAAATCAGTGCATAGTTAATGGTGCCCCAAAATAGGCAGTTAAAAAAATTAATTTAAAAAAATCTATGGGGTATTTTGAGCTGAAACTTCACAGACACATTCAGGAGACACCTTAGACTTATATTACATCTTGTAAAAAAACGTTCTTGGGCACCTTTAAGCTGTTATAACAGTAACTTTTTGCTTTGTAACTGAAAATCATTGTCGATTATTGCTTGTGATAATTTAATAATGGTTAATGTCGATTAAAAGAATACAGTAAACGTTTTGTCATTCTTGTAGGCTATGGCGCACTGACAGGAATCGTTTATGAGTTAGTTAAATGGTTTTTACGCATTAGAAAATAAAAACATTGTTAGTTTAGTATAATGAAAATCAAAAGTATTATAAATTAGCATCTTACTTTCAATGTATCTGCACTTTTCCAGGACAGAATTGGCAATATTCCAACCCAGTCTCATGGCAGTTCGTTAAATAGTCACGAAATTTAATCTATTGATTTGTGTTCGTGGAAACGAATTTCCTTTTTTTTCGTGTCACCCAGCGCGACTTTTGATCTAATGTATTTCAATAGGAACCCAGCACACATAATAATGTTGTAAAAACATTTTTTTTTCATGTCGTGAAAAGGTTGCGATAACGTTTTTATCCAACGTATTTAATAGAATAGAAATCAATATACGCAAAACAACAACAAAAACATTTTACTATATTTTTTACTATAACACGACCATGGTTAATGTTCGTAAGGATTGTTAGTACAACATGATTCTGCAGCTGTCACGCAATAAAGAGGATGATGAAGACGAAACAACAAAGAGAAATTTTAATGTTTAAATTCATTTTTAATCCAAATAATTTAAAGGTAAACAGGGAAACATTCTTAACATCACAAAAACGACTTTAAGACAAAACAACTGAAAACAAGAAACATGGAACTATAAATAGTAAACCAGGACTAATTAATTGACACATTAACAGTCTTCGCTGTCGGATTGGAAGAGGGGAGGAGACTGAAATTCAAATCATTACAATTAAATCAGTTGTTTGTCCTAATAGCCTACTACAGTTAGTCCATCACCTCATTTAATTTGTGAAACAACATATGAAACTGTACCTGTCCAATTTGGGTCTGTAAAAGAAGAATAAAAAAATGTCATTATTATTATCGATTGTTCTGGTCTTGCTAGATTATGCAGGGACTAAAGCATTTTGTCTCAATAAGGGCACGCATAAATTTGTGTGTGAAATCCAACATGCTGCGCACGACTGTTTTTAACTCACTAATATTGATTCACCAAAAACTCTCGAACTAAAATGTATTCTAAATTTATGAAAATAATTATGGGAACAACTGAAACTATTTATCATTCATTCATTAATTCATTCAAAAACTGAAAGGGAAAATGAAGATATTATGCTTCATGACAGGTTTGTTCAAACAAATTACAGATTAAGTAAAAGTATATCAGCAAGTTATATGATTAAACCGACTAAAATAGCCTATGTGAGAAAACAGCCAACACAAGTTTGAGAAGGAAATTCTTCTGTATACATAAAATAAAGGAAAATACACCACTTTAAATCATAACATAACACTGGATGCAGATCAACTGAATATATTTTCAAAAATCAAGTAATCGGGAGAAAATCAGCATTTCTCACAAATCATCACAATTTTAAACTCGCGAGAGAAAAAAAACAGTATGAGAAAAATATGAATGATAGTCTATCCGGGAATGCTGGTAATAACGGCAGTTTCACATGTCCATTTCACTTCACATTAATCGCCCTTAACAGAACCAAAACACACAAAAAATGGGAGCAAAGCAAACCATTAATTAAATAAATTCTCAAAAGTTCCCAAGTTCGTCAAAAGAAACAAAACTGTATGCCAATAGGTGAAACACGAAAGTTCAGAGGTGAATGAATGGGTGACTTTGTAGGCTAGTGTGTGTGTGTGTGTGTGTGTGTGTGTGTGAGGGAGTGTTGTTTTGGGATGTTTTCAGGAGAGTTTGAGAGGTTCAGAGGACTTTTCGGGAGAAGAAATACCTGAGCTCTCTTCTGCAGGGAAACAGCCGATCGGCCCAAAGTTGCTCTGCTCCAAGTGTTAGGAGTGTTATGCTGTGTTAACACCAAACGCGAATAGAGCGTCTGGCGCGAATGATTTCAATGTTAAGTCAATGTAAAGACACGTTTACGCGCGTCTGGAGGTCTCGCGGCGCGAATGAGGCGTTTAGCGCGGCGCGGAAGACGCAAATTCGCCTCATTCGCGCGTCTAGTTCGCGCGAATTGAGCGTTTCGCGCGAATGGTGCTTTTTGTGTATTTACGCGTTTGACGCGAATTCGCGTCTGATGCCCGAGTTGAAAAATTTGAACTTTGGCGTACATTCGCGCCGCGTTAACCAATCAGGAGCCTGCTTGCTGCTGTGGCGGCAGGCCCGCCCGGAGTCACCCCAGATAGCAAACTGACATAGAATCAACGTAGAAACGACGTTTCTCGTGACATCGAAACGACGTTGATCTCCGACGTTGATCCGGCATCAGTTTGCTCATCGGGGTAATGTTGAATCAACGTCAGACACTCCATTCAAATCTAACGGAAAATCGACGCAATTGGTTTGGTTACCGAACGTTGAAACGATGTTGATTTTCGGATGGTTGAAACGACGTTGTAGAATCAACACATATTCAACATAAAATCGATCTAATTGGTTTGCTTACCTAACGTCGAAACGATGTTGATTTCAGCTGAGTGAAACGACGTTGTAGATCAACACGAATTCAACATGAAATCGATCTAACTGGTTTGCTTACCCAACGCTGATGTTGATTTCATTTGGGTGAAATAACTCTATACAATTAACACATTTTCTACTTATTTTAAAAATCTCAAACACTTAATACTAAAAGATAAGCCTGTTTACAAAATAATCACACATCACATTCAGTTAACATTGCTTTAATATTTACAAAATACAGGTACAAATAGCCTACATCGTTAGAGCATACAAACCTTCTATACAAGACTAACATAGAAAAGGCATTTACTCTCAAATACACACAAAGAGGTATACAAGTTAATTATTAGCTATTATAAATAGTCTCAAGCTACAAATTAAAAGCAATATTTACTCAAGTATAAAACTGGTCATGTTCTTTTGTACCAAATGTGTTATTTTTATTGGAGCACAAAAGGAGATGTAAGGCAGAACATCAAGAGACTGACAGCCTGAGTCAGAATACACTATCACTGCTTCTTTTCTAACTGTGACTGAGACTATATGACTCTCTCCTTTTGTGTTCAACAAAAATAAAGACATATGGGTCACTAGATGATTTATAAAGAAATCTTACCCTTAAAAATGGAGGACAGAAGAATATAGACGATGAATTGGTTTTCCTTTGCAATTAAAATGTAAGTTCCTTGCTCTTGTAACAGGGATGTAAACTCATCAGGGATGAAAAGGGTGACAAAGATGTAACCCACAATTTCAATACAATGGACAATAAAATATATATTTTTAATTACTTTTTTAATTTCAAGGTTTATGAATATTTAAATTTATTTCATAATTATTATTGACATTTATATCAAAATTAAAATATTTCATCTTTATCTAAATGTAAACCAGTGTCAATTCATGAAGTGCCCCAATGATTTAACGGATTCACTCCTGTAATTGGATAAGTGCGAATGTCACTCCTGAAAATTTGCAGTGCAGGTGGTTCTCTATAGCCCCCAGCTGTTAGAACAGTGACTCAATTATGCACATGCTGTATTGTATCTGGCATTATTGTAGTGAAACTGAGCAACTGACAGTGGAAGGTGTAGACAATATTTCAGTGAAGTCATCAAAATGTTTTAGTAGTTGAAAACTTAGTTCCTTTCTCTCTCAAAAACACAACACAACAGTTACACCTTTTAAATTTCAGAGTGTCTATTTACATAAAGTGCAAATAGCGTCCCTTGTTGGCAAACGCTATTTACACTAGCTTTTGGGCCACTCAAGTTTTAAAAAAGAAGCACAGAAGGCAACGTCTTCAGTGACACAGCAGTAGAGAGTAGGGAGTTCTGGCTTTTGATGCAGGTTCAAATCTGCCTTTTGCTAAGCTCACATTTATTTTCAATAAAAATGAAAATAATGTTCTAAAAGCGGAACTAAACTGAACGAGTGTTTAATAATATTAAAAATGTTTATTGGGTAGGGTTAGGAGAAGGTGTAGGGAGGGTTTTATTCTACCAATAAGGCAGCATCCATTTAATCATTTTAATAAATACAATCATTTACACTCTATATTATTGCATCCTGTTAATGTACAAAAATACTGAGGTGCAAATAGTATCTGCCAATATTAAGTAGGCCTATAGATAGCATCTATTTACTCTTATTGCAAAGAACTGATACTTTACATGGTGTAAATAGAATCTATCACTATTTTCACCTAGTGTAAGAAAATGTGCTATTTTCACTGCAAATAGCCGCTGCCTTTAATCTTTTTCATTGCAGGTGCACTAAACCTATTCTACAAATCACAAATTAAGAAATTCATAAGCTCAATTTGTTTGTAGATCAGTAAAACTTTGGCCAATCATGCACATTTCTTTGTGTATGATTTTGTGAATCACCTACACTGTTTGGCTATTCTCATGTGGTAACATTAAAGAAATATTAAGTGCTAGCTAAAAACAAACAAACAAACAAACAAACAAAAACAGTTTGTAATAAAAAAAAAAATCATACATAAAAGAGACTTGTATCCCTTTAATATAGACTAAAATACTGAATGTCAAATAGTAGCATTTATAATAAATATTTAGCTACTGTTCATTTCTTGCCAAAACCATACTTCTACAGTGCATGTAATTTCGGGGTGGTGCAGTGTTGATTACTGATTGATTAATAATGACAAGATCAGATTGTCAGATTGTATATCTTTACATTTTGAATATATTTGTTAAAATTTGAATTCATGTTAATAAAAAAGATACTGCAAAGTGTGACATCATATCAGGACTGTTACAGTGTCTGAAGAGCACGGCTTAAATGTGAGCATATGAATTTCTTAATTTGTGAAATAGGATTTGTGCACCCCCAATGAAGAATTTGAAAAGGTGTAGCTGTTTTTGTAACTGGAGAAAAAAGTTTGCAACTTTTAAAAATCCTTTCAAATTTTTAAATAAAAAAATAAAAAAATAATTTACTGATGTATGACTATTCTTTAAAATTAGAAATCCCACTGTCACAGGTGCTCAGTTTTGCTATAATAATACCCGCACAGAACATGGTAGTAATCAGCCATCCATTTAAAAGCAGAGGTCTTTGTGGTGTACTGTTGGTACATCTGTCCAGGCCAACATCTGATGTCCTGATGCCTTCAACTGGGGATCCCTGAGAACCTGAAACAGAAATAGTACAGATCAAAATCATACATCATACATACCCATTACAAAGTATCTCATCTGGTAACACAAATTATCATTCCAGGTTTAGTTTTAGTGGGCATGATAATGCCCAAAAGAAATTATTTCAATTCGCCCCTCTGAATATTCCTCTAACGTGGCATTTTGTGAGAAGACCAATGACCTTGTCACGTCTTCTTTTACATTGTAATTTTCATATAAGAGAAATAATTAATGCAAAATATGAAACATCCATGCATTTACAAACCTCATTTGGATAAATACAATGGTGGAAAACTTGAATCAGTGTTACACAGGAAAGCCTGTCAGTGATGTGCTATAAAGTAAAAGGAAAGACACGAATAACACTGTAAAACTGTATTTTCATAGTGGGTCCTTTTATAATAAAGTCATTATATTATGTTTTTAACCCTTGTGCGGTCTTCGTTTGGGAAGTACACTCAGGGTCTTCGGGGTCTCCACAGACCCCAGGCAACAAAATGCAATTTTGTAACAAAATACTTGTTTTTTAAAAAAACATTTAATTTTACTCTGTTTATTAATGTTTTTACTCCATGTTTGTACAGTTTTTGGAGGATTTATCATATTTTTTAAATTTATATAAATAAATTAAAAAATATTTTTTTAAAATAGGTTTTTATACAAAAACAGCTTTTTATGTAAAATTCACTTTATAAAAGACCCACATTTCTAAATTTCATTCATGGGGATAACATGGATAATTTGACATGGTTTAGTGTGAGATTTTTGCCCATCTTTTGGAAAATGCAGTTTTAAAAGTAAAAAAACTATCATTTTTACCAGTAGATGGCTGCAGAGCTCCACTATATGCTATGTGCTATTTGAATGACTGAAAGACATCTTTTCATAAGTTTTTTTCAGTTGGATTCATATATAAATATTATGAAATCACAATTATAACAATAAAGGGTACTTTTTGTCAAAGTTTAGTATTTTTTGTAATGAAAAAAAATAGTTTTTCAATATTGTTACATTATGATGAGACTCCACTGTGAAAATGGACAAAATTCATCCTCAAAATCAACATTTTGGAAAAATTAATTTTTTTCAGTACAAAAAATGCTAAACTTTGACAAAAAGTATTTTTTATTGTTATAATTGTGATTTCATAACATTTAGATATGAATCCAACAAAAAAAACTTATGAAAAGATGTCTTTCAGTCAGTCAGATAGCACATAGCAAATAGTGGTGCTCTGCAGCCGTCTACTGGTAAAAGTGATTTTTTTTTACTTTTAAAACGGCATTTTCCAAAAGATGGGCAAAAATCTCACACTAAACCATGTCAAATTATCCATGTTATCCCCATGAATGAAAGTTAGAAATGTGGGTCTTTTATAAAGTGAATTTTACATAAAAAGCTGTTTTTGTAAAAATATTAATTAATTTATTTATTTATTTAAATTTAAAAGATACGAGAAATCCTCCAAAAACTGCACAAATATGAAGTAAAAACATTAATAAACAGAGTAAAATTACATTTCTTTTTTAAAAAGCAGTTATTTTATAACAAAATTACATTTTATTGCCTGGGGTCTGTGGAGACCCCGAAGACCCTGAGTGTGACCCTTTTCTTTACACTAACATAAAAACAAGATATCACTCCGATTTTTTTTTCTTTGTAGATCTAGAAAGTGTTAACAACGGTACAAAGTTTCATGTCATTTGGACAAAGAGAATATTTTTTTTATTTGAGCAAACGTCGTTTTGGGTCTGTGCAGACCCCAAAGACCCGATAAGGGTTTAAAGATCTTGTTAATTTTGTTTAATAATATGAACAATATTAATAGTAGTAGTATATATAAATGCTAGAAAAATTTCACCATGAGCTGTTTGCATGTAAATGAACATAATGGGAACAGAAAGTAAAAAACAGCTCCATCTGAAACTTTTCAATCAAATCAAAGGAGTACAAGCTCCTGTTCTAAAATTATAGTACACAAGACACACAAATGAGAGGTACAGTCTCTCCCTAATCTTACAAAATAACAACCATCCTGACAAACACGTTGTATGAAGACTAGAGTTGGAATAAAACACCCCTCCTTATCCTCACATATCATATAAAGTCCATATTGTCCTTTCATCTTCAGGAAGCCATCTTTCAGCCTCCATGCAGTGGTTGGGTAGAGCTACATTAGGTTAGGACAGCCTTAAGAAGTTATTTCATGTGACTCATAGAAGTTATGTCAGTTATGTCCTATGGGTAGGGATAGGTATCGTTATAGTTCTAACAGTATTGCTACTGTTAATTATTGATCGGGTACTTCAACGGTATTCTTATCGGTTCTTTTTATTATATACAAATTAAGAACATAATTAACATTGCTTTATAGATGAAATCAACTGAAGATAAAAGACATTAAATCTCTCAAGATCTCAGCAGAGGAGGATTAAACAACTCTAAACAACAACTAACACCGTGTCTACACCAGACATGACTTTTTTTGTGTCGCGCCTCAACAGCTAAAAGCTGACCGACTGTTGAAAATAGAACGCGGAGCCCGCTTACTGTCAGGAATTTGTTGTGTTGCGTCACTCCTCATCCAGTGTAGACAAAATCACAGATTATAACAGGTTCTATTATTAAACATGCTGAGAAGATGTTACTGTTTATGTGATCACAGATATTCCGTGCATCACAGCACATATGAGCTTTGAAGCAGTCTGTCTCAATCGAGATGTGTTATAGGCTGCCCACAATATGCGCGGCAATATCCATCGGCAACTGTAACAGATTTTAGATTTTTGAATTTCATCTTGGGATTTCAAACAGAAACAAGATTTTTCTTACCCCCCCAGAAAACAAGAAATATTTTATGTAATTTTAATTATCTAGAAAAGGCATCTTGATTTAACAATTTCTAGATATTTGGAATATAAACAATACAAAAATACTAAGTAAGAAAATTTTTTTGTAGTGCAGGACATTTTTAAATATATCTCCGATTGTGTTTGTTTAAAAGAAGAAAGTCATATACATCTAGGATGGCTTGAGGGTGAGTAAATCATGGGATAATTCTCATTTTTGGGTGAACTAACCCTTTAAGGTCTTTTTTTTATCTTTGGTTGATTTCATCTAAGGCTGTGCCTGGAAGTTTTTCACTTTTTCTGTTGTTGTTTCTTTCCTTCAGTAATTCTGCTCGTTAACAGCAGGACTGGTTTACGTCACGTGACAAGCATTGATAATGACACAAGAGTGGGTAACTTCTGTCCACCTCGTCTATAGGCAAGGACTAAAATAGAGAAATTTCATATGAATTAATATTGATTCTGGAATAAATTTTTTTTTTTTTTAAATCATAAACAAATTGCGATAGGTGAATCGATTTTTTTTCCCCAGCCCTAACATCTATATAGCAATAATGAATAGTGCGTGTAATTTCTCCAGTACCGACGGCAGAACCAATATTGTTCAAGCTTATCGATACTCTGGTCTTTCAGAATTTAGCCCCGGGGCCTGTTTAATACCATGTTTCGGTACCCATCCCTACATATGGGTGAGCTCATAAGGATGAAAGCTTGAGTCAGTCTCTTGATTTGTGACTGTGCAGCTATTGTGAAACTCACCATCTTCATGTATCAAGTGTGAATGGCATCTTGTCCTGAAGAATCACAGCTCCAAACGCTAGAGATTACATCTCATCTGGTAACAAGAGCATAGTACAGCCATAACTGTAAGAACTCTAATGATATCTTTACCCCCTGATATTGCATTGATGATATAAATTCAAACATATTAGAGGCATAGAGTATGAGCAATGAGTAAGCTGCCCAGATTTCTGTCGAAAATAACTTACATGCCTAAAGTTGTCGAACCCCTGAACCACAATCAGCATTTATAAGTAAAAAGTATTTAAGAATATATCAGTAAAAAATACATGCACGTTTACAAATAAATAAATACCTTTGAGTGGAACAGTATGGCGTCTGTCACTGGCAAACATAACTACAAATAGACAGAGAAATACAATAAAATAGATTAATGACCATGATATCCTGTTATCATAATAGTTAAATAAATGATTATAACTACAAGCATTATAACATTATACTTGTCACGTATGTTACCTCTTTTAGCTGATTATTTAGCCTACAGGCCTTTCAAGAACAACCTCACTGAAACAACCTGGGGTTAATGATTTTAAAATGTGAGACTTCTTTCAAAGACATGTAAAAATCTTACAGACCCACAACTTTTCAACAGTAGTGTAGTGAATGATTGAGGTTTTGCTTACAATAGTCATCTGGTTCATGGCCTTTGACAGGAGGTCGCTCTGCTCTGCTGGGGTGCAGGAGGCCATCCTCATGGAAGGATCTAGGAACATAACATTCAATTTGTCACAGAGCCAACAATATTTACTACAGGTTTATTACAAGGAACCAAGCTAGAGCAGAGGTGGAAAGAATAAAATACATAATATTAAAAAAATAATTTCTTAAGTTAACAGAATTTATATTTTTAGTATTAGAATTCACTATTGTACATACAGTGTCACTTACGTTTGGATGTCAAAGCCTTCTTAACTAATGCATTAAAAATAATTTTACAAAAGAAAACTGCAGATGCATGGTGATATAGGTAAAATATATTGTGAAATAAATGCATTTTAAAATATTTAATGAGCTTTCTCAGTTCACCTGTGTTTCCTCCAGAAATGCTGCAAACTTTGGAATTTACCCTTTGTTGGAGGGGGTTTTCTGTCGTCCCTGAAATTACAGAACAATTTTTATCAATATTTGTTTACCATTAGAGATCAAACCGTGTTTGAAATAGTTTCAGCTAATATTCGCGCTCATGTAAGTGACGTCACCGATTAACGGTACAGCCAGCGCATACTTTTAGGTTAAATAAATAAGTAAGTTTACCATCATTCATTGATAATATGCCAGCAAAACGTTAACAAAGCTATCAAAACATCTCATCTACACATAACGATGAGATTAAAAGCCCAAACTTTCATTAAACAAGGGCTCAAAATATAGAGTTAGCCAACCGCTTCTGAAAACGGTTGAGATGCTAACGGACTTTTTCAAAGACACTAAATCATTTCTTTTAAGTAAATATTCAACAGAAGTGTGTCAGTTACACTTAAGAAAAGTGTCAGGAACAGTTTTATATATTATGTGTGTGATTTTGTGGACTAAACTTACCTAAAATCAGTGAAAACAACAGCGAGACGGAGGCTTGCTGCTTGACGTTTCCCCGTTTCCATGACAACTCAGATCCGCTACAGCATTTGAAAGCGATTCGAACGTTCAACGCGCACGCGCATTAAAACACGTCACAGTCATGCAGCATTTACAAACATAAACATATAGAATTATAACATTACATACAATTATTAAATCATGAAATTAAAATGCATTTTGTAGTTCTATCGACCCATTGTGCAAAATGAGAAAGTGAAACTTTAAAAGAACTTCTTTATATTTTTGGAAAACGTGCTTGGAGTATTTTTATACCAACACTTTACTTTTGTTATATATATATATATATATATATATATATATATATATATATATATATAAAGCCAGTTTGTGCTTTTCAGATTCTCTTTAACTGTAAAAAAATAAATAAAATAAATGTACAATATATTAGATTTATTCATGTCCACTACAATGGGCACCAGGACGGAAGCAACAACAACAACAACAACAACAAAAAAACATATTTTAACCATACAGCATTATGAGCTAGAGTTCAAACACAGTATGTGAACTAGCGTTGAAGATTTTGAACTTAACACATACTGAAACAATGAGCAATGGCAATCAGAATGAAAAAATGTAAGATAGATGGAGTCTCAAAAGACATTTTGATTCTTTTTGTTGGTCGAGTGGGTGAATTGAAGTATATGTACTTGCTGGTTTTGATAAATATGTGTTTGTGTGATTGATTGCATATAGCATCCAGGCATCAGTGTGTGTGTGTGTGTGTGTGTGTGTGTGTGTGTGTTGCTTTGTGTACACTCATAGTCATTTCACATTCGTTGTTTCACAATATTGTCTCTTGTTAAAAACTATACATAACATGATTCATGAATAGGCTATATTTTTAAAATATATTTTTACATATGTACACAGGCCTATTTATGCATGTAACATGAAGATCAATTTTTAAGCTTTATGTTCTATGCATTTTTACATTTTTAAAATATAAACAGTATACATATATATATACATATATATATGGAAAAAATTAAGAGACCACTTAATATTGATTTCTGAACTTGGAGTGGTCTCTTAATTTTTTCCAGAGCTGTATATGAAGACTTCAGATGCAAAAGCCTCTAAGTGCCATCTGAAATTCTTCTAAAATGAGCATTTTTATCAAGCTTATATGTTTATGTTCAGTTATTTCACTTTAATGGCAATGAAAAGGACCTATTAATTGCCATTCAAGTGAAATTACTGAACCTACGAGCTTGATAAAAATTTCAGACGGTACTTAGAGGCTTTTGCATCTTAAGTCTTCATATTAACAGTGTTTCACATATATGTTGCATTCATGGTTTTCATTAACGCTCCTTCTCGTGTGTTTATGACCTGCCGATACCGTTTGAGCAATCTTCGGTAGGCTATGCTTTCATTTAATTTTAAAATGGATGCATCGGACAAGAAATCACGGAAACTTGAGGACTGCTCATTTTATCAGTGTCAGAGTAAGAGCCTGCTATAGATTTTGCTGCTCATTTATGTGGATTTATTATAAATAACCACTGCTATAAACTTGTTTAATTTACTTAAATAGGGTTTTTATAACGAATTAAAATTATATCAGTAAATAAGTCAAAAGACATGCACGTCCTAATAGTGCACGCAATGTCCGATTCCTCTAACCAAGTTTCAACATATATTAGACGTTATGATTTCGATCATATGCGTCGGCGTAGGTATCTGTTTATGAAACAACCTCATTTCGACATTGAATCGATGTCATATTTTCGACGTAATAACGTTCTGATGTACCGATCAAATAGTGAACGTTGAATCAACATTGAAATTTGATCGGCGACTGATACTGATCTTTACAACCAAAAATAAACGTTGAATCGACGTCCGTTTGCTATCTGGGTAACCCACCTCCCGAGTTGGGTGGCCAATAGATGCAATGCAATCTTTGGCGGGCAAGGATTCCTTTGTCTTCTCTTGCGAACTCATTTGCATAATTTACGAGGTTGGATCAGTGTTCGTTTTTCTTCGAAGTACTATTAAAAATAGAACAATGCATTCTACAGGGATGTGAGATACATTATGGAATAAGAGAGATAAAGAGCTTTAAAAAGAATCTAAACTCATCACATCTAACACACCTACAATTATTTAACCTAAACACTGGGAAACATACATGCACGTGTATATATGATGGGTACTTTTGGCACAGTCATATTTTGAGAATAACTGTACATGCCATCTCTAGGCATGTCTATGTGTGTGTTGGTGTGTGATCTGGTACTGAGTCTCTGGACTTACAACAGGGGGTATCCTTTGAAGTCCCAAGAGCTGGCAGTATAGCCGCCTGGTCAGCTTCGGCCAGGTGGTAAAGTTGTCAAATGGGCTTGTCTTTTGCAGACCGGCCGGAACCGAGGGGAGATTTTACTGAACAGTCCAGCCTGCTAAAAGCGTTCTGAACAATCCAAAGTTTATTGACTACAAACAGATCCATCCAGACACTACACACCAAATTATCATTCAATGGGATAAATATCTTCTCTTCACTGCAAACGATACCATGAAGAATGTTAACATTTAACAAAGTTAAAAACAAATAAAGTAAGCTGGTTCCATATTCATTTTAATACCAGCAGACACAAAATGCTATAAAAGGTGACAACTTTTAAAGTTAAAAAAAAGATACAAGTTATGTAAATGATAAAAGCTCATTCTGGTTTCTTGGTTTGATAGATTTGATCAACCGTAAACAAGTTTAAACTCGTAAACGAGTTTGTGATAGTAGCGTAAGCTTTGTGAACTGTTGTGCAATATTGAGCTGTTCAATTTTATTTTGATATTACAAAATAATGAATCAAAGTTACAGGCTTTTCTCCAGTGTGAGTTGACATGTGGACTTTAAGGTTTCCTTTTTGACTGAAACTCTGTCCACATTGTTGGCAGGTGTAAGGCTTTTCTCCAGTGTGAATTCTCATGTGTCTTTCAAGGCTTCCTTTGTCACTGAAACTCTTTCCACACTGTTGGCAGGTGAATGGGCTCTTTCCAGTGTGAGTTATCATGTGTTGCCTGAGGCTTTGCTCCCGTTTGAAGACATTCCCGCACAGAGTGCAGGTGTGAGGCTTTTCTCTAGTGTGACTCATCATGTGGACTTTAAGGTTTCCTTTTCTTCTGAAACTCTGTCCACACTGTTGGCAGGTGAAAGGTTTCTCTCCAGTGTGAATGCTCATGTGGTCTATAAGGTGTTTTTTATGTTTGAAACTCTTTCCACACTGTTGGCAAGTGAAACAACTTTTAGTTCCTGTCTTTTGAGCTCCTTTTTGTAAGGAAAACTCTGTTGATTTTTCTTCACTCATTAAATTATAATGTTCTTTCTCTTCTTCCCTTTCATTAAGTTCATGACTCGCCTCTCTCAGTGCCATCAGGTCTAGGACAAAAAATAGACAAAACAAAAAACAATTCAGACATTTAAAGCATCAAAATCAACAACATGTATGATCTATACCCTATCCAATCGTATGGATCAGAAATAGGCAGCTTTGGTACTGGAGGGCCACTGTTTTGCAGACTTAAGTTTCATCCCTAATCGAATACACCGGCCCTTAATTTTCAAGCATTCCTGAAGACTTAAGGCTGATTTATATTTTTGCGTCATGTGTACCCCGTAGGTACGCCTATCTATTCTAAAGTATTGTTTTGTGTAAAACATGCTGAACTCATGCTGAAGATTGGCAAACAGGCTATCCATTAATTAAAGGATTAACTATTTCCCCACAAAAGCTGTTTAATCAGCATAGTGAAGCCTCTCATCCATTCGAAAAACAGCCTCTGGTTTCATTCTCTGTGTACCGTTAGCATAGCATTAGTCGTTACGCTTTTTTGGCTAAAAGTTGCAGGCTTGCCTTCCAGTGGCTTTGGATCTACATTTCCTGCAGAGTTCAGCTCCAACACTGATCAAACACACCTGAAGCAGTGAACTAAGATCTTCAGGGGCAGGTGTGTTCGATCAGTGTTGGATCTGAACTCTGCATGTATGTAGATCTCCAGGAACAGGATTGGACATTCCTGCTCTAGGTTACTGATTCTCTGATCTGAGACTGATGGATATTTCAAATAAATCTACAAAGTGTCCCGTTGAGGTACTCCAGGGCTGTACTCAAGTTCAGATTTTTATGCCCTTCCCTTGCTAACTTCCCTCCATCTTAAGGACTCAGATGTACATCATTGTTTACTCTGAACTAACAGAATCTGTCTACTACTTTAACCCTTGTGCGGTCTTCGTTTGGAAAGTACACCCAGGGTCTTCGGGGTCTCCACAGACCCCAGGCAACAAAATGTAATTTTGTAACATTGTTTTTTTTAAACAACAACAACAAAAAATTAACAAAAAACAAATGTAATTTTACTCTGTTTATATTTTTTTTATTCAACATTTGTGCAGTTTCTTGAGGATAGTGAAGCTCTGCAGCATCTACTGGATAAGGTGATCATTTTTTACTTTTAAAACTGCACTTTCCAAAAGATGGGCAAAAATCTTACACTAAACCATGTCAAATTATCCATGTGATCCCAATGAATGAAATTTAGAAATTTGGGTCTTTTAGAAAGTGAATTGCACATAAAAAGCTGTTTTTGTATAAAAACCTACTCAAAAAAAAAGATTTATTTATTTAAATAAATGTAAAAGAAATGATAAATCCTTTATAAAACTGCACAAATATGAAGTCAATACATTAATAAACAGAGTAAAATTACGTTTGTTTTTTAAAAAAACAATTATTTTGTTACAAAATTAGATACTCAATTTTTTTTTTTTTTTTTTTGTAGATCTAGAAAGTGTTAACCACTGTACAAAGTTTCATGTCATTTGGACAAAGACTAAAAAGACCCCAAAGACCCTATAAGGGTTAAATGTACCTCTCTAAGCTCTTGATTGCTTGGAATTTGCCATGGAGCTGATTTGTAGATGCACTTATGTTCCAGAAAATACTGTGACTATAAAAGGACTATTTTAAAAGGCTTGACTATGTGCCACACTTACTGCTGCCAGCTGGTGGCACGATAACCATGAACAACAATTGATCAGCGAGGAGAAAACAGAGACATATTTTGAAACCAGCGGAGATGATAGCACAGAATAAAGCTAGAACAAAAAATTATATATGATTCCACCAAATTAGCTTTTCTTTTTAATATGGCAAAGCTCTTAACATCAATCAATCAAGTATTATGTAATTAATAATATAACTTTATCAACAAGAATTAAAACTTGGTAACCATGAATGCATATTTGTCATTTTAACTAAGCAGAACTGGTGGTGGTGCTTAAGATACTGTTTCTCATTCAGTGTTTGTAAAAAAAAAAAAAAATATTGATAATGGTAATTATTATTACAAGAAAATTATACTACTACTACTTCAGTCATTAGTATGAGCAAAGAATATACTCTTTAGTATGAGGTGACAGCTCTGTTTATCATATTAGATACATTTGAGAGTGTTGAAAATGATGTTATAACGTTACTCTGTGCGTTCACTCGGCAGCTGCTGTGAGACACTGTTACACACTGCAGTAAGATAGATCGATTTTACAATATCATGTTAAATGCTGGATGGCTTGTGTTGATAAATGACATGCGATTCATTTTAAAACATATTGTATGATGGAGAAAATGCTGTATTACTGTTACTAAAAATAATGCTGCATCTGATTATGTTATGTTAGCTACTTCACAAAATAGTGTTTTTCTTTGAGGCATGGTAAAACATGGTAATTGCAAGAAAATTAGATTTAAACAAGACTAAACGTGTTAAACTATATAACGATAATTTGTTTTCTGCCTATGAAAAAAAAAAGTTGTTCCCTTAAAACATGTGATTTATTAAAGCGTCTTTGGTGTTTCCATGGTTTCTACAAAATAAAACCGGTAACTGAGGGTAAAGCGGGTATGACGTGATTGACAGGCGACTCCTCACTCGTCCTGGAGCCTTGGTTAAGATTGCGATTTTCTCACGATTTACAAATTGTTGGAAACATTTGGGATATTGTAAGTTCTGAAGTGAACAAAATACATAACATTTTTTTGGTTTTTGGATATTTAACTGCAAAAAATATTACATATTGTACCTTTAACCCTTCACAGATTCGACATTCGACATGTGACCATAAATGTCTGAGTAGCCTATTTTAGATTTGTTTCCACTTTTATAAGAAAATTCAAGTGATCGCGCCAGCGCCTCGCGTACGCACAACATATATCAGTTTTAGTAACTTGACATCGCAGCCTGTTAATTGTAAAAATAACATACATTCAACCAAATATACAAAAAGTTATAGTAGTCTGTGTACAATAAAAGTGTTTAAATAATATAGTTTAGCCTCCAAATCGTGAATATTAAAACATTTGGAATTATGCCAAATTATAGGTTATAACGCCGGTTTCTGTTTCAGTTTAGCTTTAAATGAATTTGTTTTGGCTTAATGTTTATATATTATTTTTTTCATAATTAAAATAGTAGTGGTGCCCACCAAATATACAAATATACCCATGAGACTTAAGACTGATTTTGTGGTCCAGGATCAGATTGAATGGAAACACTGAATTTTAAAGTGATGTAGTTACACATTACTACATTTACTCCCTATAGTAATGAGTTAATAATCCTTACTTACAAGTAGCCAAACCTTAACTCTAGCTCTACAGTAAGTGCACTTGAGTGAATGAACTGACTGAGTGAATTATGACACTTTCTGTAAGATTATACTTCAGTATATTCTCTATTTCTGTAGAGCTGGACATTTTAATAATGATCAAGTATAGATATTAATAATGAGTTCAGCTGTGAGAATAAAACCAACCTGGGCTGGGTTTCCCAATAACGATGTATCTTAGCTCTTAAGAGCGCTTTCTAAGTGCGAGGTTACGAACGCTCGCTGCAATTCCACGTGCGTTTCCCAAAAATGCCCTTAACATGAACGCGCGAGAACGCGCTCTACGTGCTACTTAAGAGTCGCTGTCCGTTTCTCAAGTGCTGAATATTACCTTATAAAATCGTATCCTTTAACGTTTAACCTAATAATCGTCACCTGATGTGGTTTAAAATAAATAAATAAATAAATAAATATACCTTTCAAAAAGATTAAATTAATGTTCTTCTGGAGGAGGTAGAGCTAAACAAAGATGTAATTTTCAGACGATTTCTTTAAACTATATATATATATATATATATATATATATATATATATATATATGAAGATTTCAGATGCAAAAGCCTATAAGTGCCGTCTGAAATGTTCTTCTAAAATTAGCATTTTTATCAAGCTTGTATGTTTAGGTTCAGTAATTTCACTTTAATGGCAATTAATAGGTCATTTTCTTTTCCATTAATGTGAAATAACTGAACATAAACATAGGCCTACAAGCTTGATAAAACATTTCATAAGAAAATTTTATAAGAAAATTTCAGATGGCACTTAGAGGCTTTTGCATCTGAAGTCTTCATATATATACACACACACACACAGTCAAACCACAATTTATTCAGACACCTTGAACATTTCATTCATTATTACAGATTATTCACTATAGTTTTTTTTTTTTTTTTAATGGTAGTAAAATATGACAAGATCTCAAATAACACTTTAGCAAAACATGGTCAGGTCAAAGTGTCTGAATAATTTTTGGTTCCAAATTTGTATCAATTTTACTGGTAGTCCACTGTATGAAGAATTTTTGGGCATAATATGTCACAGTTTACTTTATTTTGTCATTCTCACTTACATAAATTAACTATAGTGTCTATATTTAACTTAAATTAATTATATATATATATATATATATATATATATATGTGTGTGTGTGTGTGTGTGTGTGTGTGTGTGTGTGTGTGTGTGTGTGAAATCAATCAAACTGTGATTCAGTGTTTTTGAAGTTAATATCTAAACTTGTTTATGTTTTAAAATTTAGTTTATAGTTGAAAAAAGTCAGTCACTTCAGAAACACTTGGAAGAACTCCTATAGTATTTCATAGAGCTTTAGGCCATGGGTGGTAGGCCTATATAAAGCCTATATAAAGGGTATATAGGGTGACAGTAGTACAAATTATGTACTTCATCTAGCCAATTTCTACAGGTGTACAGACAATTTTTTTATTGCAGACATGTTTTATCAGCACTATTTATGACATCATGTGTATTTTTATTTTTTTATTTTCTTCCGTTTTCTTTTCATATTAAACAACAAAGAGGATTTAAGAGGAATACAGTCAAAACCTTAGCTATGTTATACACATTGCACTTGAATAAAGGTGTAATCTGCCGGTTGTCCTGTAGGTGACCTCATAACTCTGTCTTCTTACGATGCACTTAGGGCTTAACGGTTACTCCTGAGCACTCGTAGATCTACGATCATTTTCAAGTGCAACTTAAGTTACGATGCTTTTGGGAAACAGACCTTAATATTAAGATCACTCGTACGATCGTTTTTACGATCAACTTAGGCTTACGATGCTTTTGGGAAACGCAGCCCTGTTTGTTCCTCAGTTTCTTCATGTTTCACACTGAATGTTTCTTCAATCTTCATGTCTTCAGTCTCATCTTTAATAAACACCATCTTTATATCTTCACCCTCCACCTCTTTTTTAATCTCCATCGTCATGTCTTCAGTCTCCTCTTTAATAAACACCATCTTTATATCTTCATTTTCCTCCTCTTTTTTAAACTCCATCTTTAAGCAGAGAATAATTAACAGAGTTAATGGTCTTAAATGACCATGTTAGACAAAACAAATCTCTAAAAAATAAAACTGCAAATGAATAAACGTCATATTTATGACTGATGAAAACACGATCAGTTAGTTTGTTAGTGTTTGTCGTTCATGTTCACTGTTTGAGCAGCACGTGTCATGATTCACTGAATCATTTCTCAAAGTATTTGATTCAATTGACTCGGAGTTGAAAAGTTCAGTTTCTCCATCATTACTCTCCAGAGACTGAACTCGTGTTCATGATAAAATGATTTATGATTTATAGAGAGAGAAATGAGACGCAGGTTTACTGTTTCTCATCAGTGGATACGAGTTTTACTCACACAAATATATCCTTCATTACAGTTAGATAAAGAATCACAATGTCACATTAAATAGTAAATAAACTCATTTCACATCGCTTGTTTAAAACAAAACACACAACTATAAATCATTGAACTGTTTCTATCGATTAAAACAGCTTAAATTCTTAAAACAAACCTTTCTTCAGCAAATCAGATGCAGGAGCTCGGCGCAGTCTTATGACGTCATGTCGTCACTCCAAAATAAAAGTCCTGCTCAGACGCTGCATTGTCTACAATCACTTCTTCTTCTTCTTCTTCTTCTTCTTTTTTAACGGCTTTTGGCATCCAGCTTAATGGTGCATTAACGCCACCTTCTGTTCCGGAGTGTGGATCAGTCAGTAGGTTTACAGTATAATCTATAATATCCAGAAAAAAAAAAAAGAAAGGGGGGAAACCCTTTATATCCTATAATAAAGCCCAGTATCCTTTAAAAAAACCAACAATCCTCTCACCTGTGCTCTGTCATTCATACTAAGTACTGTTTTTAAAGTGAGTTTCTGCACCCCTTGTTCTTTAAATCTGTTATCCATTATCCCCCTCTCCCTCTGATATTTCCTACAATGTAGAATTACATGTTCCACCGATTCCTCTTCCTGACATTGCTCACACATACCCGTCTGATGTTTCCCCACCATTCTTAATGTTTTATTTAGAGCACAGTGTCCCAGCCTTAAGTACCGTTTCCTCTTTTCTATCTCCACCTCCTACCTTATTTACTTTAATACTCTTTTGGATATAGTATAAATGTCTCAGTTTCTCCTCACTATCCCACATTTCTTGCCATTTTTGGTTAATTTTTTCCCAGATTATACATTTTACTTCTGCTTTACTGATTCTTATTTGCATTTCTACATGTTCCTTCTTTAATGCATTCTTTGCAACCTTGTCCACTTTTTCATTGCCCTCCACTACTATGTGCGCTGGAACCCAAAAAAAAAAAAACCAGTCCACCTTGGTGTGTTATTCTTGTAACTGAATAGAGAATTTCAAATAAAATATCCTGTCGACTTGAATGGAACGATATTAAACTAACTAGAGCTGAAGCTGAGTTTGAACATATTATGACTTTGTTAATTTTTGCTTTTTCCACCCAACGTAAAGCAACTAAAATTGCCACCATCTCCACTGTACATACTGCTAAATGATTAGATGTTCTTCTATTGATTTCAATTCCTCTTGCTGGAACCACCACACCCATTCCTGTTACCCCTGTTTCAGGGTTCTTAGTGCCATCTGTATATATTTGAGTAAAGTTTTTATATACTTCAGTAGTATAATCATTAAACACCCCAACCAGATCAGCACTTTCTTCTTTCCTTTTCACCTCTAACAAATACCAATCTACCTCTGGACATCTCATCTTCCATGGGGCTATGACTGGATGTACTATTGAAGAGCTGATTTTCATATCAGATACCTCAAGCTCTTTTGCTGTTTTGTTCCCCAAATAACCAAAGTTGTCCTTTTTACTTCCCTCTTTCCTCCAGCATTCCTTCAACACTTCTTTTGTGGGGTGCGAGTCATTATGCCCCTGCAAGTTAACCCAGTAGTTTGCTATTATATGCCGTCTCCTCAGTTCCAATGGCATCTCTCTTACCTCTACCTGAATAGCTGAGACAGGCGATGTCTTAAAAGCTCCACTACACAATCTCAACGCCTGAGCCTGGATCACATCCAAATGTTTCAAATGGAATCGTCAACAATCACAGAAGTGCATAGACTGTTTTACCAGATAATATTTGTATTAAAATTAAAACAGTGAGAAATATGATACAAACAAACACGTTGTATGAGTTTATTCATGTGTCCGAATTGAAACACATTAAAGGTCAAAGTATATATATATATATATATATATATATATATATATATATATATTATATGAACGTTAATTAGTTAATTTTAGTCTAAAAATGGGTATAAAATGTGTAAAAAGTTATCTTTCAAGTCTTTAAAGGGGCTGATTATGCAAAATTCAAAACTATACCTGTTCTGTCTCCATGCAGTATATATTCTCAGTTTCTGACATTACAGAGAATACGAATTGGACGTCATTTATTCGAAACGCCCACAGCGGTTAAATAATACTTATGGGTTGCGCGGGTTTGTTTTCACAGATAAATATTTATAATCTGTAAAAATGATGGAAATCAAATAGTATCACTTTATGCTGAAGTTCATGAACATTTTATTATGGAACATACAATACATAATGCACATATATATATATATATCACTACAGTTATGTGTAACCCGTCCGTTATTGCTGTGGAGGAATCACGCTTTTTCATGACCTGCTGAAAGTACCTTCTTGATGCTTTTACACTCTTAAAGCTGCAGTAGGGAGTTTTTAGAAAACGATGACTTAGCCTGAAAATTTGAACAAGCACAACTCACAGGTCACTCCCCCTTGCTCTCTGCTGCGCTACAGCCCTCCCTCCACAGCTCCTCCCCCATCACAACGGAGCCTGCCGTGAACGCACAGGCTGGTAAGCAAGCAGGACCACCGATGATGGCGGATAAACAGTTATGGCACATTCACTGGTACGGACGAAACATCAACAATATGATTTACATCGACTATGGCTTGCCCATACTTTGACTTCAAACTTGGTCCTCAAAACATTACGTATTTTGCAGTACATGTAATGTAACTATAGGACGTATATGCACTATTTCTATAAGTAATAAATAGCTAGTATGATAATATAACGATAATATGCAAGCAATTATTCTATCGATATGTAATGCTAAATAAGGTTTGCTAGTACATTATTTCAGCAACATGACAAGACAGTGAATTTGTTGGTTTCAATAGTTGCTTTGCACCGCGCGTGACATTTTATCTGTATGTTATGCGGCTAGAGTTTTGACACCGAGTCAATGGGTTCCGACGAGGAATTCACACCCACAGCGACTTCGAGGAGTCAACGGGCGGGGAGAAGAGGAAGCCGTGGTGTGCGCGGAGCATCAGGCAGGGGACGTGGGAGACGGGGCAGAGGTCGCCGAGTGGGTCCAACTCCCGAGCACCTCAGCAGGGAGCACCTCAGCAGAGGACATGGCGCGTGTGGAGAATTTGCGATTAGAGAGGATTGCTTATGAACGTGTAAGTTAGCTCAGTTAAAAATGTTTTCCCTTTGCACATCATAATGAATAATATTGTAAATTTAAATTTTGTTTATATAATGTAGGCATATGTAGTGTAATGTTAGCCGTTTATCTGTGGATAATGTGATATTTTTCTGTCATCACTAGGAGCAAATTCAACAATTGAATTTACAACAGACACAACAAGTGTTGGAACAATGTTTGGCACGGGATCCAAGCCTAATCTTTGATGTCCTCAGCCATTTGGGACCTTCTGCTCCTCCATCATTACCTCCTGTCCCTGGGCAACTATCATGGTGCATCTGCCAGAGCTGCAGAGAAATGCCCACTGTGGTGGAGAGGAAGTGCTGCCTCCAACAGCCACCTCTTTGCATTTCAACTCTACCACACATGGATGCATACATTCTGCAGGCGGGAGTCTTGCGTCTGGCCAGGAGGATCTGGAATGACCTGCGTGCTGTAGTTGACCTTCCAGATGAAGGTGACGACAACAGGCAATTTCGACATGCTGCATATAGACAGTTTGTGGCTTGGCAGTGTGGGACTCTGGGTCCTGGTCACAGAGTGGTTATCCCAAGCTGCTGTGTCTGGGCAATCCAGGACTGCTTTCCAGATCCTCATGGACAATACAGGGGATTTATTCCGAGGAGGGTATAGCTGCTGTGCAGTGTTCTTTTAAAAATTTGAATGCTTTCTTGTTGTGTTTAAAAATTTTGCTTATTTAAAATAATATTTCTATTAAAAGTTTGTAAATATTTTTCAATAAAGGGTTTAAAATTGAATTATGTAATTGCTCATTTGTGATAACAAAAGCACCACTTTACCATAGTACCTTACTGAATTACTAAGCCAAGGAATAACAACATCTTCGAAATATTATCTTTTATTTTGCATATTGGTAAAATAAATTGGCTTTTTTTGCAAAGTACTCCTGCACAAGAAAATACGTGAACAGTTTGATTTGTGCTGAAAGATGATTTCTTCACGTGCCTCTATTTCTGGGGCAATGTCTGACCTGTTGAAGGAGCATAAAGAATTTGATGTGTCAGACATTTTGATTCACAAATTAATACATCCAGAGGCGGAAGAAAACACATGCATGTTTAAAAATAATCATAATAAAAAAAGAAAGGTACTTCTTACCCTGGCCCCTGCTGACTTGGGTTTCCAATAGCTCCTGTGTGGTAGGAGCTGGTACACCGGACAGCACACCATGCTGACGTGGGTCATTTGGTCTCATGGTTGAAAGTCGAGGGAGTCCACGTCCTGATGACACCCGTTTCCTTACAATTTTCCTCTGAATTTCTGGGATGTAATGGTAGTCCTTTTCCTCTTTTATGGCATACAAACTCCACTTTCTGGACTTCTTATTATAGAGTTTGCGATATCTGAAATTAGATATTTGACAGACAATGAAAACAAATGAAAATATTTATATTCTATGTCTTTTTTTTTTTTTATATATATATGTTAAAGTAATAAGCACAATAAATATTAACTTGACATCCCACGCCTCACTTTGCTGTAGTGATGTGAGTCTATTAGTATTCCAAAATACAAATGCTAATCAATAGAAGTAGGCTATAATTCTGTTTAGGCTAGTAACTGCAGATTATGTTCTGACATTACACAGAGATTGCAATGCAGAGGTCTGTAATACAATGCACTTTTCAATGGGCAAATAATCACATTTACTACCTAACACTCCTGATAAGACATTATGCATAGTACATACTCTATCGACCCATCAGGCCTTCTCTTGGGTGGTCTGTGAACATGGTTGTTGTAATCCAGGCCATCCAGTAAGATTCGGGCTTCATATACAGTAGGGCTGAAACTGAAGCGCTTGCTGGCATACATCAAGATATTATGAAAAGACTCCAGCTCAGCGGTTGACCTACAAATTCAGTGAGAACTGTAATATTATATACATTTTTTCATAACAGTAATATATGTATAAACAATGAACAGTGTTTTGCAGGCGACATGACAGGAAAATTAATAAGGATAATCTTACCTAAAGTGCAAGTACTTGTGTACGTCCTTCAGCTAGCGTTCATTGAGAATGATTTCTGATAAAGCCTGATGGGCCACAGACCCCTTCTCTATCCACCCCTTGTCTCTGTGCTCCTCCAAAGGACCATGCTGACAGGCATCCAGTGACCACTCGTGCTCTCCCGTGACATGGTGAAGAAGGCCAATCCACATGTTCTAACAGTTTAAAATTACTTTTAGAATAATTAAACATACAATTTGTATAGTAGTTGTATTTTTTTCCGTAATGCTTCACTGATGCCTTGATAACTGTAATACATTTCCCATGCAGTAATGAACAATACCAAGTTCTACAAAAACCTGCTGTTTTTACCCCACATGTCAACAACACCTGGGTGCTGAAGTATTATCAAAGAAACTTTCATCTAGTATGTTTGGGTGAGTAATAGTATTACTCACAAAAGTCATCATAGTTTTCAGCCATCTTGCAGCAGAACCAGAAATGATTGCAGACATCCTTGTTCCACTGCAGAAGAATGGAACAACCCCTTTGCTGCCCTGCCTAAGTGTACATAAAATAAAAAAAACAAAAAAACAAATACAAATATAGGAGTAAAATATACAAGTTTGACAATAGTGAAGTACATTTTTTAATCATAAAAACTTACAGCATGTATCTTCTTGCCCAAGTTTTTGGAACCATGCCACATGTCTAGAGTATGCAGCACTCCGCTATCCTTGTATTTTCCTTTGACTGGGTCTTTGGAATAAGAGGGCAACAGAAATATAATTAGATATACTGTTTCATTGTCAGATTAAATCCTTAGAGGTCAAGCAAACACTTACTATTAGTATTAGTTTGACTGTATTGGACTTGCTGAAGTCTGCACAGATGCACATTCACAGAAATCTGCTCAATTCAGTAAGTTTAACCTCCTGGTGGAGCAGGTCAAAACTCCTGATAAAACCTTCCCTCTCCATAATCACAGAATTCCTCTGCGTCTCTTGCTTGTCAATGTTGACTAGTGATAGGATTTCTTTGGTGTCATTCTCCATGATGGTGTAGGTGCAGTACTGAGCACAAAAGCCAGGACTGTCCATACGCCCATCACCTATAAAAAAAAAATAACATATGCACAAGAAACAAAAAAAACCTTGTCAAACCTGGGGACAACAGTGTCAGCAGAGATACATGTGAACATTGCCTGAGGTGCTATAATTATACTCACCAAGTACTACAACATTGTCCTTTGACTGCAGCCTGGAAACTACTTCTGCTCTGTTGTTCCAAAAGTCTTTGGTATCACAGTAGGTGTCCTGTATTTTGAAGAAGGTTGACCGCTCCACTATTCCCATATTCATAAACTTGAAGAGCAATGCAACTTTGACAATTGTTGCCAGACAGGAATATATTTGATGCCAAAAGGAAGTCCCCAGCTTGCATCCCATACTTGAATGTAGGCTGGGAGTTCCATTGCCACACACAATGATTTTGGACAGATCTGGAAAATATATTTATAAACACATTTAACATTACATTGTAACTCTTACAATAATTAAGTTACAACGGATAAAACACACAAATTAACATACCCATTGCATGATGACAGCTGTTCCTCTGGACTTGGTCTCAATCTGGAATGGTCCAGGGGCCCGGCGTTCCACCAATGTCAGTGGGTCTTTCACTGTACAGATTGAGATTGGCAGCAACAAATACTCTGCGAGTTGTTTCAAACAAACATGATAAGTGATGGCTGCAGGATGATCAATGATGTCATCCTCACTCTGGACTTTACTTATTTCTGGCACTGGTTGGGATTCTATTACTTCTGGGTCTAGAGTGTCGTGAACAGTGTCCTCCAAGCTGATGGCCTGAAGAGCATCCAGACATAATTTGTGTTGAATGGCACCACCAATGCTGATGGAATAAAAAAAAAAAGCATTGGGAAAAGAAAATAATTTTCATTAAAGACAACTTTTATTTAGGAACTTACCGAACACATGAAGGTGGGATGTAATCCTCATCATCTGTAACGAAGCGGGACTGACGCCTGTTTCACACATAATCCGTCTGCAGTGCGTGTGCGGTCCGTATGCAGTGCGTATGTGTTGCTGAAACAGGAAGCGGCCATTGTGCTTTCACACAGCACACGTTAGCAGTGCGTTACGAGATTCTCTAGTTTCGGCTTTACCAATACAACAATGGGTAAGTTTTTTCTTATTCTGTGTGTCGTAAATGTAAATACATATTGTAAATGCTAAAAATATCGTGAAAAAGAATTATCAGCATTATTACTTTATTTATTTTGCATGTAGTGCGTGTTGTTGACAAGAGAAAGGCCGTCGCGCTGTTTATGCTGTTACGAAGATTACGGAGGAGTAGAAGACGAGTGTGGGTTCACCCACTCAACCAGCGGAGAAGACAACTTGGAGCATATCACCACCTTGTCTCTGAACTTCGTCTCGACAGTGACCGGCACATGAAATACTTCAGAATGTCTGCTGAGCAAATGGATCAAGTTCTTTCTTTGGTTGGAGCAGACATCACAAGACAAACAACAACTTTTCGGTTGTCCATCGAACCAAAGCAGAGGCTTGCTGTTACACTGAGGTAAGGACAGTTTGAATACTTAAAAAGTACATGTGTACAGTAATAAATACAATGCTATGTTTCTTTAAATTTGTATTTATTAATGTATTTTGCATATATTTAAAATTTACAAATGAAATATTCAACAAGTGTAGTTATAACAAATATATAATACGTATAGTATATTACTTAACTATCTGAAGTGTAATATTCTAATCAGTCTTGCACATATGGAAAAAAATTTAAATATAAGATTAATAACAGCAACACTGCACACCTTGAAAAGAACATGAACGTAATAACTTATTGGCATGACCTAAATGAACAAATATTAAAATATTGCACACATATTAATAATTCACAATAAGCCAATAAGTGTAGTGTACATGTAACATTTCAGAACTAAGGTAACTGATGGTAAACAGCACCGGAATCCTGTTCTAATCCATGGTGATGGTAGGATGTAGTTGGGGGGGTGACACATGGTGTGGGTGATGGGTCTGGACATTGTGGCAGGAGGTAATGGGGTGGATTGGCTGAAATCCTGGTGTTTGGGTACGTGACAACACAGGGCCAGCTTGAGTGGCTTGATGTTGTTGATTTTCATCGTCTAACTCCAAATTTGAAAGGTAATTGAGGATATGGATCTGTGCCCTATTTCGGTTCCTCGGATGAAGCCTGCTTAGTTTAGGCACTAAACTGAGTGCAAAGTAGTACATCTCATCCTCCTGTCTTGGTACATGTGGTGGAGCAGTAGTTGTTGGTTGAGTGATAATATCCAGAAGTTGTTGTTCAGTTGGACTAGGTGAATCAACTCTTCTCCTTTTTTGTCTCTGTCGACCTTCATTCCTTATTGACTGCACTCTGGGATGTAGGGCGGGTGTATCAGGTACTTGTGTTGATAGTGGAGGAGTACACGTGCCTTGGAGTGGTGTGGGGGCTGGAGATATTTGACTTTCCAGTGCAGGTGTTGCTGGCCTTTGCATAGCAGTAAAGGGACTTTGTGATCTGCTTAGCTGGCAGATCTCTGCATCAACATCCTCCTCAGCCACACTCATATCCACTGGTTCATCCTCCAGTTCCAAAGTGTTTTTTGAACTGAAATAATAACAGGTGTTATTAATTGTACATGTACAATGTAATATAGCTATGCATTTTGAAAACATTTAATCATTAATAAAAAAAGGTACTTCTGAAATGTTACAAGTATTGTTTCCAATACGTTGTTGAGTTATAATGTCAACATCTGACATATACTAACCTTCTGACTTGCATATGGGGCAACAGGAAAGACATCACTCGTTCATACTTCCACTCCTTGACAGTGCCACCAGCAGAACCACTAGGCATTTTCTTTTGTTTTTTACTTCTTACAAAAGCATCTCTTAACAGCCTCCATCGTCGCTTGCATTCAGTAACTGAAATAGAAAGTACATTTATAATTTAATACATTGTTGTTTCTTTTGTTCACAGATTCCTTGGCACAGGGGAAAGTTTCAGCAGTCTAGCATTTCAATATAGGCTCGGGATAAGCACCGTGGCTCAATCTGTGCACATGACATGCAGAGCAATTGAGCGGAAAATGATGGCCTCACAGTTTCCTAAACCAACAGAGGAAATGTGGCAAAATATTGCTTCAAAGTTTTGGGAGAAATGGAATTTTCCTAATTGCATGGGTGCAATTGACGGAAAACACATCACCTTAGTGTCACCAGCACATTCAGGGAGCTTGTATTTTAATTACAAGGGAACATTCTCTATCGTCCTCCTTGCACTGGCTGATGCTGAGTACCGATTCACTTTTCTGCAAGTGGGTGACTTTGGAAGAACAAGCGATGGAGGAGTGTATAGTGGTTCAGCACTTGGACGAGCAATGGAGGCCAAAACGTTGTCTGTGCCTGCTGACTGCCCTTTGCCAGGGTCTGGAGCGCAAGGGCCAATGCCATACACCATGGTGGGAGATGCGGCATTTCCTCTCAAGACATATTTGATGAGGCCATTTCCTGGGAGGCAAATTCCACAATGGCGACGCATTTTTAACTACAGATTGTCTCGGGCACGAATGGTTATTGAGTGTGCATTTGGCATTCTTGCATCCAGATGGAGGGTTCTCCACACAAAGATGAATGTGAAGCCATCGAATGCTGATTCTGTGGTCACTGCAGCCTGCATTCTCCACAACTTCCTCCTGAATCCTTCCGAGAACCAAAGGTGGCTGGATGAGGCTGAAGAAAGAGGGGAAGTGCTACCATGTGTGAGAAATATGGGTGGCAATAGGGGATGCAGGGAAGCCTATGATGTACGCGAGAGGCTTTGCACATTTTTCAACTCCCCAGAAGGCTGTGTTTCCTGGCAAGAACAGATGATCTAGACTTGTATTATCATAATCAAAGAATTTGAAAATAGTCCTGCGTTGAACGTACAGGACATGTTGACTTGTAAATAGTTATATTTTTGTGTGTGGTGGTAGAAAAAAATTATGGAAAATTGTTGAAAGGAAAAATAGTAAAAAATATAAAATACTTTAAATAGTTCTTGTCTCATTTTGTGTAAGGACAAATGTTTAGTTTTTCATAACATGAAATATTGAATATACATATTTGTACAAAAATATTTCCTTTATTTTTTTCAATCTAAATACATTAATGTTAATCTTAATATATAACTGTTCATATATTTGTCTGCCTGAATACATGGAAGTAAATCCAAATATTTATGATTATAAATATACACATGACAGTGACGTGACATAAAGCCAAGTATGGTGACCCATACTCTGAATTCGTGCTCTGTATTTAACCCATCCAAAGTCCACACACACACTGTGAACACACACCCGGAGCAGTGGGCATCATTTATGCTGCGGCGCCTGGGGAGCAATTGGAGGTTCAGTGCCTTGCTCAAGGGCACCTCAGTTGTGGTATTGCCAGCCCGAGACTCGAACCCACAACCCTAGGGTTAGGAGTCAAACTCTCTAACAATTAGGCCACAAGTTCCCCATTGACATTGATAATATGCAATTTTTACTTTTATTATATTAAGAACATAGACATTTAAACTAAAAATTGCATTTCTATATTCAAAATGTAGAAATGTATAATATTTACTAAAATGAAAAATCATCAAAATAGTAATGTGTACTCCAGATTTATATTTATACATTATGTACACTTTCAACATACTTATTTAGATGTACATTGATACATTAAGACGTTTTATAACAACCTCATGGTCTGCCCTATATAAATGACATGTAAAAACATACAAATGTATGTACAACGAGCTATTTAATGCGTAAACTTAAATGTATACACCTACATGCTAATGACAAAAAAAAGATAGCAACACTACTGTATTCACGAACAACACATAGGCTTTACAGCAATAATATGTTTGTAATCATTTTGAAAAACCATAAACATAAATAACGTAATGTTATATTCTTTACGCTTATATATTGACAGTTGCTGGAGTAGTTTAGTACACATAAACATGACACAAAGATTTGAAAACTTACTGTCGACACCAACAGCCGACGAAACTGCTTCCCATGCCTTTTCCTTTGTAGTCAAATCTTTGTACAATGCATTCTGCGGGTCATACAGAAGTTTGTGTTTTTCGACCTCAACGATGAGCCGAGTGTCATCCATGTCGCCTTGTTTTTGAAAAGGTTGGTTTAGGTCCACCTGTCATTGCCTGCTGGGATGCGAGCCTCCAACGATGGGGAAAAACATATCTGATCGCATTATGCAACTAAATTTTTCATTTTTTTTTTTTTAAATAAAATAATTGTTTTGAAATGATACAACTGAACTGTGAAATTGAAATGTTTCCTTTTGGCATGAATATAGCCTGTTGCTGGCATGCCGTTAAATCCTTAAAAAAAAAAAAAAATTCTTTATGTAATGTACTAAATGTACAAAGTAGTTTAAATGTGCATAATTTCAGTTTTTTTTACAATTTCAGGTCAATTCATGTTCATTTTGCCCACACACAATCTGCTGTGCTGCACTTGCAGCACAGCAAAAATAGACTCGGTACGTAAACGATCGCTGCACTGCTGCAGACGCACCGCTCCTGGAACGCAATGACGGACCGCAACTGCGTGCAGTGTGAACGCTCTAATCCGTTAACATGGGTGCGTAAAAAAATACGCAACGCATACGCACTGCAGACGGATTATGTGTGAAACAGGCGTGAGGCAGAGATCCAAATGCAGCATTTTATTAAAGTAGATTGGTCGTACAGGCAGGGTCAAACCAGGGACAGACAGGTATGGCAGAGATAGGCAGAATCATGGTCACAAAACAGGCAGTAGTCAAAGGCAGGCAGATATCAATCACAGAACAGGATAACAAGGCAAGGGTCAAAGACAGGAACAGACAGGAACAGACAGGATAACACTTGTAATTGACACACAGGGTAATCAAGACTTCAAAAACTGGTGGTGTGAGTGTCCTTTATAGTCCTGTTAATGTACTGCAGCTGGGTGTGGTGATTAGTGATAGTGATTGATGGAGTGAGTGCAGGTGATTGGCAGAGAGGATTCTGGGTAATGTAGTCCGGGAACTGACAGGAACATACGGTGATCATAACATCATCACTGTCATCATAGTCTCTGGCCTCCTCTATGGTTTCCTCTTCCTCTGATGTTGAAACATCTCTTGTGTCCTCATGTGGAGCCCATGTCCTGTCCTCAGCCCAGTCAATACTATGTAGAGTGCTTAAAATATGAATCAATGACACTCAACACGTCAAATCTCAGATCAAATATGTATAAAAACTACTACTTACACAGAGTTTTAAATGTGACTGAAGTCACTTTCATCGATGTCATCATTAATGTCCAGCGATGACATACTAACAATAAGAACATGTAGAAATAAAAATGTATAAGATAAAATTGTTGCAGATACACATAACACAAAGTATTGTTATCCGTCTGAATTTTCTCACTACCTTTAATCACTTTCAGAAGTTCAGTGTTTTTTCTTCCAACACTATATCCTTATATTTTGTCAAAAATATTTTTTATGCCTGACTACAGAGCCAATACTGAGGAAACGTCTACATTACATAAAGAAATCTTCCAAACTTTGCTTCATGTTTCTCTCTACTATAGTTTATGTCAGTTTTAAATCTGTTGCATTGAATAAATGTAATAAACAAACAACCTACCAACCTTACCATCAATCCTTTTCTATTGTCCTACAAAGAAGATTAACATCAGAGCTACAAAAGTTCTATTTCAAGCCAGAATTCATCCTGACATAAGTAAAGAATCTTGCATGACTTAAGAATAGAATTTATCTTCCAGAATCTGGCAGTAAGGTGTGGGAGTTCACTTTTAGTCCATCTCTTATCCTGAAATGTCCATCTTGCAGAGATGGACTAAATGATCTTCCAAAACTTACTGCCATATTCTGGAAGATAAATTCTTCAAACAGTGGTACAAGAGGATGTGGTGCTGGTCCTTCAGGAGTCACTCTCAAGCTGTCTGTCTATAAGGCCTATAAAAACCCAGTCTTCATGTACTTTATAACACTTCAGCTTGTGATTCTTATTAAGAGCAGGTCATTTTTTAGGATTCTTCACCTAACCTAAGTCTCTGAGATCCTGACACCTCACACTTCTGAAGACTCCAGGTACGTTTCAGTACTGGGAAATGGTGGCGCTGGAGACTAAAGGGTTCCTGATGGTTTCACACTTAATTCTTCACCTTAATTCTTAATAATTTTGCAGTTAACGTGTCTTTTCTTCTCCAGCTGTTTTTGTATGACCCAGCTGACCCAATGAGCATTTCACTGTCCAATGGTCATGCTTTAACTTTGCAATTTCTAGTATTACATTAGTATTGCGTCCTTCTCATGAGTATTTAATAATTTTTGACTTTTATGTCTGAGTTAAATCTCTTTTTTGGCTCATTTTATCTGTAAAAGAAACCCTGCCTAATTATTCTGCACACCTGAATATAGGGCATTTTTCATTTCCAGCCTTCATGAACAATTATATATCACTTATAAATGATTAAAAACAATATTAATAGTAGTTATTAAGATTGATGTGGATTGGAATTGGTAAAATGTGCTTGGAAAAAAAATATGATCAGAAAATCAACTTGCCTAATAATTCTGCACTCCCTGTATGCAAGCACTGCCACAGTAAACTGCGATACAACACAGGAAACACAAGCAACATGCGAAGTCATCTGACGACCCATCATCCTGAAAAGTTTGCAGATTCTCTCACAAAGAAAGTCCTGTCCGGTCAAAAAAACCCTGAAGGAGGCATTTTCAACAACTATGCCACACAACAGCGCAAGGGCTCAAGAAATCACGAGGTACATCGCGGAATACATAGCGTGTGATTTACGTCCCTTTTCTGCAGTAAATGGCAAAGGATTTAAAAGGTTAGTGGCCAAGCTTGAGCTGAAGTATCAAATGCCGTCGCGGGCTCATTTTAGTCAAACTGTGTTCCCTGCTCTTTACCGTGAGACAAAAGAACGTGTCATGTTGAACCTTAAACAGTCTGAGTGCATTGCTATTACCACTGATGGGTGGACTTGACGAGTGAATGGGAAATGCAGAGTTACGTTTTACAAACTAGACAGCTTAGCGAAATCACACACTGGCGTAAACATAGCTGAAGTCCTTAAATCTGCAGTCAAAGAGTGGGGGCTGGACAAGATTGGAACAAGGATCGCTGTTGTTACTGACAACGCAAGCAACATGCGAGTAGCATTAAAGGAAGCCGAACTGTCCCCTCACATTGCGCACACACTAAACCTGGCCTCCCAAGCAGGTTTAAAGGTCAACGCAGTGAGCCGCCACCTCGGTAGAGTCAGACGTGTAGCTAGTTTTTTTCACCGCAGTTCTACAGCCACAGCCGTGCTGACCACCAATCAAAACTACTCAATCTCCCTGTACATAAACTCATTATTGATGTAGTGACAAGATGGAATAGCTCTCTGGACATGGTGGAGCACTACCTTGAACAGCAACAAGCTGTTGCTGCAGCCCTACTGAGTGATGAACTGAGACACAAATCACGTGAAATTGACACTTTGGGATCCACGCTTTCGGACCTTGCAACATCTAGGCAGTGGAGAGAGAGAGGACGTCTTTGAAAGAATAGCATCACAGATGCAACAACAGGTAAAAAATGTTAACGCTGTGCCATAGAGAAAATTGAGAGAAATACAATAAAATGTAACAAAATGCTGATATAATGTCTTTTTATCATTTATGAACCAGGACCAAGATGTGCTGCCCAGGAGCCCACATCCAGCAGATCTGGACGACAGCAGCGCGAGCTTTGTGCCTCCTCTTAAGAAGCATGCCCTTAAGGACCTCCTTAGCTCTTCTTTTAGCAGTAATCAAGTCACAGGTGGAATTCAGGCAGAAATTGACTCTTACTGCAAAGACTGGGGTCATTTCAGATTAGATCTGAACCCAGACAGACGGGAGGAGGAAGAATGAGAGTGAGATGGGTGATCGATTATAAATAGCGCTGCGTTTGTAATCGATTCTCCAGCTACAAAAATAGGGTGATTTTTATCTACCCTCTCTCCCTCTTCTTCCACCTTCCTGTATATACGTATATCATGCTCAGATGCTGCTTATGGTCAGACTAATAGCTGAGCCCATAGTTTTTATCGGCCCACTGTTTTGTTTGATAGTAAGAGGATCTTTTAGGCTTAAAAGAACAGCAGATTCCACCCTTTCATGAGATAAGGAGTGTTAGGAGTCTTTGGTCATTGAGCCGCAGGGAGGGGTCTTTATTTTATGTTTTAAATAAGACTTTGTTTTCCTGTATAGTTTTCTTTGCATGTAGCAAAAGATTAGGGGGGTTTTCTGGGCAAAACTGAAGTTGTTAGGTGGCTAGTATATGTTGTGCAGGCCACAAAATGGCCGCCTCTTAGCCACCTGCTTAGTAGCGTCTCATCTGCTGTTTCTAGAGTAGTTTGAGTTGGCACTCGTCACTTCAATTTATACAATGTCGGCGGCTTTGATCGGCCGCCTGACATTTTTTGCTTGGGTATGTTGCTTTCCTTTCTTTTATAGGGATTAGAAGCAATATGTAAAACAGGCTTTGTTTGCTGTTTTTCTTTGCCCACAAGCTTAGCGGCTAGGCTAGAGCTAGGAGGGTTATTTGCGAATAACTTTATGTATATTATCCTCTTTGGATACATATTCCTAGTTTTGGCCTCCTCCCGAGGGGGTTGTTAGGCCGCATGCCCACTATCCCCTATTTATGTAGGTGCATGGGTTGAGTTGACAGTTAGGTTGTAAACTATTGTGGTACTTCCTGTTCTGTTATCTCAGGTGGATTAGGCCCTTATCTTGTTGAGGCAGATAAGTTATGCAGGTTTTTGTTAGGCCCCACGTTCTAGAACGCTATGTCAATAAGGAAATGTTTTCTTTTATAGGCCACTTGTTGTATGCTACAATCAAGTTGAGTGGACATTACTATCATGTAGTTTTTGTCCTCTATGGCTTAGTAAAGATTTGAGAATCTGTATGGAAGAACAATTTCCTTTTTTGAAATGACATATATTAAAGCTGCTCTGTGCTTGCTTTAAGTTCTAGATCCTTGCCCTACATATTTGTATGTGAGCTTAGTATGCTGCCACAGGTTGGCACCTGTCACATGATAGCTGGCTTGTTTTTAACCACTATTGTAGACATTGAGGAAAGATGGTGATTTTTTTTTTAGCTTTCTGTTTTTGGTCATCCCTTCGGTTAATCTTTCTAGCTTAGAATGTAGGCCTGTTTGTTACATAGCCTCTCTCTAGGTAGCATTGGTTAAGTTACCATGTTTTGGTTTGATCATTTTATGGTCACATCACTTGCACTGCCACGTGTTGTGCCACGTGTTGTTTGAAGTGTAGGCCCTATTGGCCTCCTTTAGACCATGTTGGCTGTGTTGGTTCCCTTTAGCCAATTGTACATCATTGCCTGTTGGAATGTGTATTACTTGGTTCCCTATTAGATCACGAGCTGTTGCTACATGCGGCGTGAATGGGTAGGCCCTCTTCGGCCTCCTTTCTAGTGTGCGTCTCTTAGTGTTCCAATTGGGCTGCCGCTTCTTGTCTCTGATTTGGTAGGCTCTGAGGAGCTTCCTTCTCAGTTCACTTGATGGCACAGTCTGGTATACCTTACAGTTGCTGTAAGCAACCTGTTACTAAGATCATTGGCCCTCCTTAGGCCTTCCTTTTTAGTTTACTGGGTGGCTCAGTCTGCAAGTGTATATTTACAATGACCGAACGCCACTTGTCACTAGGATAGTAGGCCCTAGGGCCTCTTTCTCGACTGACCTGCTGTACGGGGTGCTTAGAATCTGAACACTTCAGGAGCATGCTTGACCTGAGCGAACAGGCCACTTCAGGCCCGTTTGCGTCAGGAAGCAGCTTTTGTATATCTCTTCTGAGGAAGTTTTGATACACTGCTCTTTGGTGGTCTAGATTTGCCAATATACTATAATCGTTGGCCCTCTTTAGGCCTTCCTTTTTAGTTAACTGGTTGGTTCAGCCTGCGAGTGTATATTCACAATGGCGAACGCCACTTGTCATTAGGATGGTAGGCCTTAAGGGCCTCCTTCTTGGCTGACTTGTTGTGCGGGATTGCCTTGTATCTAACCACTTCAGGAGCCACGTGGCCTGTTTTGCGTCAGAGAACAGTATTTGTGTATCCCTTCTGAGGAAGTCTTGATACACTGCTCTTCAGTGGTTTAGATAACTGCCAGTCTGGCTTCGGCCTCTTGTTCCTGATTTGGTTGGCTCCGAGGGGCCTTCCCTTTCAGTTGACTGGTTGGTACACTCTGGTATTGACTACAGAAAGCCGTAAAGCCATCTGTTGCTAAGATCGTTGGCCCTTCTGAGGCCTTCCTTTCTAGCCGGCTGGTAGTTGCGACCACTTTAGAGCACTTATGACCTGAGCAAACAGTCCACTTCAGGTCTGTTTTGTAGCAGGGAGTTGTATATTTCCTTCTGCGAGGATTTATGCACTGCTCTTTGGTGGTCCGATTGTGGCAGCCACTTGCTGATGCCAGATGTATACTAAGGTAGGCCTCCTTCTCGGCCTCTGATGTAACATTTGGAGTTCAGCTAGAGTACTCTTCTCGCTGAGGATATAGTGTGTTTGCTAAATACTCAGAGTGGCTAGCCCCTCAGTGGACTGTAGTAAACCTTACTGAGGTTTGGTTTCTTACTATATTGTCTCACTGAGCCTAAGAAGAGATACTAGTTGAGCTCCAGCCACCTAGATGTTTAAGGTGGATTTTGTATGCTCCTAGTAAAGGCCAATGGACTTACACCATATGTTGAGAAAAGGTGGCCTATAAGGCCTAGGAACCTTTAACATATGGCATATGTTGATTTGTTTGTTGATCCGAGGATCTCTTCACACGCCGTTGGCCACGGGTCCGGATGGTACTTAACCTCCTTTGTGTTGGTTAGTATCCTTTCTGGTACCTAAGAACACTGCCATGAGCTGATGCCATGCATTTGTCGAGGTGACAGGCCTCTCTAGGCCTTCTTTGACAAAGTATTGGCGTATGTGGTACTCCTCTAGTTGATAGAGTAAAAGGTGCTTTTACCGAGTACACTGCTTGTTGGCTCGTGTTGGATAGCATGTGCAAACAGGCAAAGTGTTATCTCTGCTTCAGAACAGAGCAAATGTTCGGGGTGGCTTCTCTGGGCCACCTTCTGAATATTCTGATGGTTCATATCCATTTGTCATGCTGTAGGCCCCTCTTTGGCCTCCATGAGTGTTTGCCCATTACATGGTCTACCTGTTAGGCGAGCTTTGTACTTCCCTTTGGGTTGCGTACATAATAGTGCTTAGCTCCCAAAGCTGATTATGGTGGTTGGCTCTGTCCAGGACTCCCACTGGGTTTCAGCCTATAGGCTGGTTTGTGCTTCCCTGAATGATCAGGCTTTAGCGCACAGCCTCCTTAGTGCGTTAATCAGGCACTAAGTAGATCCTAGATGAGCGGAATACACTCCCCTCGATCTGAGGGTTCATAGCACTCAAGCTGAGTTCTGCTCTCCAGGATGCCCATCTCTACGCACGAGTTGGGGTGCTCCTGCCTTTCTGCAGTCACTCTTACCCGCTCCCTTTAGTGGAGGTTGCGTCTTGGAGATTCTGTGTTCAGACAGGGATGGCTTCAAACCTAGCATGTCTTATGTTAAGACCAGGTTAGCTTCCCTGGTGGCATTGAGGGTGACACTGTCCCCTCTAGTGGCTGGGCGGGGTCCCTTTCTTGGCTCCCTACCCTCATTCCCTAGAAGAGACCACTCTGTCTACGGAAGTGTGGATCTCAGAAGCTCTTAGCGGCCTTATCAGGTCTTCTCTCTTTGAGGAAGACCTCTTATAGGCCTAGCTTGGGCTAGATGGCCTTAGGGAATGCTGTCACTGACATCCAGGTATATATATATATATATATATATTGCTGTTGTATTGTGAAGTGACACTTTCATAAACTTTTCTATACTCCTCTGATTATATAATGGTAAATATTACAATATCAAAGCACAACAACAGTGATCAGCAATAATGATAAGCCTAAAACTCACAATAAAAATATAAAAATATAGATCATAACACACTCTTGGAGGTAAGAAGTGGATTATCCTTCACCTGAAATGCAAGGCAAGTGTTGTATGACAATAATTAGAAGTTTCCACAAATCCCTTCACTGGATTGGGATGTTCTCTTTTATTCTGGACGGCAAGGGCAGTGACTGTAACATTGAGCGTATTTTGTAGTATTAAACACATATTTATACCGATTTCATCAGGCTCCGAAAATTCTTCAAAAAGAACACAAAGAATGGCCTTCTCAGCTGCCATAGTTGCAACTCCTGCATCATCAGAAGAGGGTGTTCAACACACCTCCGTTTCCATTTAAAAACCGTTTTGCAATGCAGCCATGATGTTGGTTACCGTATGGGCAAGAACTATAGAAGTTTAGGATTCAGCATTATGGCCAGTTCCTGAACCTGTGAGATGTTGATATTAAACAAATATGTCTTTATTATAGTTTTCAATCCTGCAGGTCATTAGACATGACATGGAATCACTCCAAGATGTGGTTTTTATTTGGTAGTTAAACATTTACATTTTAACATTAAAGGTTCTATATTGTAATGAATTTAATATTACATTCTGTCTAAGTTACAGTCAGGAGGCCATTGAAAAGATTATTTGTGCTGTAAGAGAGAGAGAGAGAGAGAGAGAGAGAGAGAGAGAGAGAGAGAGAGAGAGTCTTAATGGAAGCAGGGATGTTATCTTAAACAAAACAAAGTAATATCACAACCAAGACAATCCCAGCTGACTCTTTTAAAACTAATTTATAATGATCAGACATGCTTTAAAAATGGTTAAGAGACCATGTAAAGAACTAGGTAAAACCTGAAAAATGCAACATTTAAATGTTTTTAGAGTTAACACCAAAAAAGCAAACCTTGAAATGAGCAGTTAATAGTCATGTGTATCTAGTATGTGTGTGTGTGTGTGCGTGCGGCAAATGGGGCAGACCTTCAAGAGTCTGCATGCTGTGAAGTTTGACGTTTACAACTGTGTGTGTGATTGCTCTAGACTCGACATCAGAGAACCAGAAAGTTTCTATTAAGAGTGTCCACATCACAATTTAATTTGCTAAATAGGCAGCAACTCACACTAATGACCCCTGACATTGAAGACTTTACTTACTGATTTAATTACAAATATGTGAAACATTTCATTTTTAACTTGACTGAACCTTTTAGCAATATTTCTGGTATTGAATAAACTACATTTATACTTGAAATTTTGCTTATTTTACTTGATTACTGATTCTTGAAAGATAAATTGATTTGCCCTTTGTCTGAGTTTCAAGGTGTCAGGTCTGTTGATAAAAGGCAGCGCTGTTTTTTTTGTTACAAGTGTTGTTATGGAAATACCAGATGAGGGACGTCAGTAAGACTTTCGCAAACTGGCAAGGACTTGAATGTCCTCCGAACGTCCGCCAGCGAAGGTTACAAAGCGGACCAAACGCGGACCTAGCGGACGTTCACAACGTCCGGGGACGTCCCTTGTTTGCTGGGTTTCAGTTTGCACTGACACATGAATAAACTCGTACAACCTTTTTTAACATGCTTCTTTGTATCATTTTTGTCACTGTTTTGATTTTAATACAAAGATTATCTGATAAATATGGTTAGATTTCAGTTCACTTATGTGATTGTAGACAATGCGGCGTCTGAACAGGACTTTTATTTTGGAGTGACGACGTGACGTCATAAGACTAAGCCGAGCTCCTGCATCTGCTGTGATTCTGCTGAAGAAAGGTTTGTTTTTAAGAATTTAAGCTGTTTTAATCGATAGAAACAGTTCAGTGATTTATAGTTATAGTGTGTTTTGTTTTAAACAAGTGATGTGAAATGAGTTTATTTACTATTTAATGTAACATTGTGATTTTTTTTATCTAACTGTAATAAAGGATATTTGTGTGAGTAAAACTCATCCACTGATGAGAAACAGTAAACCTGCGTCTCATTTCTCTCTCTATATATATCATAAATCAGTTTATCATGAACACGAATTCAGTCTCTGGAGAGTTATGATGAACTTTTCAACTCCGAGTCAATTGAATCAAATATTTAGAGAAATGATTCAGTGAATCACGACTCGTGCTGCTCAAACATGAACGAGATCAACAAACACTAACAAACTAACTTATCATGTTTTCATCAAAAAGTAATCATTTAAATATAATATATAATTCTTTAAATACCAAATGTAGATCATAAACTTCTAAATATGAAGTGTTTAATTTACAGTGTTAGTTTTGAGTGTTTTTAACAGGTTATTTAAGACTATTAACTCTTGTTATTCTTTTCTTACAGATGGAGTTTATTAAAGAGGAGACTGACGATATGAAGATAATTATTAAAGATGAGACTGAAGACATGAAGACTGAAGATATTGAGGAACAAACAGGTTGGTTTTATTCTCATCGTTTTATTGATCCTAAAATGTCCAGCTCTACAGAAATAAAGAATATTTTGTGCAACTTTAAACCCAACATCTACTTCTGAATAGAGAACAATGAAAAACAAAAAACTTTGAGCATCTTAATGCTCAAACGTGCTTTATTTACATTTTAACATACCTGAACATAAACAGCAGTAATTGAACATTAAATCAAGCAAAAAAATTTTTTTTATAAATAATAATTTAATGTGTGTACGTGTGTGTGTCATATGGAGGAAAGTCAGCAGGACAAGTGTGTAAAACATTTTGAACAGAGTGAACTGATAATATTTGATGAAACCAGTGAAAATATTCACCTTGTCATTTGTGGTACAGGAAATCAATAAGCGCTGATAGATGAAATGGTGTGAAAATTACATGTTGAGACAAAATGATCATGGTTGTCATTTTAATGTTCTGTAAAAGTTCTGATACAAACTGAAATAAGTTCAGTTAAACTAACAAATTAAATCAGCAGCACTGGATTTGTGTGAATAAACATTAAAGGGAAAGTTGACCCAAAAATGAAAATTCTGCTGTCATCCCAAACCCATATGAGGGACATGGGTCATTGTCGGACATGGGTCATTGTTATGTGCTCATAAATATAAATTTATGTGTAACTCCTAAATGCAATGAGATATTTTTACCAAGCTTGACACACTGTATGTATGGGCTCACTGTGAGGACACATAAAAAAAATGGTTGTGCTATAATTAAACAAAACCTGAAATTTGCTTTTTCTACAGTACCATTGTACCTTGAGAAACAAAAAACGTAACTGCAAAATGACCAAAAATGATCTAAAGCCGTAACTCTGCAATGGTTTTGCATATTGACACCAAACTGTGTGTCATTGTTATGCCAAACTGACCACATCGATTAACTAACAGTGCCACCTACTGGTCAAACACAAACGGCAATTTATTTTGTTACTTTATTTTAAGATGACGATTACATTGTAATCACTCAAAGAAGAACTGAATAATTTTAAAGGATTAGTTCACTTCAGAATTAAATTTTCCTGATAATTTTAACTACATTTATTTACTACAGAGGTAGGGTTAAGGTTTGGTTTAATTTCATAATTAAGCATTATTAACTCATTACTATAGTGTGTAACTACATCGCTTTAAATGTGATTTGAATAGGATTTCAAACCACACATGATTGTAGCTTGAAATGGATTTGTATGAATTGCATTTCATGTGATTTATTTATTTATTTTGCAGTTCACACTTGCTAAATCTGATTTCAATCAGATATGCACAAAAATCAGATTTGGACTGATGGTGTGAATGTAGCCCAAGACTTTGTTGATGTAAAATTACGAACAGATTTTTGATATCTCGATCGCTGTTACCATGGCACCGGATTTATTTGAAATTTAGGGTGTTTTCACACCTATGGATCGCTTGTTTTGTTCCGAAACAGGGACTAAATTTGTTACAATGTTGCTTTTTTCTTGGTTCGGTTCGCTTTCACATGGCAAAATTTCAAAGCGTACCAAAATGCGTTAAGGTAAGTCACATGGGAGTAAAACTGTCCTCTTATTGGTCAGAATTTTCTCTGCGTCATCCATCAAAATAATGATTGACAAGTTCGCTCCATGAGTTTATTGTGGCTTTATTTGTAACTGTCGAGACACACACAAACACTTTATAAATGTAGCTCTCTCCCGCAGTTAATTCATATTTGCTGCGGCAAATTCAAACCCGCGCTCTTTCTCTCTCTCCATCTCTGGATTTCCCAGCGCTGTCTAGTAGGCGACCTGTTGTCCGTGTGTCTGTCGAGAGAGACCATTTGAATTTTATAATGAAGCAGAGCGGGAATTGAGACTTCGTCGGGACAGCATTCTCGCACGGAGAAGTGTAATTACACACCAGAGGCGATCGTTGGCTTTCAGATAATGTAAATAATGTGCTCACTCACAGAATCAGACATTACTGATTTTTATATAATATTTTCCGTTATGAAAATGATATAATTTGGTTGGTTGGTCCGTTAACTGGGTCGATTGCTTTCACATCTCAAGCGCAGGTGTGAAAGCACCCTTAGATCAGGGGTTTTCTACCTGTGGGGCCCCTAGGGGGTGCGAGCACCCGATTTTACTATCAAATCATTAGTCATCCACTAGAGGGTGCAATTTCACTATTCTCCCAGCTAATCAATGGCTATGGTTACAGCAGGTTTGGCGCAACTGAATTTGAGCAAAAACATCTCAAAACAAATGGACTGGTGGCTTGTAAAATCAAGAATATCAGATTTATAAAAACTGAGATTAAACGGTTATTTCACCCAAAAATGAAAATTGTGTCATTAATTACTCACCCTCATGCCGTCCCACACCCGCAAGACCTTCATTAATCTTCAGAACACAAATGAAGATATTTTAGTTGAAATCTGATGGCTCAGTGAGGCCTGCATAGGGAGCAATGACACTTCCTCTCTCAAGATCCATAAAGGTACTACAATCATATTTAAATTGGTCCATGTGAGTACAGTGGTTCAATATTAATATTATAAAGCGACGAGAATATATTTGTAGCGCCAAAAAAAAATGTGGCTTCAGACTCGATCGGAATCGGACATTACCTCCCGATCAGGGAGGTAATGTCCGCATGACGACGCATCTATTGGTTAATATGGTTTGTTTAAAATAGCAACGTGGAATACAGACAGAGTTCAGATAATGTATGTTTCAGTCGATGGATGCGCAAAACGTTACAACAACGATAATCAGAAAGCGTGGACAAAACAGTCACTCTTTGTAAACTGTTAACTGCGAGTGCCGTCTGCTCTAATGTCCAGTCATTTACGCCGTCATCACCCGGGTGTTGACACACGTTGCACACGTTGCTGTCTGTATTTAAACTAACTCGTTTAAGCCTTGCTGATTTAAACCTTAAAGAACAAGACGCGAAAGAGAACTCGCACGCGCTGTGAGAAGATTTCTGTGCGCTCATCCGAAGCGCGCACACGCTTATTCCAGTCAGCGCGCAAATACTGAGTTCTCTTTCATGCCTTGCGCTTCGGCGGCCACATTCATACAAAAATTATGTCAACATGCCCGTCCTAGCGAGTATCCTAGCAAACATAGTCGGTTATGTCTTAAGTGAACGTATATTAGCCGAGAAAGACAGCGCATGTGGAACAGTAGGCTATATGTACTGGATCGTGCATGTCTTAAAGGGAAAACAACTATTCCTGCTGCCTGTATTTAATGTTAAATCAAACAACAAATAACAAAGAAATTACTCACTGCTCTTGACTGAATAGTTTTTGTAACTTCAATAATGATTAATCTTTATTTATTTTATACAGTAAAGATAATATGCAGTGATATTTTATATTTGATTACTATTTGAAAACCAAATACCTGAAAAACCTGAAAAGCACTGTTCCTGGATCTGTTTTTTTGCTCTTCTTTATTCTTTTTTCTCGAGGGCAAAAAAACGTGATCGGGACATCCCTATTATTTAGTGATGGCCGATTTCAAACCACTGCTTCAGGAAGCTTCGGAGCATAAATGAATCAATGTATCGAATCTGCTGTTCGTAGCGCCAAAGTCACGTGATTTCAGCCGTTGGCAGTTTGACACATGATCCAAATCACAACAGAGCTGTTGAGAACATATCCACATCGCTATGATCAGATGCTTTCTTTATGCTACCACCACTTTCATTTTTTGTTGTCTGTTTATTTTGTTATTGAGAGAAAAACGTGCAGTACTTATCACATTCTATCAAACACCTCTCAGGAGTGCGGATGGCATTGGCAGATTCAGTGAGTTTCCCGAGTTTTGGATTATATAACATGGTCTATTTTGCAAACAACTGACTCTTGTCAATCTGATGCTAAAGCCCCGGGTATACTTCACTTTCCGCGCCCTGTCGTGTCCGCACATCCTTCAAAGTATACTAAATGGATGCGGATGCGGATGCGTGCAGATGACCGAGTTCGACACATGCGCAATACAAATTTTTTCTATACTCTTTACCAGACTTGTTTCATCAATGGGACATTCGTCGGGCAGGATCGGAGAAGAAAAATAGTGCATCCACCATTGTAACATAGTTCAGAAGATACACCAAGATAACAGGAATCAAAAATGATGGAGAAGGCATGCCTCTTGAGTTTACTCTTCTTGTTTTTGAATCGCTCTTTACTCATTCTTCTTCGACTGCACATTGTGCTCAGTACTGTGCGTATTGTCACTTAGTGGACTCTTCTTTCCTGCTTGCGCTGTTGCACGAGCACCGTCCGCACGGAGTATACCTGGGGCTTAACGCTATTGATGCACCTAGCGCTTCTCCGGCTATGTGTCAGTTTACGTTCTGAGATAACGCTGACATCTGGCGGTTGGGTTTATAAGCACAATAGCACAATTTGACTTGCTGTGGAACAAATAATAGATTAATAAGACCAAAGATTGCCGTTTTATGTACTCAAATTGAATTATGTCTCATGTTTAACCACTATAAGTGTCAGTGGTAAATCCCCGAAGCACTGCCCGAGATGAAGCTGTTCTCTGCGCTTACATGACCCCTGAATGGCCGCTGATGCCCTGGAGCTCGCATCTCTCAAAAACATCTAAATTAATTGTAAAATAGGCGCTATTATTAAATATAAGTCACATATATATATATAATGTATGTATATGTATGTATATATATATATATGTATGTATGTATGTATGTATATATATATATGTATGTATGTATGTATGTATATATATATATATATATGTATGTATATGTATGTATGTATATATATGTATGTATGTATGTATATGTATGTATATATATGTATGTATATATATGTATGTATGTATATGTATGTATATATATATATATGTATGTATATGTATGTATGTATATGTATGTATATATATGTATGTATATGTATGTATATATATGTATGTATATGTATGTATGTATATGTATGTATATGTATGTATGTATATGTATGTATATGTATGTATGTATATGTATGTATATGTATGTATGTATATGTATGTATATGTATGTATATATATGTATGTATGTATATGTATGTATGTATATGTATGTATATATATGTATGTATATATATGTATGTATATGTATGTATATGTATGTATGTATATATATGTATGTATATGTATGTATATATATGTATGTATATGTATGTATATATATGTATGTATATATATGTATATATATGTATGTATGTATATATATGTGTGTATATATATATATATATATATGTGTGTGTGTGTGTGTGTGTGTGTGTATATATATATATATATATATATATATATAATGTATGGATTATGCAGGCCGTCAGCAGCTAGGAATTAAGTCCTACCATGATGTACAGGGTACAACAGGCCATATTTTATTCCTTTAGCCCTTAAGCCGAGTTCAGACTGCACGATTTTCAAAGTAGTCGGGTCACTGTTCTTTTCACACTGCATGACTATCTTGGCCAGCATTCAGTCGTTGCTGTGTTCAAACTGCACGATGGATCGGAGACAGAAGGTTTCACACTGTGTGACTTTACAATAGGAAGAATCGCCGACAACTCTGTCTGGCACGCAAACTACGTATCACAACCAAACACACGTGAGACGTGACAAGGAAACAATGCGATATCACGCGTTCAAGACCGGAGTTCTCATGTGAGACTGGCCCTGCGTTTCAATCAGCTCCCTAGCTCCCTAGGTAGTGAATTCAGTATATAATGAAAGTGAATGTGGCTGATACCCTCATCAGTGCCCTGACTACTGAACTAGGGAGCTGATTGAGACACACGGTGGGATTATTATTAAAAATAGTAGCCCGCAAGAAGCTTGAAATATGAATTGCCTGTGTGCTGATTTGCAGCGAAAACAACATAAATAAAAGAAGAATATGGAGGAGGACATGTTTGGAGAGACTGTGGATTGTGTGTTCTGCAAAGACAGTTGGAACTAAATAAATAACTTTTCAATGTGCTGCTGTTGCGGATGGTCAAGCAAATGTTTGTGTTTTGTTTCCGTTTGATAGAATTCCCTCCCCGAACTCTCCGCTGCTCTGTATCTTGCTCTCTCATTGGCTGTCGGTCATCGCCGATGTAGTTTTCAGTCAGAACACTTTTCACACAGCAGGATTTTGAATCGCCGACAGGTCCAGATATTTAGCATGCCAAATATCTCACGGGTGTCGGCGACTCGTCTGCGATTCTCTCAGATCGCGTCTTTGCTCATTCACACTGCGTGATTGTCACTCGCGTGAACGAGCACCGATTTGCCTGTGATTTCGGGCATTTGTCGGCGATTTCTCAAAACCTGTCGGCGAGCTAAAATCTGGGCTTTAGTTTCTCCCGTGGACCGTCAAGCAGTTTGCGTTGGGAAGACACCTCTGCTGGAAAGTCCGGAAAGATACTGATATGACTCCCATCAAAAGAGAGTGGGCTTTGGTTACGGGCGAGCCGCAGTATCTTAGTCTTAATTGTATCATGATGTATCCTGGCAATCATAACTTGCGGTCTGTTGTTCACAATGGGGCCAATGCGGTGAGCTCGGTCAACCTTTGTCACGCGGAAAATGATCTTCTCCCGATAGTGAAGGCAATAGGCCAGAGACAAATTGTGTGGGGTTGCCCTTCTCGATGTTCTCAGAAAAACCAGCTATCTTGATAATTTGTCAATGATATCTGGCCTCTAAATCCGTTACCTTGGACTTCAGAGGCACATTCTTTTTTGATAAACTTGCTAGAGTGCCCTCCACTGTGTCGGCTGACGAGGACGAGCCTTTTTGACAGTCTTTTTAGATTTATTTATCATCAGCATGTTAATCATGTTGAGTGATCAAATTTAGCAAGAGCAACAAAGTTTTAAATTATTCATTTCAACAAGTGTGATGGAGCTAATTGAAAACACGTCCTACACCATGAGCTGCTCTCTAGCGCTCTTTGGTATCGGGGGTATTTTTACGAGTACGTGTACAAGTATATGAGCTTGGTATCGGCCCAATACTGGTGTACATCCCTACTGAAAACCCCTGATTTAGATCATGTTGAGGTTTTATGTGTAATCATGGGAGCTGATTAATTATTGTTTATGGTCATGATGCGTGGCACATATTCAAGCATTTAAAAAAGTCCTTTTATAGTTTATTTTATAAAAAACTGACAACTGACTACAGGTCGGCTCCATAGTAGATTTCAAGCAATCAAGAGCTTAGAGAGTTACATGTAAAGTACTAGACAGATTCTGCTAGTATTGGACATTTACAAGTAACAGTATAACTGTAAAATGTAAGTTTTGTGCTAAGGAAAGCACATCTCATAAGTATTAATTTTTTAATTGTTTTTTTTTTTTTTAAGTTGCCAGCCATCACCAGCATTTTTGATTATTACAAAACTTTAATGACCCCAGAAGATTTTGTTGTATGAATAGCTGAACATGCAATATGTCAAGAAAAATAACACAGATGATTGCATTAGTTTGCATGTACTTGATCAAAGCTTTTATCGCTTCTTCCTGCTGCTGCTGCTTCTGTGTTTTGATCAGGAGGTTTTGTACTGATTCAGATAAGTAAAAGCACCCCTACCGTATACCAGGAAAATTCTGTCAATGGTGGAAAGTTTTGTGTCAAATTATTCTCAAAATGTGTCTTAAACCAAAATTAAGGGTGTACTCACACTTGTGAGCACTTTTGACCCTCAAAGTCTAGTTTGTTTGGCTAGTGTGATTGCTCCGTACCATGCCCTGGCCCGCTTGAAGAGATTAGGCTCGGAACGGCTGTAGTGAGATCGCTAACCGTGCCGCAGTAGTGTGTGCTATGTCTGACATCATTACAATGACAAATATCTTCTATTACTAATAGCATAGTTGACTTTTCAATTAACTTAATTAATTCAAGTATATTTAGGTTTATAACAGTTCTGGTTCTCGCCTTATTGGTGAACAGGAATAGTAGTCTGCAAATTTCTCTATCAATGTCAGCTCTCCTCTAACAAGCTGATGATCTTAACCAGATGTGAAAAATACAGGAGACATACAAAATGTGCAGTGGTGGGTCCCTGTGGACCAGGTTTGAAAACCACTGGTGTATTGAGTATAAGATCTATAGACGGTATGGGCAACTCTGGTTCGGGAGGGACACTATTCTGAAGAGTTTAGCTCCATCCTTGATCAAATACACCTGCAAAATTTAACCCAACCCCAATATTTAACCCTTATTCTTGAGGACTGCTTGAAAATTACAGGCACATGTATTTAAATAGAGATAAAACCGAACTATGCAGGTCCTCCAGGACCAAAGCTGCCCATCCCTGATCCATAGGGTATGGTATAGATCAGGGGTGTCCAACCCTGCTCCTGGAGAGTTACCGTCTTGCAGACTTCAGTCCCAACCCTGCTCCAACACACCTGCTGTAATTATCAAGGAACCCTGAAAATCCTGATTAGCTGGTTCAGGTGTGTTTGATTGGAATTGGACCTGAAATCTGCAGGATGGTAGCTCTTCAGGAACAGGTTTGGACACCCCTGGTATAGATCATACATGTTGTCAGTTTTGATGCTTTAAATGTCTAAATTGTTTTGTCTATTTTTGTTCTAGACCTAACAGCACTGAGAGAGGCTAGCCATGAACTTAATGAAAGGGAAGAAGAGAAAGAACATTATGATAAACATGATTTTATGACTGGGGAAAGGTCAACGCTGGCTAAAAAGACTTCCTCACTAAAAAGAGTTCAAAAGACAGGAACTAAAAGATATTTCACCTGCCAACAGTGTGGAAAGAGTTTTGATCGACATAAAAACCTTCAAGTCCACTTGAGAATTCACACTGGAGAGAAACCCTTTTCTTGCCGGCAATGTGGAAAGAGCTTCAGTCAAAAGGGAAGCCTTAAAGTCCACATGAGAACTCACACTGGAGAAAAACCTTACACCTGCCAACTGTGTGGAAAGGGTTACATTCAAAAAGGAAACCTTGAAGTTCACATGAAAATTCACAATGTAGAGAGTCCGTTCGCCTGCGTACAGTGTGGACAGAGTTTCAGTGAAAAAGGAAAACTTGAAATCCACTTGAGAATTCACAAAGGAGAAAAGCCTTACACCTGTCAAGAGTGTGGAAAGAGTTTCAAACAAAAAGGAAGCCTTAAATACCACATGCAAATTCACACTGGAGAAAAGCCTTACATCTGCCAACAATGTGGAAAGAGTTTCAGTGAGAAAGGTAACCTTACAGCACACATGAGAATTCACACTGGAGAAAAGCGTCATACCTGTCAAGAGTGTGGAAAGAGTTTCAGTCATAAAGGACACCTTGTAGTCCACATGAGAATTCACACTGGAGAAAGCCCATTCGCCTGCCAACAGTGTGGAAAGAGTTTCAATGTAAAAGGAAGCCTTGAAAGACACATGAGAATTCACACTGGAGAAAAGCCTTACACCTGTCAAGAGTGTGGAAAGAGTTTCAGTCATAAAGGACACCTTGTAGTCCACATGAGAATTCACACTGGAGAAAGCCCATTCGCCTGCCAACAGTGTGGAAAGAGTTTCAATGTAAAAGGAAGCCTTGAAAGACACATGAGAATTCACACTGGAGAAAAGCCTTACACCTGCCAGCAATGTGGACAGAGTTTCAGTCAAAAAGGAGGCCTTAAAGACCACATGAGAACTCACACTGGAGAAAAGCCTTACACCTGCACTCTGTGCGGGAATGGCTTTACACGGGAACAGATCCTTAGGGAACACATGAATATTCACACTGGAGAGAAGCCTTTTACATGTGATCAGTGTGGAAAGAGTTTTGCATATAAATTGTCACTTTATTTTCACATGAGAATTCACACTGGAGAGAAGCCATACACATGTGATCAGTGTGGAAAGAGTTTCGCACATAAATCGTCACTTTATTGTCACATGAAAATTCACACTGGAGAGAAGCCATTCATGTGTGATCAGTGTGGTAAGAGTTTCAGATTAATGGGTAACCTGAAGGAGCACATGAGGATTCACTCAAAAGAGAGCTGTTTTAGACATTGTCACTCTGGAAAGAGCAGAGGTGTAAAGAGTACCTGAAAATCATACTTGAATAAAAGCACAGATACCTTATCTGCCTCATCTCCTAAATCAAACACCTGAGATTCACAACTAACTGCTAATGCACTTGCATTCATGTAAAGTAGCCTTGTTGGCAAGTTTGTGTGCGTAAAGGCAAACATAGAAGATATAATACCTACAATGCCTTTTTTATAGCAGAAACTGCTGCAGAAATATTAGGTGCCATGCAAAATGTAAGTATTGGAGTAAAACATACATTTACTTGTTTACTTGTGTCAGGTAAAGAGTAAAAGTTGCTAATATCTTGATACAAAGTAGCCAAAAAGATACTTAAGTACAGTTACTAACTGCATTTACTCAAATACTTTACACCACTGGGAAGTAGTTCCACAGACAGTCTCCGTAACTGGCAGGTTTAAAGAAAATTACCGTTGTTTGGCAAATAAATAAATAAATTAGGGGCCGTTACAAACACATTACCAATCATGGCTTTAAACATAAAGCTTATGTTTTAATATTTTTCCACTTGCGTGAGCAACATAATATATATATTTAAAAGTATTAGTTCATACAGGGTTCCCATGGGTCGTGGAATTTTAAAATTTCTATTCCACACATTGAAAGTCAGGAAATTTTATATTTTTTGTCCAAGTCATGGAATATAAGGGATTTTAGTTTGTTGCTAAATTTATGCTAAAGCTGTCGGACAAACATCTCCTCTTATGCCACTCAAATTCTTTAAAACAAGATGGGTAGAGAATGTCCCAATTACAGAGGGAATGATCAATATATTGACGAACTTAAATATGTGAATGCAATAGAGGCAGGCAAATTCCCTAATCCTGGAAATCCTGGAACCTAATCAAACAGGTCAATTATGGATCATTTTATCAAGCCTGATATGATTGCTAATGCAAACACAGTATTAAAACTGATGTCAATAGATGGCACAGACAAAAACAATCTCATTCATGCAACTAAAATTCATGTGAGGGTTTTCTGCAGACAAAATGCTGAAGGAACTGGTGTCATCACAGAAGATTAGTGAGAAGAGAGTGCTGGAGTTCAGGATGGTTTGCAGAAAGTGCTTACTGACACTTGCAGGGAAATCACAAGAAAAATTTCCACTTGTGTGCAGCATGATCCAGGGAGGATGGCAAGCAATAAAGATTCATCATGCATCAACAAGTTGAAAAACATCCTCAAACTGCTCACTGAGACCAAACAAGTAGAAGAAAATGAGTGCGATTGATATTCTCAAACAGTACAGGAAGTTCATCAATAAGATTGCTGAAGAGAAGGGCAGATTTCACTGACTTCAATCCTGTCACAGGTCAGGTAGATACCCTATTCTATAAAAAAGCAAGAGAAAAGGTGTACGAAACACTGTGGAATGTTGTGGCACTCCTCCTAATGCTCTTGCATGGAAATTCCGTAGAGCGAAGTTTTTCAGTCAAGGTTGAAAACATGAGGGAAAGTGTGGGTCATTTTAGGTCAGTAGGGGGAATTGATAACTCAAGGAGCAGAAAAACTAAACGTGAAAAGGAAAACTCTGATGAGATTGATGAGCTGAAGAAAAGGAGAACAGACCTCCAGGAGGATGCCTCAGCTATGGAGCAATCTGCTGATGACCTTGCATTAAAGGCACAAAGTGTAGGCAATCTTACATTGATTGCTCAGTCAAACAGTCTAACACGGTCTGCAAAAACTAAATGTGAAGAATGAACTTGATCACAAACAAAAGCCTTGTGTTTAACCTCTGAAAACAATTAATTTCTGTAGAATAGTATCAGTCCATTTAACAAATAAAAGAAAAAAAGTAGTGTGTATGTGTTTAAGTTAGATTTGTAATAAAACAACTGTGAATAAGTAAATAAAGTTTGAAAAATACTGTTTGTGGCTGTTTTTCATCTGCTCAGTCCATTCATTATAGGTCATGGAAATACAGCTTTTTAGTTTGTGAAAGTCAAGGAAAAGTCAGGGAATTTGACATTTGGCTTAGAGTGGGAACCCTGTTTACATAAATATAAAGTAATGAATTTAATAAAACATTTAAACGTGACATCTATGAAATATAGAGTATACAAAGAGAATCACAATGCTGACAAGCCATGTTCAGTAACAACATTTGGATTTAAAATAAAAATAAGTAAATGTTGTGTTTGTGTTAAACAGCCTCAGATCAGTTGCGCACTGCAAACCTGGCATCTGTGAAAGCACAATAGCACGTGCTGCTCCTGCATCATACTGCAAAGGCATGATGATGGTGCGTCTCAGCTCCCCTCCGCTGGCCTTCCTGCGTTGTTAACCAACGTTTCATTTTGACAAAAATAATATCCAAAGCTTAAAACCTGAAGAATTACCTATGTGCAGACGCATCGCAATAATTTAACATGAAGAGGATTATCTGTCTGACATAGCCGCTCTCTCTGACATTAACCTCGATAAAGGTTCGCTATTAGGCGCATATTCAAGGGCAAATTCCAAATGGCATATTTGAGCCCTTGAAGGGCACTTTGAGAAAAGGACGCCATTAGTGTTTCAAACAAAAGTGAAAAACTGAATCCCTTTACTAAGGGCCTATTAGTGAAGGGTACATGCAATGGTCACTGAGAGGAAGTAATCTTATCATTTGTGGTCATGTGACCCAGCGAATACTAGTGATTTATTTTTAAACTCAGATGATGGGAGAGTTTGGGTGTGATGGTATGGGATTGTTTCTTACTGTGGTGAAGAAGCAACAAATTACACGTATTGGTGGTTAACCACTCCACCATCCCACCCCCAGGAATTATGGAACAGTTTCTATTTAACTCAAAAGATTACGGCTCTCACAATAACTGCAATATTGCAATACCGCACTATTGACAAGCCAGCCACAGAGTACTGCAAAAACTGCAGCAACCGTGATATTTGCATGTTTTTTAATTTTTGAAAGGTTATGTCCTTCTTGTTTCACACCTCATGCATATGTACTAAATATTAAATAAGTTAATGATAGCATAATGTGTACCATGGTGATTTGTACAGAGGTTCTGTAGATTGGTACTAAGCAAGCCTAAACAGACAGTGAATGTAAGAGAGCTCGACTGAGTGTTTTTGAATGTGTAGTTGAAGGAGCAGTTTAAAGACCCAAATTCACTGGCTGCCCCTTATCATCTGTCTTGGACACAATATTTGGCTTAGGCACTTAGTTCAAAGGCATTTTTTGAAAAATGTCATCTGGCCAGCACCGTAAAAGTAAATAATAGCCTATACCACATAAGTTACGTACGTCTCTGTTTGATGTTAGGATGACAAACGGTTTACAAGGTATTTTTGTTTTTTTGCTGGTCTGCCTCAGTGGTCTAACAGCGCTCATCAGTGTCAAAATGACTGAGATGGCCAATCAAATCAAAGCAGGCGGGCTTACCGTAGAGCATGTATTCCATAGAGCATGTATTCCGTAGAGCATGTATTCCACCAGTTTAGCATTGAAGAGAGCGAGGTGAGATGAGGTTGCTAATTATTTAATATCAGCCAATTGTTTTATGATAGAAATGTTAAATGACCTACATCTATATCTAGAGATACAAATGGTTTGAGTTCTCAAATATGGCTATTTTGAGGGATGAAAGTTGCATGTGTTCTGTAACAAAGGGGGCAGCGCGATCTCCGAGAAAGAGAGAGCGTCAATGAAAGCAGCGCATATGGTGTGTAATATAAAGACATTGTTATGTTTAGCTGTTGTAGAGACGAAGGATTCACGGACTTCCACCAGCAAACAGGTTTTATTGGTACAACGAAAGAGACAACATCCAAACATAGGTAACATTAACATTAGAAAAGACATTAGTGCTGACGAGGAGGTCCAGGTGAAGATGATCTGTGATGATGGGGAGATGGTGAGGGAAGTGAGTGCAGGTGTGGAGAACAGGAGGATTGTGGGAAATGGAGTCCGGGACACACGGGATATATGACAGTACCTCCCCCTCCCGGTAGGTGCGACCTCGCGCCATAGATGTAACAACTGAGAGGGGGTTGGGCGTCCTGGAGACCTCACGCCAGTGCAGGGAGAGGGACGGACATCACCGGAGGTCTCCAGGACAAGTCTCTGAGCCCAGACCGGGTCCGGTGTCAGGGGCCAGGGTCAGGGTCAGGGGTCGTGGGCGGCCATGGCGGGTCAGGGGTTGACGGCGGCCATGGACTTAATAACAACATTTGTATTCTGCCTTTCAGCTGATAAAAATACTTTGTTTTTTAGTCCCTTCCAGAAAACACCATTACATCACAATGTAACATAACATGTCTTTATTTTACATGTCATTTAAATTAAATATCATTGGCATCATGCAGATAACTATTTTTGAATTAGGTGACCAGATTTCTGAAATGAAAACTGGGGACATTTCCTATTTTAGGTGAACAAAAATCTCATTTGTTACTATCTATTTAAAAAACAGGGACAATACATTTTTTAATGTTTTTGTTTTTAATTGTTGTGGGTTCCTTATAGGCTATTATTACATGAATAATTATGATTTAGTTTTATTATTAGGAATTTTTGCTCTGGTTTAAATACAACCAAAAAAACTTTTACACGATTAATAGTAACCACTGTGAAAGCAGTTCTAAACAATACTGTTATAGCCTAACATTCGTGTGACTTTACAAAAACATATTACATTTCAAAAATAAAACATAAATAGGCCTATAAGAAGATAAATATTTAACAAATATGTTTTAACATTATTGAATTTAATATTTTAATTTTCACATGCTGTTTTTAGCTACTGTACAGAAATTAGGCTACAACTGTTTTAACTTTTAACTAATTTTAACTATTATTTTGCATTTTAGAATTATTTTAAGCACAAAGTATGTGTATTATTTTATTTTATTTTTTATTTATTCATATCTGAGTGTACCTTCACCATGTAGTTAAGAGGAAATTGACTGCAGAACTTTTTTGGACGTTTAAAATTGTGCAAAACAATCTCGCACCCTGTTGAGGCCCTGTTATAAAACATACAAACAGTTTGAATAGTTAGTATGTTGCTAACCTTGAAACTGATAACGATGTTTATTTTGATAATTGACGATAATGGCGCTTTGCTCAGGTCCAGATCCAGATTACGTTCCTCATGAAGTAGCGGCGCGTACACGCGCGACCAAGTGTAGCTGCATAGCCCCCTCTGTTGGAGAACATGATCACTACACAATTGCTCCAGCAGGCTGCTGTATGCTCGTCGGAACAGACTGAAGAAAATGCGGGACATTTTCTCAATATGCGACGTGCGGAACAAAGAGTTAAATTGCTGTGCGGTACAATGCAAAGCGGGACGGGTGGTCACCCTAATCAGGGTAGATGCCCAGTGGTGGCGGTAACCCCCTGCCTTAGGTTGTCCCCTGTCTGGCCAAAGAGGATCTTACCCGTCATTGAGAAATCACCTCATGCACACTGGTTACCGCTCTTTCCCATCATGAAATCTCTGACAGTTTTCTTCAACAGTATCAGGTGTTTTCTGGAACTTAGGAAAGGTGTATTCATGATGATAATGTTCAAACAGGGAGACAGGATAATAACAGCAATATTTAATCACTAAAATCCATTAGACATCTTCAAAGCAGCAACATATCAGTGCTGAGATTATACTTAGTGAATTTAGTTCTCACAATCGTCCATTCAGTGTGATGTTCTGCTACATCTGTGACCGGAGCCATCGGCCCTGTATCATGGTGGAGACTAATGATTGGAAAAAAAGTTACTGGTCATTACTAGTCAAAAATGTCACTTCTATCAGTCAAGGTCTGTATTTAAAGACCTCTTTAAATTCATTGAGTTTTACTTTGTCAAATTTAACAACAAATTGCCCTCAAATGGCACTCATTTCTTTTAACATCCCTATATGATTTTCTTTTGGAGCATTGTGCTCTACTATAAATAGCTTTTTACCTCATAAGTTTAGATAGCAGCATTTAGCTGACTTTGAATGAGACAGACAGACTCTTAGGCATTCAGGGCTTATGCATTTTCATAGACTTTAACATAATTTCATTCATCTAACTTTAAACTCTAGCCCAGCTTAACACTTATGTCAAATGACATGCATATTCAAATAAACAATTTTAAAAGGAATTCCATAAGATTTCAATATTATCTTATTTTTATCTATTGTTCTTTTCTTAAGACAAAAACAATAAAGATGTTAAAGATAAAACTGTCTCAGTTCATGATAAAATGTAATTCATTTGACTTAACAAGTGTTCATGAATGGAATTCCATCAGAAATTATATTTTCATAACATTACTCTTATTAATCATTTATTGCTGAATTGGTTGATATCGATGGTTGATAATTCACTCTATACATGGGCTGCTTCACTGCATTATGTGAGAAATCAGTGTTCTGTATAAAAAGAAGCACTTCAGAAGTAGAAATTGCATTTATCAGACACAATGCAGAGAGAAACGCAACAGCAGTCGGTGACAAGCCGGTTACATTGACACTGTCACTCCTCGTGTTCGCTGGATTTCAGGAGAGCCAGGGGAAAACACAGTATTATACACAAACCTGTAGGGTCACTGCAATAATGAATGAGATCTTTGAATGAATTGAGCACAAATCAAATAGCTGCGTTGCTGTTTCCTCTGTGTGTGTGTCTCAGAAATCAGAGCTTGGCAAGAGTAAATCAACTAAAATACTACATCATACACATGTTCTAGTATTTGATATGTTTATTTAAATTATTTATACCTTGTATGATATGATACATGAATTAATGGAATAAGCACAGCAGGATCTCAAACAGCCGCGTTTCGTCACTGTGTGGCTCTCAGAATCCAAACTACAGTGAATGCAGAAAAAAACATGTTGCAAACATAGAGGAATGCATGACTAGTACTGGATAGTTTGTGCTGTTATTAAGCCCAAAGTTCAGTGTTTTGTAAGATTAAAGCTGCCAAAGAAAACACAACTTTAATCTGTCAACATTGCATACATTTGTAAAACATTAAGCCAGCACAACAATATTTTTTGAGAAACAGTCATATGCTGTAGGCTGTTTTGTCGGTCATTGGCTAAATTGTTAATCATGTGAGCATTACTGAAGATTATGGCATTAAAGCATTCGATTTGTAACGTTCTGAACATACAGATACAGCACACACATCTCCAACACGCTTTAGCTAAAGCATTAAGAATGAAGTTCAGAGTAGCAGTTTTTCTGCTTCTGTACAAATGTCAAGTCAAGTCAAGTCAAATTTATTTATATAGCGCTTTTACAATTGGTAATTGTTCAAAGCAGCTTTACATATTAGAAGCACAGAAAAAAGGGAAGTGATTAAAAATAAGCTGTACAAACAAGCGTGGTAATATGTAACATATACAAGATGGTGCTACATTAAGCCAATGTCGGCTGACTCCCAGGGGAGGAAAAAAACCCCTAGGAGAAAAACCCAAAAAAAGTCCTAGGAGGGAAAAAACCTCTTGGAAGATATATATAATATATGTAAATGGATATGGAGATCAAAATCTGAATTATACATTTTTATTATAGAGATTAAAAATGGATTATATATAAATATATGTAAGCGGATACAGGGATTAAAAATCTGAATTATAGATGCAGCCAGAACTGGATCTGTGGGCCCATTGTCTCCTGGGCTACGTTGTAGTCAGGTCCAGACACATGTTCTCCATCTGATCTGGATACGGCCTGAATCCAGCACCCGGCAAACCTCAGGATAAGCAGAGGGACAGATATTAGCGTAGATGCCATTCTTATTCTGATGTACAGGTATATCTAGTGTTATAGGAAATGTTCTCGGTTCCGGCCGACCTAATTATTGCAGCGTAACAATCCTTTAACGGATTTGAAAAATGTTAATGTATTGATAATGTGTTATGTGCATGCAAGAGCAAAGAGATGTGTTTTTAGTCTAGATTTAAACTGACAGAGTGTGTCTGCTTCCCGAATAAAGCCAGGAAGATTGTTCCAGAGTTTAGGTGCTAAATAGGAAAAGGATCTGCCGCCTTCAGTTGATTTTGATATTCTGGGTATTATCAACTGGCCTGAATTCTGAGATCGCAATAAACGTGAAGGACTATAATGCATTAAGAGCTCACTTAGGTACTGGGGAGCTAAACCATTTAGAGCTTTATAAGTAAGTAGCAAGATTTTAAAATCTATACGATGTTTAATAGGGAGCCAATGTAATGTTGACAGAACTGGGCTAATATGGTCATACTTTCTGGTTCTAGTAAGAACTCTAGCTGCCGCATTTTGGACCAACTGTAGTTTGTTTAAAAGCCGAGCAGAACAACCACCCAGTAGAGCGTTACAATAATCTAGTCTTGAGGTCATGAATGCATGAACCAACTGTTCCGCATTTGTCATTGAGAGCATATGTCGTAATTTAGATATATTTTTTAGATGGAAGAAGGCGGTTTTACAGATACTAGAAACATGACTTTCAAATGAAAGATTGGTATCAAAGAGCACACCCAGGTTCCTAACTGAGGACGAAGATTTAATGGAGCACCCGTCAAGTGATAGAGAGTATTCAAGGTTTTTTCGTGAGGAAGTTTTTCGTCCAAAGATTAGGATATCAGTTTTTTCTGAATTTAATAATAAGAAATTTCTTGTCATCCAGTTTTTAATGTCAGCTATGCATTCTGTTAGTTTTGTGAATTTGTAGGTTTTGTCAGGGCGTGAGGAAATATAGAGCTGAGTATCGTCAGCGTAGCAGTGAAAACTAACACCATGCTTCCTAATTATCTCTCCTAAGGGCAGCATGTACAGAGTGAAAAGCAATGGTCCTAGTACTGAGCCTTGTGGTACTCCATATTTAACCTGTGATCGATACAACATCTCTTCATTAACTACTACAGACTAATAATGGTCAGATAAGTACGATTTGAACCATGCCAAAGCAATTCCACTAATGCCAATATAGTTTACAAGTCTTTTTAAAAGAATGTTATGATCGATAGTGTCAAAAGCAGCACTGAGATCTAATAACATTAATAGAGAAATACAGCCACGATCGGATGATAAGAGTAGATCGTTTGTAACTCTAACGAGAGCAGTCTCAGTACTATGGTATGGTCTAAATCCTGACTGGAAATCCTCACAGATTCCATTTCTTTCTAAAAAGGAACACAGTTGTGTTGAAACTGCCTTTTCTAGTATCTTTGACAGAAAAGGTAGATTCGAGATTGGCCTGTAATTTACTAAATCTCTCGGATCTAGTTGAGGTTTTTTAACAAGAGGTTTAATAATAGCCTGCTTAAAGGTTTTTGGCACATATCCTAGTGTTAAAGATGAATTAATTATATCAAGAAGTGGACCTACGACCTCTGGAAGCATTTCTTTCAGTAGTTTAGTCGGCATTGGGTCTAACATACATGTTGTTGATTTTGATGATTTGATAAGTTTAGATAATTCTTCCTCTCCTATAGTGGCAAATGCTTCTAGTTTTACCTCAGGGACACTACAGTGCACTGTCTGAAGCGAAACTGTAGACGGTTGCATGTTTTTAATTTTCTCTCTAATATTATCAATCTTGCAAGTAAAGAAGTTCATAAAGTCATTACTGCTGTGCTCTATGGAAACGTCAGCAGTTGAATCTCTGTTTCTAGTTAATTTAGCCACTGTGTCAAATAAATACCTAGGATTATGTTTGTTTTCTATTAAGAGATTTGAAAAATAAGTAGATCTAGCATTTCTTATAGCTGTTCTGTACTCAATCATTTTTTCTTTCCACGAAAGGCGAAAGACTTCTAGTTTTGTTTTCTTCCAACTACGTTCAGCTTTTCTAACAGCTCGTTTTAGAGCCCGAGTGTGCTCATCATACCACGGCGTTGGATTAGTTTCCTTAATCTTCTTTAGACGTAAAGGAGCGACTGCATCTAATGTGCTGGAAAAGAGAGAGCCAATAGTTTCTGTTGCAGCATCGAGTTCTTCTAAGTTGTCAGGTATACTAAGGCGATGAAACTGTTCGGGGAGATTATTTATAAAGCAATCTTTAGTGGTAGACGTGATGGTTCTACAATATTTATGGCTGGGTGGTGGTTTTGCAGCCTTGGCTAATTGTATTATACACAAGACTAGATAATGATCTGATATATCATCGCTCTGCTGTAGAATTTTAACAGCATCAATATCAATTCCATGCGACAGTATTAGATCTAGGGTATGATTACGACAATGAGTGGGTCCTGACACGTGTTGTCTAAATGCCAATCCAAATGCGTCTTTATTATTATCTACATGGATATTAAAATCACCAACAACAAGGACTTTATCCGCAGCCAGTACTAACTCTGATAGAAAATCAGCAAATTCTTTGATAAAGTCAGTATGGTGCCCTGGTGGCCTGTATACAGTAGCCAGCACAAATGTCAACTTACATAATGTTACATAAAGCACCATCACTTCAAAGGAATTATATTTGAAATTCTTTTGAGTGATTCTGAATATATTACTATAAATTACAGCAACACCTCCCCCTTTGCCTTTCTGTCGAGGATTGTGTCAATAATCATAACCTTGAGGACTAGATTCATTTAAAGTAATGTAATCGTCTGGTTTTAGCCAGGTTTCTGTCAAACACAGCAAGTCTAGTTTATTGTCTGTGATAATTTCATTTACAGTAAGTGCTTTTGAAGAAATAGATCTAATATTCAGTAACCCAAGCTTTATCATTTGTTTATCTGATTTATCTGTGATTTTCATTTTTTGAGCATCAATTAAATTTTTACCCTTAAAAGGTTTTGGAAGTTTTTTGTATTTACTAGTTCGAGGTACAGACACAGTCTCTGTGATAATATCTAGGTGAAAGAGTTTCTATGTGCTGATAATTATCTGAGTTCTGTGACATGAGGCGGCTAGCAGACGGTCGGTTTAGCCAGTTTGTCTGCGTCCTGATCGCAGGACGCGAATTTCTAGATAGAAGAGCAGCACCATCCCGGGAGGGATGAATACCATCTCTTTTCAACAGATCAGGTCTGCCCCAAAAGCTTTTCCAATTGTCTATGAAACCTATATTATTCTGCGCACACCTCTTAGACAGCCAGCCATTGAGTGATGATAACCTGCTAACTATCTCATCACTCCGACGAACAGGAAGAGGGCCAGAACAAATTACTTTTGCTGACATTGAATTTGCGAGTTCACACACCTCTTTAATGTTAATTTTAGTGATCTCCGACTGGCGAAGTCGAACATCATTTGTGCCGACGTGGATAATGCTTTTAGAATATTTACGTTTAGCATTAGCCAGCACTTTTAAATTTGCTTTGATGTCAGGTGCTCTGGCCCCCGGCAAACATGTGACTATGGTGGACTCGCAGTGGATCGATGAATGCCGGGCAGCAACGTCTCCACAGCTTCCCGATCTGGCGAGGACAGATCAGAATAACATACATCGGATAAATCCGCCATTCAATCGACAAGGAAGGTTGGTTTAAAGGAAAAAAGAAAGTAGACGGTAGCTAGCAGGCTAGCGGGCTATGGCTAACACTAGGTGATTACGCTGGTGGATTGCTAGTAATAAATCGTTCCGTTTAGTAATACTATGCAATAGGTTAAGTAATCTAGTGAAAATAAGAAAGTTATATTATGTGAATAGGAATAAAGAGAAGGATTTAGGATAAACTCCATGAAGCTCCGAGCGTAGGTCAGACAGCAGACAGGCAGCAGCGTTGAGCAGAGTTGAACCGTGCTACGCTGTGCTACACCGTGTTCAAATGTCTTGTTTTCGTGAAAGAACCTGCTGCTTCAGAACCAACTTGTCCTTTGAAAACATGCACAGATGTACTGAAGAAACTACAAGATCTGGAAATCAGACTTGCTGAGATAGAGGAACTCAGAAGGGATAAACAAAGTGAGATGACACTCAAAAAAGTAATTGAAAGCAGAAAAATGTGTTTTTTTTCAAAAACATGAAAAAACAAGAATTCAACTAGATTTTTCATTCAGGGAACGACTCTGTGTCCATGAATTTGGCAACTTACGTGTGTTTATCTCAGAAATATTATCCTTATACTAGTTTATCTCAGATATAATAATTTACTTTGCACCTGCATTCACAACTACCTAATAGCCAACAGCTTTGGCTCACTGCCTGTTTTATTATTACTGACCATCTATCAGAATCTGTGTGGCAATGCTGCTCGACTCGCTGGACGCAATATCGTGTTCATAATCGAAGGCGATTCATCTGCGATTATGAACACGATATTGCGTAGCTTGTCCGCGAACTACGGCTCTGTATATTAAGTGCTGCTCCATTTGAAAGCAGGTGATGAACATTTACCGCTAATCACAGAACCGGCTTTACTGATGAGACACGCATGACAATCGCATGCAATTAATCGTGCAGCCCTAATTTAAACGATGCCCAATTGGCACTAAGGGGCCTAAAGTGTACCAAGAAAACATCCCCCACACCATTACACCACCACCACCAGCCTGCACAGTGATAACAAGGCATGATGGATCCATGTTCTCATTCTGTTTACGCCAAATTCTGACTCTACCATCTGAATGTCTTCAACTGTCCAATTTTGGTGAGCTCGTGCAAATTGTAGCCTCTTTTTCCTATTTTTAGTGGAGATGAGGGTACCCCGTGGGGTCTTCTGCTGTTGTAGCCCATCCGCCTCAAGGTTGTGCGTGTTGTGGCTTCACAAATGCTTTGCTGCATACCTCGGTTGTAACGAGTGGTTATTTCAGTCAAAGTTGCTCTTCTATCAGCTTGAATCAGTCGGCCCATATATATATATATATATATATATATATATATATATATATATATATATATATATATATATATATGCACCCACACACCTCAGCAACTGAAAGCAGTTACAGCCCTTGAAAAAAAGTGTCATATGTCTTGAGTGTGTCTGATTATAAGGCATAGCCAAATGAATGCACTGAACTTTGAAATACACTGCAGAATAATGCACAAAGCTATCTCAGATTCATAGTGCTTAAGGGTGATATAAGGGTGATAACAAATATTAGTGCATAGGGGTTGAGTTATAAAAACAGAATATTGATTTACTTTTTAATGTCAGTAAACAGTTTAGGCTTTAGAAATATGCTGCAGTGTAAGTGTAAGTGTACATGTAAATACTGTTTTATTTAATTATTTCACACAATTAATTATCCTTACACAATTTCTATTGTGATTGTTCAACCCCTGAAAGCCATGGCCATTTTCACAATTATAGTTAACCTCTAAATAAATAGGCCCATTAAAAAAATACTTGATTTGTAGTTATACTGTATTTATGTAGCGATTGATCAACACACGCCTCATGAGCAGCGGAACTTTTATTATGACACAGTCGCCGCTTCCGCTTTTCCGGTCATGAGTTTACAGGAGCTGTCCTTGTCGACAGAACCAGCGGCAGATGGTAAACAGTAATTATGTTCCATATATAAGTAACACAATCCACCATAAAACGTGCAAGAAGTAAATAAGGAACTGCTTGAAGCAAGCTAGTGGTTTGCTGGACGCTAGACGCTACTTCCGCATTTGTCCACGGCACTGTTGTCATGTGGTTTCTACGTCAGTAAAGGCGGTAACAAAGGTAACTCACGTCATTGACAGGCGACTGCACTGCCCCGTGTCCGGTTTAGAATGGGAATTTTCTCATGATTTACAAGTAGTTGAAAACATTAGAGATATTGTTAGTAATCAGCTGGACAAAATATATAACACTAGCCTAGTGGTTTTTGGATATTTTACTGCAAAAATTTTACATATTGTACCTTTAACACTAGAACCGCCACGGGGTAAATTTTACCCGCGGCTGTTTTTCAAATGTACATAACAGGTTTTCAATAAAACATTCAAGTCTTCCACTCATTGACTTTTACTGAAATTGTGTAATTTACAATCCCTTGGTGTTAAAAATTGCTTAGATAAAACCAGATCAAAAAACGAAGCATTTATACCTATAAGTGCCGCGCGGGTCAAATTTACCCGCTATATAACGCCTGTATTTCCGCGCTGTCATTTTCGCGTCCCCTTATGTTTAAACATTGTACATTGCTAGGCAACTTCTTCACTCACTGAATTAGCGGTCATCGGTTTCATAAATAAAGTCACAATGGAGTAAAAGTCGGCAATTTATGGATGCCGAAGGGGTAGAAGCCCTAAATGCTGTGAATGAATGAGAGTCTGATGAAATCAGTGACGAGTCCTGGGTCGGCTCAGCATCTGACAGCGATCCAGAGACCTGAGAAAAATTAGACTGAGTCTGTTCTTCAGGACAGGATTGCTAATAGTTACAGAGAGACAGAATCAATAAACTTTGGATATAAATAATTAAGGTGAAGCTGCGCGCTTGAATTTGTCATCGCATCATACATCCTATGCAGTGTGGTGAATTATTATTGTTCATTATTGTCTATAGGCTATTTTAGCAATTTAAATAACATGGGTTATCTTAATATATGATTAATTATAATATTACACCACCCAAATATGTATTTACTTCCTTCTAATTCTCGTTGTCAGTGCAGACTTGTTTAACTTGACCGTTATGAAAAGTGATTAATGTAGCCTGCATAAAAAAAGCCTTGAACATAAAACAACAGGACAAAAATATAGTTGATGACAAAACATAATCATTTCATGACTCTAGACACTTCTTTGTGAAGACAGTGACATAATACAGTGAAATAATATGTTATTTAGCTATATAAAAACGGGTCTAATGTATGTGGGTAAAATTTACCCGCATGGCGGTTTTAGGTATACAGCGACCCCCGGCGGTTCTAGTGTTAAAAAACACTTCACAATATATTTCACATTAAAACTGCAATTTACAAACCTTTATGCTGGTTTTGTGCATTTGAGCTAGAGTGCCTCAGCAGTAGGTGGTGCTAAAGCTCCATGGTCCAATATGGTGTCCGATGTGTCGGTCATTGAAATTGTTAATTTCGCATTAACAAGTAAATGACGTGTTAACACGTAAATGACGCGTTAAGGCATAATTACGTGTTTACACATCAGTTTCACACGTTTTGGCCCTTTTGGCCTTCCATAACACACGACTATAGATCCACAAGGTTGCCATGATGTTGCAGTTACTTACTGGCAACGTCACAAAGTTACGTTTTGGCTACGTATAGGCACCTTTCACTTTTCCGGTTGCCACAGCGTTGACTGGTTACCAACACACAACTGTAGATCTACGAGGTCGCCATGACATTGCCACGATGTCGCAGTTACTTACTGGCAACGTCACAAAGTTACGTTGTGGCGACGTATAGGCACCTTTCACTTTTCCGGTTGCCACAACGTAACTAGTTACGTCGCCATGACGAAACTTTGGTCCATCTTTCTATGTCCTGTTTCAAGTTATCTAGTATCACAAAAAAATTAAATTTAACTAAATCCTTTGGATTCTTGGGGACGACCACACCGAGGTATTTTATCATGTCCAAAGCCAGTTTAAAAGGCAGACTCTGCATGAAAACTGGATCTATTTTATTGCTGATGGGCATGAACTCGCTTTTTTTGCCAGTTAACAGAATAACCTGAAAAGGTGCTAAATGAATTTAATAAATCCAACAGAGGGGGAACAGAGCGTACAAAAGAACGTCATCGGCATAAAGAGATATAACATGATCTACCTGGCCTATGCTTAAAGGTGGAATCTGCGGATGGTGTCTAATAGCAATTGCCAAAGGTTCTATGGCGATGGCAAACAACAGGGGTGAAAGTGGACACCCCTGTCGTGTGCCCCTGTGCAATTCAAATTGTGGCGATCTGTCAATATTTGTTAAAACAGATGCGCATGGATGGTGGTACAACATACTGACCCAAGAAGAAAACTTATCTCCTAAATTAAATTCTCTAATAGTGGTTAAAATGTAATTCCATTCAACTTGATCAAAAGCTTTCTCAGCATCTAATGCAATAATAGCCAATTTAAAGTGAGTTTTTTTGCTTAGAGTAAATTATATTTAAAAAACGTCTGACATTGAAAAAAGAAAATCTATTAGGGACAAAGCCGACTTGGTCAGCGGGAATGATAGTTGAAATACATTTGTTTAATCTAGTTGCCAAAATTTGGGTGAACACTTTTAAATCAGTATTGAGAAGAGCAATTGGACGAAAAGAAGACACGTTGGTCTCATCCTTGCCTTTCTTAAGAAGTAAAGAAATATTGGCAAAGTAAAGAGAAGGAGGTAATTTCTGCTCACAAAAAGAATGATTGAATATCCGTAACATAAGGGGTGCTATTCTACCTGCATACCTCTTATAAAATTCAATACAAAAGCCATCAGGGCCAGGAGCCTTCCAGTTAGGGAAAGCATGAAATGTATCCAGTATCTCTTGAATAATAATGTCGGCATTTAGCATTTCCAGATCAGCTTCACTTAAGTTTGGAAGGGGAAGTGAATGAAGGAAGTCTTCAATTGTCTCTGATGATACAGAAGTCTTGGATTCATACAAATCTGCATAGAATTCCATAAAGCGATTATTAATGTCCTTTGGATTACACAATATTGTACCATCTTTGTCAGCCATACTATGAATTGATCTACTAGCATAGGAACCTCTCAATTGCCGCGCTAATAGTTTATCTGGTTTATCCCCTATCTCGAAATGTTACTGCTTAATTTTTAGCAACATCTCATTCACCTGATCTGAAGTAATCTTATTATATTCATATTTAAGCGACATAATATCATTTAAAACATCTGAGTCTGCAGTATCCCTGTATAATTTTTCCAATTTGGTATTTCCGCTAAACGTTTATGTCTGAGTTTCTTTGCAGCTGACTCATAGGAAATTATATGTCCCCTCATCACTACTTTAAAAGTTTCCCATAACTCTGAGTCGGAAACATCACCTTTGTCATTGATCTCAATAAACTTAGCGGTGGGATGGTGTAGCCTCCATATATCAACAATGTCCAGTGACTCAGCAAGATGTTTAATGACTGACATAGCGTTAAAAGATGGATCTGAGCGAACAGGAAATTTGCCCAAGACGGGGTCCAACATGCAATTGAAGTCGCCACCAACTATAAAGTGAGTATCGGTAAGAGAAGGTAGAAGATTAAATACCTTACGAAAAAAAGCAGGATCGTCGTAGTTAGGGCCATAAAGATTTAAAAAAAGTAAAATGTTTAGAGGCGATTAAGGTGACAAGAATATAACGACCGTTAGGATCTGTTAACGTAGAAATATGTTTGAACAGAACAAAATTACGCAGTAATATTGCAACCCCTTCTGGCCCTACATGAAAAAGTAGATTGAAATACATGGGAAATCCAATTACATTTTAGGCCATGTCCACACTAATACGTTTTCGTTTAAAAACTTATATTTTTCTCTCCGTTTTGGCCTTCCGTCCACACTGAGACTGCGTTTTAAGACAACGAAAACATAGCTTTTGGAAAACGCTCTCCAAAGCGGATACATTTGAAAACACCGTCTTCGCGTCGTAGTGTGGACTGTGAAAACGGAGGCTTTTGAATACGGTGACGCATTTTTAGTCATGTGATGCAGTCATATGACCAATTCAGCCAAGACACGTCTCCCAGTCTACATTCTCGCTTGCTTTGGCCTCTTTATACTCCTGTGTTACTCACAGCAACAACTCCACCACACTGTCGGTCCATTTAAAAAACTTAGTGCCTTTCCTCGACATTGCCTCAAAGTTTCACAGAGCCGGAAAGTAAATAAACGCATAGCGGGAATGACGCAGGTCGAAGCTTTACTCATGCGCAGTAGGGGGATGTAAGCGTTTTCATATGTTTCAGTGTGGATGAGCAACTTTTGGAAAATGTTTGAAAATGATAGTGTGGACGCGGAGCGTTTTAGACGAAAACTCAGTTTTCAAATATATCCGGATTAGTGTAGACGTAGCCTTAGGCGCTTCTGTTCACCATGCTTAATGTGCGTCTCCTGTAGGAAAATGATGTCAGCTGAAATGGAGCGTAAATACGAGAACACTTTAGCTCGCTTCACCTGACTATTCAAGCCGCACACATTCCAGCTAGCTAAAGTAATATCGCCTCCTTGTGGTGAAGTTATTGTATGTGCCATTTTACAAAATATATCAATTTAGCTGCAGAATCGCACAGATAAAATGAAGGATGAACAATAATAAACAATAAACACAAACTACGTCCTCCCACCCCATCCAAGCCGCTTCCCCGAACCAAGCGGCGTAAAAAACCCATATTATACTGTGGAGCTGAAAAGTAACAAAGTGTAGCAGTACTACAAAATTACAAAACCAATAAAACAAAGCAAAAAATAGGAAAATACCTGAGAATGAACTGCACCTCAAATCCCTGTTACATATGAAGAAAAATACAAGTTAGTCATCAAATCAATAAACACTAAGAATGCCCTGTCACGTATTGTGCTCTTAACATAACGTTAGATGAAAGAAAAATATACAGATCAAACTGATCTGCACCAGCTATGATATAGTACTCATGAAGGCCCCGCAGACGATATGACCAAACACATAAAAGTCAAAAGACTTGCCAAACAGTCTGACTGCTAAAAACATTTATGCAGACTGTGCAGAGTTGTCCTTGACTGTGATAGAGTCAGCAAAGGCTTGAGCTTTCTCGGCTGAGTCAAAAACATGTTTAGTTGAGTTGTGAGTCACGAGAAGGCGAGCAGGAAAGAGCAACCCATGACGCTGTTATAAAATTATTTGTCAGAGTATTGTCACTTAATGACATTTTAATGACAAGTTCAATTTGTACCACTGTACTTGAGCTCATGACAGCCAATGTCAAAACCAAACACATGACAGTTTAATGTAATGTAAACCCATAAAGCTAAATGATGTCAAATTGTCATGACAAAGACACTGACAGGTTATGTATTGATTTATGTCAAGTTGTCATAACTCGGACATCTCAAACAATGTCCTCTTTGCATTAAAAATGACATAATTGAGCGAATGACATTTAATGACAGTTGTCATAAACATTCATAAACCCTCCTTCATATTCATGACACGTGTCGTGTCATGTCATGATTATGAAGGTGTCATGTCAGTCTTATGCACACCCCTTCAAGTAAAGTGTTACCATTTTTTTCTGCTGTAACAAACTAGTACAAATGACTGAATCTATCATTTTCTTGTCTGATTTTGATTCTAATGATGTTATACTTGATTGCACTGTTTTACTGCTTTGTCTTCTGAGTAAATTTCATCTTTACAAAGCCAGAATTATCCACTGTAAACCCAATTTTAGTTTTTACTTAATTTAAGAAAATGTCAAAACATTTAAAATCAAAGGTGTCGGAAATGTTTAACATCCTTGAATTTGTTGTAAAGAACCTTTAAATTTATAATTTAATTTACATTCACGAAATGTAATACTGTGTTGATTTAATTATTATACTCTTTTGTGATGTCCGTATGCCCCCTATTTTATTGCATTTTTTCTATATGTATACTTAATGTACAATTCAAAAAGAAAATTGTGTTTCATTTTAGATGGACACATGAATGAACTTGTACAACCTTTTTAACATGTTTGTTTGTATCTTATTTGTACCTTTTTATTTTAATACAAAGATTATCTGGTAAAACAGTTAGATTTCTATGCACTTTTGTGATTTTAGACATTGCTGTGGGAACAGGACTTTTATTTTGGAGTGACGACATGACGTCATAAGACTGCGCCGAACTCCTACATTTGCTGTGATTCTGCTGAATAAAGGTTTGTTTTAAGAATTTGATCTGTCTAAATCTATAGAAACAGTTCAATGAATTATATATTTGTTTTTTTAACAAGCGATGTGAAATGAGTTAATTTACTATTTAATGTATTTATCTAACTGTAATGGAGGATATTTGTGTGAGTAAAACTCATCCACTGATGAGAAACAGTAAGTTAAACCTTGCGTCTTATTTCTCTCTATATATATCATAAATCAGTTTATCCTGAACACTACACGAGTTCAGTCTCTAGCGAGTAATGATGGAGAAACCGAACTTTTCAACTCCGAGTCAATTGAATCAAACACTTTGAGAAATGATTCAGTGAATCACGACGCGTGCTACTCAAACAGTGAACATAAACGAGAACAAACACTAACAAACTAATCATGTTTTCTTCAAAGAGTAATCATTTAAATATTATCTATAATTCATTAAAATACCAAGTGTAGATCATACATGCCTACATATAAAGTGTTGTTTATCATAGTGTTAGCTTTCAGTGTTTTTGTTTAAACCATTAACTCTGTTAATTCTCTTCTTAAAGATGGCGTTCATTAAAGAGGAAGAGAGTGAAGACATAAAGATGGAGTTTATTAAAGATGAGACCGAAGACATGAAGATTGAAGAAACATTCAGTGTGAAACATGAAGATATTGAGGAACAAACAGGTTGGTTTTATCCGCATCTGAAAAATGCGCAATCAGACGTGACGTCACTGAAGGGAACAAGATCAATATAAACTATAGGAAAACAATGGATCGCAATAACAGTTCGGACGCTGAGGAAATTGTAAATGCTTATTTATACTCGTATAACTAATCACAGCCATACAATTAGCCTGCTATGGGGTCAAGAGAGCAGGGACAGGCCAGAATTAGACAGAATAACGGTCAAAAGAGACAAATTGAGCTGTTGTGTGAGGAGAAGCAGTGGAGAACAGGACAGAGACCGGTGTTAGCTTATCGATATAACGTTAGGTAACGACATGTGCTCAGATCACAATATTGTACAGATTATTATCATGAATCAGGCAATAGCAAAGCTATTGGTCATCTAGGAGTAGGCCTAATTGATTACTAATAACAGAAACGAATAAACTTTGATCAAGCGTATGTCACGCGCGTTAATATCCATCCACACTAACGTTACGTGATATAGCCGTTTCTCATCACGACTGATTTGGTAGTTAGCAAATGTAATAATCAAACACAAAACTTAAAATGTGCACCGTAAGTCTTCATCGAACATTTTTAAACCCTGCAGTACCTTTTTATATGGTGTTTTGTACAAGGTTATATATTCATCTCGAAAAAAATGTTAAACCAATATGCACTTTAAACTCAATATCTTCTGAATAGAGAACAATGGAAAAGTAAAGAAGTTTCTCTGTTCATGCTCAAAAGTGCTGTACTATCATTTTAACATACTATAGCATGGCAGTAATTGAACATTAAAGTAAAAGTTCACCCAAAAATGAAAATTATCCCATGATTAACTCACCCTCAAGCCTTCTTAGGTGTATGATATTCTTATTTCAGACGAATACAATAAGAGGAATTTGATTTGTGGCTTCTTGCTTGAAGCTTGCTCTCTGGTTGACCACTGCCGTGTGTGTATTATGTGTCCTGTAGCAAAGTGCGGCAAAAACTCCATGACGTTAAAGGGATAGATGTGAATTTGTTTCTTCAGTCGAATGCAAATTATGGTTTTTAACTGCAACCGCTGCAGTCTGTCAGTCAAATAATAGCAGTGGATGGGAACTTCTACTGTAACAGTAAATAAAACTTGCTTAGACAAATCCAAATTAAACCCTGCGGCTCGTGACGACACATTAATGTCCTAAGACACGAAATGATCGATTTGTGAGAGAAACCGAACAGTATTTATATCATTTTTTACCATTTTTCTGTTCATGCTCAAAAGTGCTGTACTATAATTTTAACATACTTTAACATAGCAGTAATTAAACAATTAAGTAAAAGTTCACCCAAAAATGAAAATTATCCCATGATTAACTCATCCTCAAGCCTTCTTAGGTGTATATGACATTCTTCTTTCAGACGAATACAATTATTGACCTTATTCTGAATAAGACAATATTATGATTAAGGTGTTTACATGAGTTGCTTTTAGAATATTCCTTTCATGTTCCCGTTTTACATGTTATAGAACATAGATCGATTAACATCACATGTTCTCTACAGAATTTCACATATCACCGCACGGTTCATCTTCACTATGGGACCATATACAGTTTTGGGTGTTTCATTTTTAATTTTACGAAAATGGATACAGAGCCCCGCATATGAATGCAAGAAAAAATAAATAAATTGTACACATAATTTACTAATTCATTCACTTGATCATGTGCATGATTTATAAATCGAGGGAACAAATTAGTAAACCATAAGCACAATTTAGTAAATGGAGGGAATGAATTAGTGAATCTTTCGCACGATTTAGCCTACAATTTATTTTCCCTCTCATGTGTGGGGCTCTGTAAATAGACGATGGTGGATACAAATTCTCCAGGAACAGGCCTCCTATGCACTTTAATTTGGCAACATTTCATTCATGCCACCTTTACAAACTCTGAGGTACTAGATGAGAGATGAGGTGAGAGGAATTTGATTTGTGGCTTCTTGCTTGAAGCTTGCTCTCTGGTTGACCACTGCCTTGTGTGTATTATGTGTCCTGTAGCAAAGTGCGGCAAAAACTCCCACATGACGTTAAAGGGATAGTTCACCCAAAAATGAAAATTTGATGTTTATCTGCTTACCCCCAGTGCATCCAAGATGTATGTGAATTTGTTTCTTCAGTCGAACACAAATTATGGATTTTAACTGCAACCGCTGCAGTCTGTCAGTCAAATAATAGCAGTGGATGGGAACTTCTACTGTAACAGTAAATAAAACTTGCTTAGACAAATCCAAATTAAACCCTGCGGCTCGTGACGACACATTAATGTCCTAAGACACGAAACGATCAGTTTGTGAGAGAAACCGAACAGTATTTATATCATTTTTTACCATTTTTCTGTTCATGCTCAAAAGTTCCTCCCTGTGGAAAGTATTAACAGGATTTAAAAAATGAAATAACCAACATGGGAAAATTACATTCAGAATTTTGGTTTTGATTACTTTTTACGGTAAATCGTCCAGCCCTACATGAGTGCCGCGTTTTTAAGATGGCGTGTCAAGTTAAAAGAATTTCAACTTTTACATGCAGCGCCACTCATCAATGTCAGTTCCAAAACAGTGGACCAATCAGAAGAACTGGATCAGTTCGCTGCTCTCAAGCAGCTCTGTTCTACATGCCTTTTCCTTCTGCAGCTGCAGTTGGAAAATAAAAGAGCATAATCTCTAATGAGCATGATGATTATGATGATGATTATTGTTTATTTCGAGCAATAGTAACATAACAAAGCAATAGAAGCATTTGATTATACAAGGTAAGTTCACCTTACATAAACAACATAATCAATTGCTCGAAACAGAGTGGGAAGAAGTCAAACTTATTTAAACCCACCCCGGTCTGTTACAAATTAATAGAAATACAAAAACAAAAGTAGATGCTTCCTTAATTATTAATGTTATCATATCTCTCATGTAGGGCTGGGCGATATATCGCATGAGATTGTCACGCGCATTTTCGTCTGTAAAGCCGGTTCCCTGATTGCCGCTAAATCGCCATCACCTGCTTTCAAATGAAGCGGCATTTAATAGACAGAGCCGTAGTTCACTGATAAGCCACGCAATATCGCGTTCAATATCGATATGAATCACCGTCGATATTGAACGCGATATTGCGTGACTTATCAGTGAACTACGGCTCTGTCTATTAAATGGCACTTCATTTGAAAGCAGGTGATGGAGATTTAGCGGCAATCAGGGAACCGGCTTTACTGACGAAATGCGCGTGACAAAAGCATTCGATATATCGCACAGCCCTACTCTCATGTATTTATACACATATGGAGAAGAAAAACAAAAACAAAAAAAACATATCTCAATACACTCATATATTACCACAGGTAACAATTATAGTAATACCAACAATGGTAACCACAATACCAACAAGGTAAGACACACAGCCAATAAATACATTAACAGACAATTAAGCCCCGCCGTCCTTGTACTGTGAAAAAACCTTCTGTTTATATAGAGTTTTAAACTGACGAATGCTTTGACATTGTTTGTATTCGAGCCCCAGACCATTCCATAATTTAACCCCACATACAGACACACAAAAACTCCTCCTGGTAGTTCTGACCATTGGTATTAAAAAGTTCCCATAGCCCCTCGTACTGTACAGCCGCTGTCTATGCGTGAATAACTTTTGTATGTTAACAGGTAATAGATTATGAAATGCTTTAAATAAAAATTGTGCGGTGTTAAATTTCCCAAGATCCTGTATTTTTAATAACTTTGTTTTGAGAAAAAGTGGATTTGTGTGTTCAATATATTCAGCTTTGTGCACTGTACGTATAGCCCTTTTTTGTAAAATAAAGAGTGACTGTATTGAATTATTATAATTGTTCCCACATATTTCAACACAGTAGCTTAAGTATGGTAAGATCAGGGAACAATACAGGGTATGGAGTGCAGTATAATCAAGAACATATTTAGCTTTATTTATTATTGCAAGGCATTTGGAGACTTTGTTTTTTATGTGTCTGATGTGAGTTTTCTATTGTGACACCTAAAAATTTTATTTCAGACATGTTCAATTTGTATCCCATCTATCTCAATGGGCTTTTTCGAGTTATTTTTATAATTACCATTTTTTAATATTCCTTAGTTCAGTATTTACAACATTAACAAGCTTATCATAACAGTCATCACAATAGAAAATATTAGTATCATCTGCAAACAAAACACACTTAAGTAATTGTGAAACATTAAATATATCATTGATGTACAAGTTGAATAATTTTGGGCCCAATACCGACCCCTGAGGAACACCACAAGAAATTGCACAACAGTTAGATGAGAACTCACCCATCTGCACATACTGTATTCTGTCACTTAAATGGCTTTTTACCCATTTTCCAGCCACCCCACCTATCCCATACCTTTCTAACTTCTTGAGTAGTATAGTGTGATTAATAGTGTCAAAGGCGTTTTTCAGAACAATGAATATTCCAATAGTAATTTTTTTTATTATCCAGTGCATTTGATATTTCCTCTATTGCATCAATTATAGCCATTGATGAAGATCGTTTGCTTCTGAATCCATATTGACTTTCGTTAATCAGTTTATAATTTTCAACAAATTTTTCTAATCGAACATTAAAATTTTTTTCAAGAATTTTTGAAAATTGAGGAAGCTGTGAAATCGGTCTGTAATTAGTAAAGTTATGTTTATTTCCATTTTTAAATATTGGTATAACTTTTGCAATTTTCATTTTCTTGGTAACACAGCCATTTTGAAGTGACAGATTACAGATGTGCGTTAGAGGTGCTTTAATATTATTTATAACTTTTTTAATAGTGCCATATTGATGGAGTGACAGTCCATAGAATATTTATTTTCAGACTTTTGAACAATATCCATTACTTCTTTCTCACTAACTGGTGAAAGAAAGATAGAATTAGGATTTTTTTTCAGTTTTTCCAATATTATGCTCTATATGTTCATCTGGGATTCTTTCTGCCAAATCAGGACCAATATTTATAAAAATGTATTGAAGCTATTAACTACTTTATCCATATTTTGATACTCATCATTTGAATCAACAAAATATTCTGGGTATGTTTTTTGTTTTAAACCTTTTTTGAGAATGCCATTTAATAAATCCCATGTTCCTTTTATATTGGTTTTATTCTCAGTTAATAATTTCTTATAATATAATATTTTGGCTAATCTTATTACATCAGTTAATTTGTTTATGTACAATTTATATCTAATCTCAGCTTCTTTAGTTTTCAATTTAATGAACGATTTATAAAGATTATTTTTCTTTTTACATGAATTTTGTACACCTTTAGTCATCCAGGGACATTTTGAATATTTCTTCTGTTTGCTATAAACTGAAATGGGGCAGTGCTTATCATATAATGATGTGAATATTTCTAAAAAGTTATTGTAAGCTCTGTCTGTATCGATTGCTCCATAAATGGAGCTCCAGTTTTGCACTCCCAGGTCATCATTAAATGCATTAATTGCTTCTTGAGTTTGTAATCTTTTGCAAGTCACATTACAGATTTCACTAGTTTTAGAAACATTACAGTCATATATGGAAAAAACAGGTAAGTGGTCTGTAATATCACAAAGAAGCAGCCCGTTTATGTTATTTGTCAAATTATTTGTAAAAATTTTATTAATTAAGGTTGCACTGTGTGATGTGATTCTACTAGGTTTTGTAATTGTTGGGAATAAAGATATAGAGTACATTCTTTCAATGAATTCATCAGTCAATTTATGTTTGTTTGGATTTAAAAGGTCAATATTAAAGTCCCCACAGATGAATATAGGTTTATTGTTAACAGCTGAAAACAGTTTCTCCAACTCTTCATTGAAAATATCAACACTTGATCCAGGTGATCTATAAACACAACTCATAATAATGTTTTTTTCTTTCCATTATTGATCTCTATTGTTAAGCATTCCATTACATTATCAAATGCTGTTGACATATTGATCAGAACAGAATGTTTTATAGTTTTGTGCACATAGAGCGCAACCCTGCCTCCTATTTTATTTTGTCTGTTTACGTAATGGAGATCATAATCATCTATTTCAAAGTCGATTCCTTTCTCTTGATTGAACCAGGTTTCAGATATAGCTATAACACTGAAAGGATAAACGAAATTTTTTGCATTGAAATTCTTATACATACTTCTGCTGTTAAAATGGGTAATAGACAATTTGTCCTTGGTAATGCAATTATTGCTATACTGTTCATTTGTATAGTAATTGCACTTATTATTTATGTACGAAAGAAAATTGTTGTCGGGATCAATATCAGTCTCTACATCATGCATATTGTACTCGTGTTCAATTGCATCTAAGTCCAGTTGTTGGAGATCTGTCTCTGTATAATTTTCCTTTTGGCTAACTGTATGTAGCTCAGTGTTAATTCTAATAGTATAAGTCAGATGTTACCTTATTTGTTTCCAGATGGCTGATGTACATTATGATTACTGATACTTGTCCAACTCCTATATTCCTTACTGTGAGAATTTTCGCCTCCTCAGGAGACCCATTTAACTTGATGAAGATTTTGCAATTTGTTACCCATGTATGTTGGATTTTTCGTTGTTTCTTGAGGTATCTTGCTTTCCTTGCTATTTCAGCATTCTTTTTTATTAAATGTTCATTTATATATATATATATATATTCGTCCCTTTGAGTTTGCGGCCTTGTTTTTAGCAATGCCGTCTTGTTTTCCCTGTTAACAAATCTCAGAATAACTGCTGATCTGTCGTTATTGATCCTTTTGGGTAAAGGGTGGCATGCTTCAATGCAATCCAGGTCCAGCTCTACTCCTTTGCTCTGCAGAAAGGCTGCCACTTGTTGCTCCACTGAGCGTACCTCCTCCTCCCCTGGGTCATTAACGTTGACCGCAGATACCGCGCGTGCGTACGAGCGTGGTTTGATGGGAATATCGGTGATGAGCAAATCATTCACCCGGGAGTACTGCTCCAGATCGTCCACCCTCCGTTCATGCTCCGCCATCCGTTTATCCTTTTCAATGTTTTGAAGGAGCAGCTGCTAACCTCCTCCAATAACTCAACAAGCCGATTCTGCTGCGTCTTCACAGTAGTCATCCAGCATTCTAGTTTTTAATCCAACATTCCTCTCGCGCTAGTTACTCACGCTTGCTACAACCAGTAACCGGAAGCTGACAGGACAGGCAGACAGGCTACAACCAGTAACCCAGGAAACTCGAGCAGATCTCTCGCGCCGTTGTATCAACGTCCCTTTGCACATGGACGACGGACACAGTGAGTGCATGCAATGTCTGGGCAAGTCCCACACAGAAGCCACGCTCATTGAAATGACCTGCTCTTATTGCAAGAGCATGAGTGTAGCCTCCTTGTGCTCGCGGACAGCGTTCTTTTCAGAATGCGACTCTGTCCCTCACGCCCTCACATTTTTCATCCTCCCAGGAGACCTCTCAAACCCATCCTCGACCTCAGATATTAAAATCAGGCCCTGATGGCCATGCAGTTTCACTGCGTGATTGAAAAAGGCTTCAGTAATTAGAGAAAAAGAAGTTTCTCCCTGTAGCGTCTTGTTTTAGAAAGACAAATGATGCAGTTCTCATTCCATATCTAAGGGAACCGAGGTTACATTAGTAACCTAGTACTTTCATTATGTAGTTACTCTGGTTTTACTTCAAAAACCATAGTAAAACAATGGTTATTTTGTAGTTACTATGGTTTTACTATAAAAAGGTCTCGGTTATGTATATAACCTTAGTTCCCTAAATAGGGAACGAGACGCTGCGTAAATCGCTATGGGAACGCCTCTGCGTGATGTCGTCGTGAAGCACGTATGCAATCTGTCCAATCAGGAGACGGAACGTCATAGGCGGGTGACGTCACTGACCCAGGAACCATAAAGCCAGCCCAAAAACACTGTCATTCAGCTTCTCAAGTCTGAAGCAAGTCGCTCTTGGGCATGCAGGGAGTATGGCAAGGTTACACAGTGTCTCGTTCCCTATTCAGGATGTCTGCTCCCACATTCAGGTACCCCGGGATGTAAACTGCTGTGAGGGATAGCAGTTTCCCTTGGGACCACAGAAGAATCTGATTCGCCAGTTTGTAAAGCGGGGCGTGATCTCAGACCCTCCTGGTGATTTATATACGAGACTACTGATGTGTTGTCTGTTCTGACTAACACATGTTTGAGATACTTCCTCCCAGACCTCAGAGACAAAGTTAGAAATACCACCATCATTTCTAGACAATTTATGTGCCAAGTGAGATGATGGTCCTGCCACAGACCCCGTGTCGAGCGACCACTCATGATCACCCCCAACCCATGAGGGATGCATCTGTCGTTAGCGTGACGCGGCGACTGACAGCCCCCAGCACAGGTCCCTGGGATAGAAACCAAGGTTGCTTCCATATGTCTAGTGCACGTAAGCATCGCCGCGTGACTCTGATCGTACTAAACGGATTCCCCCTCGGTGAGAACCCCTTGGTTTTGAGCCACCACTGCAGTGGTCTCATGTACAGCAGGCCGCAAGGTATAACGTTGGACGCTGCTGACATCAGACCTAACAGTCTCTGGAACTGTTTTACACTGAGTGACTGGCCTTGCCTTATGTCCGAGACAGTATTGAGGATTGATGATATTCGAGCCGGAGATAAACTGACTTTCACCGAATAAACCGAATCCCATACCACGCCAAGATAAGTGGTTCTCTGTGCAGGAGAAAGCACACTTTACTTTGCGTTTAGTCTCAACCCCAACTTTTCCATATGAGTTAGAACAACACCTCGATGTTGAACCGCCATCTGCTCTGATTGAGCGAGAATCAACCAATCGTCTATGTAGTTGAGAATGTGGATGCCCTGAATGCGCAAGGGCGTCAGCGCCGCATCTACACACTTGGTAAAAGTTTGGGGTGACAAGGCTAGGCCGAAGGGGAGAACCGGGGGAGAACATTTTACCTCGATTACGATTAATGAACGATTTTTTTTTATTTTTTTTGCCCTCATAGTTCACTGACAAGGTTTGTACTGTAAATAGCCTATGATTGACTATTAAGGTGGGATTTTTTTTTTCCTGTTGAAAGAGTGATCTGACATCATAGCTCACTATCAGCAGTTATTTTATCTATGGTTTGTAACATTTCTTACAGGTTTCTGCTCATTGTAAATCAGATAAAGATAAATTACCACAGTACCAGTAGTGATTGCGTGTGTGAATTAGTCATACCGTCTCTCTATTAATTGTGAAGCTGTGGGTTGTAAATAGTTCCTTCAAAAGTAGAAAAAAAATAGATGCTATAACTTTTGAGTTTCTAAGCTATTTTAGTGATAAATCACAGGACAGCGCTGACAAGTTTTTGCGTTCCTCTGTGTGTGCGCGATCTTCACTTTTTGCGCAGCTGTTTGTGTGAGTGTTCGTGCCACATGCAGCTGCGTGAGCGCGGCATAGATATATGTATATATCTATGCAAGCGCGGTAGCTCGATATAATAATACACATCCGATCGTCTAATCGCTTGAATGTCCAAACCATAAAACAAATACATCTGACAAAGTTTAGTCAAGACGCAAGGCTCACCGCTTGCGCGCCATCACTATGTGTTGAACCGGCGTTCACCTCCGTGTTTTGCTTTTATGCCACTGACTGGACTGGGCGGAGTCACGTGGCTACACACGCAGTTATGTTTTTAAGGGGGAAGTATTAACAGGATTAAAAAAACGAAATAACCGTCACAGGAAAATTACGTCGGTTAGAGGTTCTGAATTTCGGTTTCGATTACTTTTCGATTAATCGTCCAGCCCTACTTGCTACTGTTCGATTCAATTGTCGTAGATCTAAAATCGGATGTAATCCTCCATCTTTCTTTGGCACAATGAAGTAACGGCTGTAAAAGCCTGACTCCCTGCTGGGAGGAGGGACCCTCTCTATAGCCTCCTTTCGCAAGAGCGTCTGAACCTCTTGTGCCAGCACCAGAGCCTGCTCGGGGTCTACCACTGTGGCTAGAACCCCGTTGAATCGGGGTGGGCATGTTCTGGAACTGAATCGCATACCCCTTTTCTATAGGTCGCAGGACCCACTGAGATACTTTTGACAGATTTTTCCACTCTGACAAAAAATCTACTAAGGGCACCGTATGATGAGGTGAACACTGTTTGTCTCCGGAGGGGACCACCCTCAGGATCCTGACCGCCCCTCTGACGTCAGGATCTCTTAGACGAAGCCCTCTTGGCAGGAATGACGGCCCTCAGATCCCAACTCCTCGGAGGGGGAGCACGGGTAGCAACACTCTGCTTCAGGTGTTGTCTGTATTGCGGGAGCTCGTACTCGGCTTCTGCAGCTTTTGCCCGGCAGCCAAAGCGGATTTGGCCGCGTGCGGAGAGAGATGGCCCGCAAGTGTCTCTTCCGCTCTTGGCATCGCCCCATACCTGTGTCTCCTCATTCCAGCCACATTGCTGTAAATGGAGGTCTGAGGTGTGGTAGACACGGGTAGATACCGGCTTCTTCCACGACCCTCTCGACCTCAGTGGTGGAGGTCGGGAAAATGGTAGCGCCCGGGACGTGGAGGCTGAGCAGACCTGGATGGCAAGAAGCGTTCGTCAAGCTTGCTTCTCACCGTCTGCTCTTGCTTTTCGGCCCGGCCAATCGATGCTCAATCTCTGGCCACAGCACGAGAAAGCACCTCCATGAGCTCCTCGCTTCCGCGGGGAGACTGAAGTGACGAATCCTCAGACTCTCCCCGTGGCCACGCTAACAACATCCAGCTCCTCAGAACTAGACGCCATTAACGTGACCATATCCCCCGGAGCGGAAGAAACCGCAAAGCGTGCTTCCGGCCCTCCGGGATGGATACACTGGCCAGATGCACCAGTTGAAGGCAGAGATAAGGCATGGCCACATCTCTAACCCCTCTTGATACATCCATCTGCGAACCCCAAGACATAAGGCGCCGCCCTTGCCTCGACAGAAGCAGGACCCGTAGCCCTGGGGAACACGAACCGAGCCACTCTCCTTGAAGAGAGCTTGGCGTGGAGCGCAGCATTCTCTAGCGGCAGCTGATCACAATGCACACAAGCAGCCCCCTTTGGAGAGTCTGCGTGGGCATCGAGTGTGGCACTCCCATGCAAAACAACACACATTTCAAGCGAGTCCCCATCCGGGATAAAAACGCGGACAAGGGTGCACGCACTTCCTGTATAGCTGCTCGCTCGCCATGGTAATACTTTTCAAAGTAGACAGACAAAGGTAAATAAGACAGACAGATCAGACGGAGTGCTTGCTGAAGACACAGAAGCTGAATGACAGTGTTTTCGGGCTGGCTTTATGGTTCCCTGGTCAGTGACGTCACGTGCCTATGACGTTCTGTCTCCTGATTGGACAGATTGCATATGTGCTTCATGACGACATCACCCAGAGGCGTTCCTATAGCAATTTATGCAGCACAAGTGCCCTTGAAAGGGAACTATATTTAAACTATGGTTATTGTAGTAAAACCATAGTTTTACTATAAAATCAAGGTTACTACAAAAATCATGGTTGAGTTTCATAAGGGTGAGCGTTTGGATACTGATTGTTAGAAGGCAGCTGTCTGATTCTGTCTGAGTTGAAGAACAGGAATGGTATGTGTAACACTAGCATCACATTATTGAAGCGTTTGATAAGGTAGGTCAAGCAAAAGGCTAATCATATTAATTCATATTAATTAATGACAAGGGCTGTGCCAAGTGTGTGAGCGCATAGGGGCTTGTGCAAAGTAACAGTTGACTTGAAATAAAGCCAATAAAGATAATTTTTTTGTCCTTCAAAATATTTTAAAACTATAAAATATACAAACCCAATTACAAAAAAGCTGGGACACTGAACAAATTGTGAATAAAAAACAGAATGCAATGATGTGGAAGTTTCAAATTTCAACATTTTATTCAGAATACAACATAGATGACATCAAATGTTTAAACTGAAAGAAAATGTATCATTTTAAAAGGGAAAAATTTGTTGATTTTAAATTTCATGGCGGCATCACATCTCAAAAAAGTTGGGACAAGGCCATATTTACCACTGTGTGGCATCCCCTCTTCTTTTTATAACAGTCTGCAAACGTCTGAGGACTGAGGAGACAAGTTACTCAAGTTTAGGAATAGGAATGTTGTCCCATTCTTGTCTAATACAGGCTTCTAGTTGCTCAACTGTCTTAGGTCTTATTTGTCGCATCTTCCTCTTTATGATGCACCAAATGTTTTCTATGGGTGAAAGATCTGGACAGCAGGCTGGCCATTTCAGTACCCGGATCCTCCTCCTACGCAGCCATGATGTTGTAATTGAGTGCAGTATGTGGTCTGGCATTGTCATGTTGGAAAATGCAAGGTCTTCCCTGAAAGAGACTACATCTAGATGGGAGCATATGTTGTTCTAGAACTTGGATATACCTTTCAGCATTGATGGTGCCTTTCCAGATGTGTAAGCTGCCCATGCCACACGCACTCATGCAACCCCATACCATCAGAGATGCAGGCTTCTGAACTGAGCGCTGATAACAACTTGGGTTGTCCTTGTCCTCTTTAGTCCGGATGACATGGCGTCCCAGTTTTCCAAAAAGAACTTCAAATTTTGGATTCGTCTGACCACAGAACAGTTTTCCACTTTGCCACAGTCCATTTTAAATGAGCCTTGGCTCAGAAAAAACGCCTGCGCTTCTGGATCATGTTTAGATATGGCTTCTTTTTTGACCTATAGAGTTTTAGCCGGCACAGGCGAATGGTACGGTGGATTGTGTTCACGACAATGTTTTCTGGAAGTATTCCTGTTTCCATGTTGTGATTTCCATTACAGTAGCATTCCCAGTATGTGATGCAGTGCTGTCTAAGGGCCCGAAGATCACGGGATATGGTTTTCTGGCCTTGACCCTTACGCACAGAGATTGTTCCTGAATCTTTGGATGATATTATGCCCTATTATAACTTCAAACTCTGCTATTTTTCTCTGATTGGTGATCCTCTGCCCATTTTGACTTCTGAGAGACACTGCCACTCTGAGAGGCTCTTTTTATACCCAATCATGTTGCCAATTGACCTAATAAGTTGCAAATTGGTCCTCCAGATGTTCCTTATATGTATACATTTAACTTTTTCCTACCTCTTACTGCTACCTGTCCCAAATTTGTTGGAATGTGTAGCTTTAAATAAATCCAAAATGAGCCAATATTTGGCATGTCATTTCAAAATGTCTCACCTTCAACATTTGATATGTTATCTATATTCTATTGTGAATAAAATATAAGTTTGAGATTTGTAAATTATTGCATTCCTTTTTTATTCACAATTTGTACACTGTCAATGTGTTTCTATCATCAAAACACTCAGAATAAAGTGAGATGATCTGCTAATGGTCTGAATGTCTTGTTGAATGAGTGTTGGAGAATGAGGATCATCAATATTAACAGAGAAACTGCTGAAAACACTCTTTATTCCATGTCAATAGTTCCTAAGCTTTCACCTCATTTATTATGCTGATGTCTTCAGATCTGCTGTAAATTGACACTTAAAGCTCATTTCATTTTCAACAGACTGAGGGGATTTAGGACCTCTAACATAAACAATTATTTTTGTTTTTGTACTTTCAACTGTTTTCTTACAGTTCTTTAAAATGTTGACAGATATCCAGAAACGTAGTAATGGAGAAACAGAATGAAGTTCTGAATTAGCATCAGTTAGTTTCATTTATAGACCAATTTAATTCTTAATGTGCTTAGTTTATGGGTGAAATACAAAAAGTGGACATTATAGCATAAAAAAATAATTAATTGAAAAAGAATCTGTTACACTAAATGTTGATGTTACATTAAAACTTTTTGTTTTCCAAAAAGTAATTTAAAACATAAAATTCTTCTTCACATTTAGAGAAACAGTTAAACTATGAAATGATACATAATGTTAATTTTTAAAGGTACCATTGAACGTTTTTTTACAAGATGTAATATAAGTCTAAGGTGTCCCCTCTGAATGTGTCTGTGAAGTTTCAGTTCAAAATTCCCCATAGATTTTTTTTAATTAATTTTTTAACTGCCTACTTTGGGGCATCATTAACTATGCACCTATTCATGCTGCGTCTCTTGGAGCTCACGCTTGCCTTAAACAGCATAAACAAAGTTCACGCAGTCAATATAACCCTCAAAGTGGATCTTTACAAAGTGTTCGTCATGCAACATGTCTAATCGCATAAGTATAGTATTTATTTGGAAGTTTACATTTGTTTCTGAATGAGTTTGAGGCTGTGCTCCGTGGCTAAAGCCAACGTTACACACTGCTGGAGTAGGATTTATAAAGAACAAGTTGTGTTTATACATTATACAGGCTGCAAGTGTTTAAAAATGAAAATAACGACAGTCTTGTCTCCGTGAATACAGTAAGAAACTATGGTAACTTTAACCACATATTTAACAGTACATTAGCAAAATGCTAACAAAACATTTAGAAAGACACCACAAATATCATCAAAAATATATCATGGATTATGTCAGTTATTATTGCTCCATCTGCCATTTTCCGCTATTGTTCTTGCTTGCTTACCTAGTCTGATGATTCAGCTGTTGAGATTCGCCTGTTCTTCTGAGGTCTTTTAAACAAATGAGATTTACATAAGAAGGAGGGAAACAATGGAGTTTGAGACTCACTGTATGTCATTTCCATGTACTAAACTATTATTCAACTGTCATGGTAAATTCGATTTTCAGTTCTATGGCACCTTTAAGTGAGATTATTAGAATGGTAATTAATCAATGTTATTGGTATTTAAAATTGTAATGGTGCCCATTAGCTGTGCACCTTTTAATACTCTGAAGGAGAAACCCTTCATATTGATTGTCACCATCAGATCAAACTCAACATTTTACATTTGTTTCATATCTCATTCTCAATTTGCAGGAGTGTTTCCAGAATTTAGCCATTTTCAATGTAGTTTTAAACACTGTTATTTTATAATAAACTGTAAACAATACAAAAATTTATGAAGTAAATGAACTTTCCAGAATGCCTGACAGGGTTGTGAGTGTAACTTGAGCAAAATCTTTTCTTACAGTAACTTTGGTAACAGAGTTGATGAATGCTGTCATTAATTTTTATAAAAACTGAGACTTCTTCTAGAAAGAGCCCAGATGATGTCACTTCCTGGGTCTCATAGTTTTAAGAAATCCCTGTTTTGAAAGGAGGTAACCGTGTCAGAAGTAACAGGGTTGAGTGAATCGTGTAGGACACTGATAATAACACATTTAAAGATGCAGTCAGTCTAGACTTTGAGCATGAGAACTTTCTACAGACAAGTCTGTAGAACTTGATGACGTGATATTTTTTTAAAAATATAAATAACAAAAATGCTCTAATGTTTTAAATATAAAAAATATCTAAGACTTGATTTTCCATAAAACAAAAGCTGAGATCAAACACTTTGGTAAATAAAACAAGAAAGCACCACTTGGATAGAAAGAGAAAGAGCACAGGACACACCTTGACCAAACTTTTTTCCTTGTTTATCTGTGCGAGTCTGAATATAGGCTTTTAGTTTAAAAGCATGCACATTTGGAGAAATATTGGATTCTCTACATATTTGCGTCAATTTTCTATACAGAGGAGTTATATTTATTTAATATTCATTGTCATCACTATGAGCACTGGTGTTTGCACCATACTGCAGCTGGAGTGGCGCTCTCTGTGCATTTTTAGTCCACAGATTCATCTAAAAGAAGAAGAGGCTATTCCATGAATGGAGTTTTTAATTCACACTGCAGCCAGAGGGCGCTAAAGAAACAAAAAGTATTTTAAGTCTGTTTTGACAATGTGAAAAACCTGCAAAACGCGCCGGCGCGTTTTCAGACCTCAGAGAGTTAAATGACTTTTTTTTCTCTCATTTCAGACCTGATAGAAGAAAGCTATGAGAGTGAAGAACTAAAGACATCTCTAAAGAAAAGAGCCAAGAAATCTTTCACCTGCACTCAGTGTGGAAAGAGTTTCTCAACCAAACAACATCTTAAGATTCACATGAGAGTTCATACAGGAGAGAAGCCATTCAAGCATGTGAACAGTGCAGGAAGAGTTTCAGTCAATCATCAAGCCTTAAAGAACACATGAAAGTTCACACTGGAGAGAAACCACACACATGTGATCAGTGTGGAAAGAGTTTCTCAACCAAACAACATCTTAAGGTTCACATGAGAGTTCATACAGGAGAGAAGCCGTTCACATGTGATCAGTGTGGGAAGAGTTTCTCACGATCATCAAGCCTTGAAGAACACATGAAAATTCACACCGGAGAGAGATCGTTCACATGTGATCAATGTGGGAAGAGTTACACACAAAAAGGAAATCTTAAGGATCACATGAGAGTTCACACTGGAGAGAAGCCGTTCACATGTGATCAATGTGGGGAGAGTTTCAGTCAATCAACAAACCTTAAAAAACACAGGAGGATCCACACTGGAGAGAAGCTTACACACATGTGATCAATGTGACAAAACATTTCTAGAGTCATCAACCCTGAAGAGACACCTGACAGTTCATATAAATGAGAAACCACATCCATGTTCTGTGTGTGGAAAGAGTTTTTCACAGCTGCCATATTTACAAAAACATCAGAAAATACACACTGGTGTGAGAGGGTACATGTGCTTTGAGTGTGAGAAGACTTTTATTACAGCAAACCAATTAAAACTGCACCAGAGAATTCACACTGGAGAAAAACTATACAAGAAACAAAGTGACAAGAGATTCAGTGATTCATCATCTCTGAAAAAACACGAGAGGATCCACAGCAGAGAGAAGCAGTACACGGCAGTGATCAGTGTGGAAAGAGTTTCACTATTAAAAGTAACCTGAAGATACACATGAGAATTCACACTGGAGAGAAACCTCATAAGTGTTCACACTGTGACAACAGATTCAGTCAGTCATCAAATCTGAAAACACATGAGAGGATCCACACTGGGAGAAACATCTTACAAGTGTTCATACTCAGACAAGAGATTCAGTCGTTCATCATCTCTGAAATCACATGAGAGGGTCCACACTGGAGAGAAGCTGTACACGTGTGACTAGTGTGGAAAGAGTTTCAATACAAAAGACACCTGAAGATACACGTGAGACCACACTGGAGAAAAACCTTACAAGTGTTCACACTGTGACAAGAGATTCAGTGATTCGTCATCTCTGAAAACACATGAGAGGATCCACACTGGAGTGAAGCCACACAAGTGTTCACACTGTGACAAGAGATTCAGTCGGTCATAATCTCTGAAAACACATGAGAAGATCCACACTGGAGAAAAACCTCATAAGTGTTCACACTGTGACAACAGATTCAGTCAGGTCATCATCTCTAAAAACACATGAGAAGATCCACACTGGAGAAAAACCTTACAAGTGTTCACACTGTGACAAGAGATTCAATCAGTTAGCAAATCTCAAACAACATGAAGATCTACACTGGATATAAGTTGTACACGTGTGATCAGTGTGGAAAACGTTTCACTATTAAAAATCACCTGAAGATACACATGAGAATTCACACTGGAGAAAATTTACAAGTGTTCACACTGTGACAAGAGATTCAGTCAGTCTTCATCTCTAAAAACACATGAGAGGATCCACTCTGGAGAGAAGCCACACACGTGTGATCAGTGTAAAAAGAGCTTCCACTATTAAAAACCACCTGAAGATACACATGAAGATCCATGCAGTGGAGAAACCACATCACCACAGTCTGAAATCATAAGTAGTTCATCTTTGTGCTGAGAAACAACGTCTCTTCTAAGACACACACCAAATCTCTCCTCTCCACCCATAGTTGGCGCTGTTGCACTGTCTGCTGTTGAATTATCCAGACAGTGGATAAGGAGAGACTCCCTGATGTGATTGCGAAGCATTTAGGGTGTACAGTAGTACATAGTAAAGTGCTATATAAATGCCTCATTCATTCATTTATTCATAGTTATCCATTTCTCAATATGTGCTCTTGTCTGTGTTCTTGTGAAATGTCATCAGTCGCCGTCCAAGTACTGTCCCAGTTCAAAATTCACATCTAGCCAAGTACACTTGCTATGGTTGTGTTCAGATACACCCTTTTTATCACGAATACATAGAGAGGTGACTCCAGCGGACTTGAGACAGCCAGGTATCCCAGAATGCATTGCGCATCAACCAGTAAGTGTTAGTAGCAGAGGAGAAAACCCAAGTACCCAAACATACTACTGTTATTATGTCATGATATGTAGTTTTAAGAGTTTTTGCAAGAGTGTAAATGTTTTTTTTAAGGGCCTGTGGTTTATTGATAAAAGTAGAGCCTATTTGGAGTTGTGAGATCCAGATGATCACCTGGTGCTCAGCGCTCACGGACTTCATTGAGAGTATCCTCTACCTTGGTTACTCCTTCTGATGTTTGCCGTTGACTCTGATGTCTCTGTAGTGGTTGAACATAATATAATTCATCTTTTGTATATCTAACGGGTGATCTTTGGTCTCATAAAATCTCAATTTGTTGAACTAAAAGTGAAATGATTACAACTTTATATACTTAGGAGTTATAGTTCACTGTTGTAGCCTACCAGAGCGCTGACTCTTTGTATGTTTGATTGAATCATTTGTTTTATTTTTTATTTTATCTTCTTATACTTTTTACGTATACTTTTGTAATAGCTACGGTATAATTAAGGCCTGATATCTAACAAAAAGAGTTAGGGTTGTTTTATATTTGCAGACTATATGCATATATTGCCTGAACCACATATGTTTACTATTTTTAAAATGTAAACAAATATAGGAAGAACTGTTGTTTTATAGTTTGTTTGGTTATAAATATACATGCAGTGAAGATTGTAACACTCTGCCTAAATAAGGCAGGCTACACAAATAAAGTTTGTTCTTTTTCCTCCTAAAACTGTTTGACTGAGTGAGGTTATAACAAATAACCACAAATACAAAGAATAAATGCCAACCCAGAGTGTATTATACAAGAAGCCAGCAGAAAAGCAATATAGACAAAAAATGTGTGTGTGTATAGTTCGGCCTCACCGGTGAGGCATTTTGAATCTGGAAGCACATTGAGAAACAGCACTGTCCTGTGAAGAAGTCCAAAGCAAAAAATAACAAAAGTGAGTGGGCTCAATTAGCCACTTTCTCTCCCCGGTGTCATGTGACTCGTTAATGTTACAAGGTCTCAGGTGTGAATGGGGGAGCAGGTTGGTGTTAAAATTTGGTGTTATCTCTCTCACTCTCTCATACTGGTCACTGGAAGTTCAACATAGTATCTCATGGCAAAGAACTCTCTGAGGATCTGAAAAAAACAACTGTTGCTCTACATAAAGATGGTGCAGGCTATAAGTTTGCCAAGACCCTGAAACTGAGCTGCAGCAACGGTGGCCAAGCCCATACAACGGTTTAACAGGACAGGTTCCACTCACAACAGGCCTTGTCATGTTCTAACAAAGATCACAACCTTAATATAAAATGTGATGCTTCTCCACCCTTCACAATGAAACATTACATCAAGAGAAACTGCTACAATCTTACAATGTGTAATATTCCTGGTTTTCTTGTAACAATTAATTCAGAGTAGTTTAAAGGGGGCTTTATATAGGAAATGACACCCAGTGGTTGAAATAGGTATTGCAGTCCAAATTCAAAATATTGTTTGCCCTGCCCCCCTTGTTCAGAGAAGCGGGTGGCCAAGGATACGCATCAAGAGGGGAGCGCAAGTGACAATGGCTACGTTTACATGCACCCAAATAATCCACTTGTAATCAGATTGAAAAACGTTCATGCAAACGCCTTAATCGATCCGATTGAGCTCGATCCAAATGAAATTTCAATCGGATTGGAAGGGGTGGTTTATTCCCTTTTCTAATCCGATCTAACAGCAAAAAATTACCATGTAAACGCTTGAATACGATCACATACGTGCAATATGGGGTGTTTTCCGCCAACTGGCAACCTGTTATGTCGAAATACTATTGGATAAGCTGCTGCACACGGTTTCACACAGACCAAAACAAAGACAGACATTCCAACACGGAACGCACATTTCAAAGTAGAATATCTGGCTGCAGCATTGTTTTTCTGAGAAACAAGTAGGTGAACTTAACATGTTTCCTAAATATCTGCTAACATATTGGGGTATTTTTATGCTTTATTAAAGTAAAGATCTTACATATAGCCCCTTTAATGAATTTAGGACAGATGTTTGACAGTTTTAGGTTTATAAAACACAGTTCTCTATTTTGAGGCCACCACCACTTCTGGTTAAAGCCTTTACCAGCCCCCAACTTATCCAGTGTCAGAGTCAGCTTCAGTCCTTGAACTCCGCCCAGTGCATGCTCCTATACCAGAGAGCACTGCAGTGCCCCTAATGACACTAGCAATTGTGTGTGTTTGGCCACCCACACAATGGCTCCTGCTTGCTTGCTTACCTGCATAAAGTCTTGCTGATTCAGCTGTGCACATCCAGATGTTAATACTGGCTTGTCTAATGCCTTGAACTTGGGCTGGCATGTGCAAAAGTTGGGGGCGTACATAGGCTAATGATCCCGACTGTTGAGGCCACAGTCGGTGTTATGTTGAGATTTGCCTGTTCTTCAGTGATCTTTTGCACAAATCAAATTTACATAAGAAGGAGGAAACAATGGAGTTTGAGACTCACTGTATGTCATTTCCATGTACTGAACTCTAATTACTTAACTATGCTGAGGTAAATTCAATTTTCAACTCTAGGGCACCTTTAATGTTTGGCACAGAGGCCCGACATTCTTGTGAGGTGCCAGAGACGTATGAGGTAATTTACATTGTTTCATATAAATATCATGTAGTATCATTTAGAAGTTAATAATTTCAATCTTCAATGTTGTTTCTGAAAAGACCAACAGCACTGTGTAATCTGTGTTAGCAGAGGACAATGCCATTTCTCTGAAGAAGAAAATGGACAACATTGTAAAAAAAAAAAAAAAAAAAAAAAGAGGGTGGCAAATCAGGCACCATTTTTGGTAGGTCAGAAGTTGTCCCAGAAACATAAGGGCCCAGCAGATGAAGCAAGTTTGAACACAGGTTGTTGGGACCTTATGAAATTGTCCATTTACAAGAAAAGTTGCGCAGATTTAAGGGACGAAAAGGGATTTTTTCCCCCCAAAATCAACAATGACCATCTCAAACCATTCAAAAAAAGACAAACCCCGGATACCCCATACAACAGGGGTTCTCAACCTTTTGCAAGCTGGGGCCCCCCCAAAGCTGGTTCATTGCAGTTGGGGCTAAAGAGTTCCTTCAGTCTACTGTCAGTTTTCAGCTCAATAAGTTGTCCCTGCATATCAATTGATAGCTTGTTTAAGCGCACACAAACGGATCTCGAACCCACACAAAAGAGCGATAATCCTTTTTAAAGTATGTCACAAATTGTTTTCTCATTGCTGACAGGTGCTCAGACGCTGATTGAAATAGGGAGGAGAAATCGTGTGACGTGCCTGCATCAGTGATAAAGTCTGTAAGGTTGGGGAACATGTCGCAGTTCCCTCGACTGATGCGGCCATGCCAGAGGTCTAGTTTTTGTGTAAAGGCGTGCACTTTGTCTGTGGTGCAAAATATGAGTTTCGCGCCCTTGCAAAGACAGGTTGAGGCCATCCAAGCTGTCAAATATATCGACCAAATAGGAGAGAGACGCAAGCCACATAGTGTCATCCAGATGCTTCACCAGATCTGGATTTGATTTCTGTCAAATACCACTTCACCTCCTCTCACAGCTCATACAACCGCTGTAACACCCGCCCCCTGGAGAGCCAGCGAACTTCAGTGTGCAGAAGCAACTGTTCGTGCCCTGACCCCATCTCCTGCCTGCGCACCATCCATGCATAGGCTAACGCATCGGTCCCAAGCCAGTCCATTTTCACGGATAAAAATATCAAGGACATTGGAAATGAAGAGGCTGGCGAAACAGGACATCCTCCTCAATCTCCTTGTCCCGCAGATACCTGACATAGGTGAGGAGCTGTGCCTGCCCAGCAATATCAGTGGATTCGTCCAGCTGTAGCGTGTAGTAAGGACTCTTTTTTACAAACTCTATTGCTCTCTGATATAATTGGACATGTCTACAATTCTCCTAGCGACAGTGTCATTGGACAGGGGTAGACAATGAGTTTGGTTGCTGCACTATCGCCTATCATTATTCTGCACGTCTTGCGCTGCCGGCAAAATGAGAGTCTGGCACAATTGTATGCGGTTTACCCAGTTGAGTGATTCTTTTGAGTGATTCCGCTACATACGATGCCTCCAAACCAACATTAGACACAGACGCTACCGACGTGAGCCAACCCTGCAGTTTGTTATTCGTCGCTCATCGGCGTCGGCTTTCTGTGTGTTCTCGTCTTTAGTCGCGTGGGTAGTTTTAGCTAAGTGTAGCTACTGCCTAGCAGATATTGGCTAGGGCTGAGATTTGATCTAATCTTTAAAAACAATGTTTGTGGGTTTAGTCTTTAAAAAGACTGTTGGGGTTTTGTAGTGAAGGCCTATGTAAATCTAGATTGATAAAAGACTAGCGAGAGCTGTAATAAGTGAACTTGGCAAGAGACTAGACTGAATGGAGAGCTATGTCGTGAGTCAATTTAAATGCAGTTTTTTATTTTTGTGTGAGAGTGGGTGAACATTTACACCCCGTGTTTTTGACAATTGAGAGCCACCAAATGATGAATATGAAAAAACGAATAGGACAGTTTCCTCAACTCAGTTAGGATGCAAAGACCTTAAAGGTGATAGAGAGGATTTTTTCATCGACTGAGAATCCAAAGACTGTTACTGAGTTTTTGAAATGAGTGCATGCGTAAGAAGAACCCCCTCCTTCACAGCTCATTTCAAAGGAACGCCTCCCAAAAATGCGTGCACGAGTATTGATACATGAGTGTTTACCATCATTTCGAGGGAACGCCTCCCAAAAACTCGTAAACACTCGTATTGGAACACGCAGTGTTTACCACCGGCACTCGCTGTGTCGTGTTTTTTGGATGCTGGACTCACCGCAGGTAACCTCCATAATCTGCAGTTGTTACTCCTGTCTCCTGGACAAAAACACTGCATGCGGCACCTGTGGAGTGTGGAAAGTTACTGGAGTTGGCAGCCGCGCTCGTCTCTCACAAGGAACGGCCACGGGCAGTGATTGACAAGTTAGAGGGCCAATCATTTAGACGCGATGATCGCGTAAACAATTGGCTGATGTTTTTAAGGCCCTACCTCGTGCACAGATGATGTATATTAATATTATTACTTTCAGTGCACCTAATAAATAGTCTTTTATCAGTTAGCAAAGACAGTTTCAAGTAATATTGCAAAAATGTATAAAACAAAACATCCTTTAGCACCTTTAAACTTTTGAGGCTTGCACAGCTTCTCAAGGAGAAATCAAACAAATGAGCGCCGTTTTCTAAAGTCTATGAGCGCAGCACACACAAATAATCTAAATTGACATAATGCAGTTCAATATCAAAATGTGGTGTTTTTTATATTTATAATATTTGCATTTGAATACAGTTCAGCAACATACATCACACGACCTGACGATCAAGAGAGCTGACAATTGACCATCACCTCGCTATTGAAAATGTGACACTGATATGACAGTTCATCAAACAAGTTAATAATATTAAGTCAGTTACAGTTTAGATGAAATAATAACTGTTTTGTTCTATTTTAGTAGCGAAAATAGATCCGATGAATCCAAAAAAAGATCACAACATCTCATAGCAACACTCAGTTGTGTTTTGAATGATTCAGTGTTTTGAACAGATCGTTTGAGTCAAAGATTCAATGACCCATTCACAAACATCTGCCCTATTCTTGATGAATCGTCCGTTTGAACGAATCGTGAATGAATGATTCAATGACTCGCTTAATAAAACCGCTTATCACCTGCATTTGCACTATCGACAAACCAAATTTGTTCAAAACTTTTTAAAAAAAAAATCAATCCAAACACATTTTAATTTTTATTCAGGAGTTATGTATATATAAAACTATAACTTTTTATGACAGTAGTTTAATGATTTTTTTTCAGTTTTTTTTTCCTCCCATCCTGTATTTACTCACGCCCGCCCGGGAGAGTGTGAACACTTGTAAGGTGTTTCTCCATTGTGAATTATCTGGTGCAGTTTTAAACTGTTTGCTGTAGTAAAAGTCTTCTCGCACTCAAAGCACATGTACTCTCTCATGTACTCTCACATGTACTCTATTAGTATGAATGTTCTCATGTTCTTGTAAACTATACAGCAGTGAAAAACTCTTTCCACACACAGAACATGAATGTGGCTTCTCCTTTGTATGAACTGTCAGGTGTCTTTTTAGGGCTGGATGCCGAGAGAAACGTTTTGTCACATTGATTACATGCGAACAGCTTCTCTCCTGTATGAATTTTCATGTGAACATCAAGACTTTTTTTTTGGTTGAGAAACTCTTTCCACACTGAGTGCAGGTTGTAGATTTCTTGGCTCTTTTCTTTAAAAAATGTCTTTTTAGTCCTTGAGCGACTCAAAGGTTTTTCTGCAGGTTT